>NC_090323.1:98966520-99281046 GCF_040869045.1 Eurosta solidaginis | reverse complement strand
CGCTGGTAAAAGAATAAGAGAGAGTCTATAGCTGTTCGTCCCTTTTATAGGCCCTAAGGAACTCATGCCATTTAACGGAACCGTTTTTCGTAGAGCAATGTCCAAAAAAAGGAACAGAAACGCAACGAGTTCTTGCAGCAAGTTTCCACCAGCGACCTCTCCAGGTGAGGTTTAAGGATGATAATACAGGCTTTAACATGAAGTATCCCAGTTAAATTCGAAATTTTTTCGGCTTTATGGTGCTGCTAAGTGGTTTAATGGTGCTGCTAAAGTGGCGAAATCTGGTATAAACCTCCTATAGCAGTTGGCAAATGCAATGAATCCTCTAACTGCATCTTTGTCACGGGGTTTAGAATATTTTTTAATCGCTTCTATTTTGGAATCGTCAGGTAATAGACCTTTAGCTGAGCATTTATGCCCTAAAAATGTTACCTCAGATCGAAGAAAATTGCTTTTGATAGGGTTAAGCCGTAAATTAAACTTCCTGCATGTCTCGAAAACTTTTTCTAAATTTTTTAAATGGTGCGTTTCACTGCATCCAATGACAATAACATTGTCTACACACATGAATGCTTGGCTAGGTGCAATACCGGAAATGCTATTGACATCATTTTTAAATACGAATTAGGAGCAACGTTCAAACGGTATAATTTTCCAACGGAAAGCTCCGCGATCTGTACTAAATGATGTTATATCTCTCTAGTCTTTATGCAATGGGATCTGATGAAAACCAGAAAAAATATCCAAAGTCGAAAAATATTTCTCTCGACCAAGGTTGTCTAAAATATCGTCTACATGAGCCAACGGAAATTTGTCTGCAATTAGTTTTTTGTTGACTGCCCTAAAGTCTACATACATGCGATACGATTTTTGACCAGTTGGTTGTTTTTTCGGTACTAAAATCAGTGGGCTATTGTAGTTTGATGAACTTCTTTCAATTAAATTATTTTTAAGCAAATTATCGACCCGTTTATTTATTTCGGCACGCTGTTAATATGGTAATCTGTAGTTTTTATGTATACTGGTTCCTTGTCTGTTAGTCTTAGTTTTTGTTCGTAAAAATTATTAAGTGTCATTAAGACGTTTTTAGCGCAAAAATGTCGGAATATTTCCAACATAAATCGAGTAATTTCTCTCTAGCATAATATGGCATTTGTTTTGCTAAAATTGATTAAAGCTCATTTATGCGATAAACATTAAAATTTTGTATGTCTTCAGTTTGAACGTTAAAATCTGTGGTGTTTATAACTTTTATAATTCGATTTTTTGTATCAATGATACATTTGGCTGTAAAAACACCGTTGCAAAGTTCATGCGAATCTACAAAAACTGGATTTGTAGAACTTTTCAAACTAAAAACACGAAAAACTTCGCATCTTGTTAGAATTACAAGAATATTTGTTGAAGTGCTATGCAAAATTGAAATATTTACTTTTTCTGTCCCTTGTCCGAATGTAATTGATTATGCATTTGTTCGTTTTTAGAAAGTCTTTCCCTATTATACCGTCCGAAGGAATATTAAAGTTGTCATTGACAACGTGAAGAGTTAGAGGAAAAAATGTATTTGATGATATTATATTTGTTTTAACTGTGCGTAGTGTCGTTACTGTGTCTGCTGTTACGCCTGTTATATTTATTACTGTTCTGTTATCTACTATTGCATCGCTTGCCAAACTGGAAATTTTTATTAGTGAAATGTCTGCTTGTGAGTCTACCAGAAAGAAACATATTTTATGAGAATCGCTACAAGCGAATTCAACGAAATCGGAAAATTTTAAGTTTAGACAATATATTGATTTAGAAGTATTTAATCGAATTGCTCCTGCTCCCTCAGTGTTCGCGCCTGAGGGGCTTCGGCGTTTAAAGAACGAACATTGGCCGAATTTATATTATTCGAACGCTGATTATTTGAATTTCTACTATTTGTTGATCGATTGCTATTGCCATTACTGTTATTGTTGTTGTTATTAGACCTATTGTTGCCTCTATTGCAATTAGTATTGCGAAAATTGGTATTATTATTTTGTCTGTTTGTATTTCCATCATCTTTGCTACTACGTCTTTAGAATCTTTCAAAGTAGTTGAAGCAATTATAGACTTCACCATGTCTGAGCGACTATTCAACCTACAAACGTTAATTGTTTGCTCAACCGCCATTTCATGAGCTTTTGCCTACGTCATGCCCTCGATTATTAGAGAGCGCTCTAGCGAGTCTGAAAGTTCTTCTACCTGTTTCGAAAATTCTATGAAATTGTTGTTGTTTACTCTTAAAGCCGCAATTTTGCCCGCGACAACTTTCGAATTGTCTGGCCTAATCTTATTACGTAACGCATCTTTAATTTGGCTAAATGAATCTATCTGTGCTGGTAGGGCTTCGCGTGCTTTACTTTCGATTTTTGACTTTATAAATGCAATAAATGTAGGAGTTTGAGCTGCATCGGTTACTGCTTCTATTAATTCGATTTTATCAATAAATAATTCAAGTCATAGTGGATCACCAATGTAATTTTCTCGCATAATTTGGGCACACGAAGTAATGAATGATTTCTTTTGATATGTTGTTGCCATTATCGGAAGTAAGATTTAAATCGGAAGTAGAGGTTGATTTAGAAGCTGAATTATAACAACCGAAAAAGTCTCCGGATAAGGAGTCTCTTGGACCAACTGTAGTATTAGCAGATTTTGACGAATTGTCGGAATCTGACATGAAAGGGAAATGCGAGAAAAAAAAAATTTAATTGAACAGCACAGGCCAATACGTGAAGCAAAATATGGGTCGCTGAAAGCGAAAATATAAAATGGCTCTAAACTTGAAAGAATTATATAGAAGTTACCTTTAAAATTAAAGTTATGTAATACGCTGGAAAAGGTACAATTTGAAAAATACGAGGTTACTATGAGCTTACCAAATTTATGTATATTTAAAAAAAATTTTAATGATCGGATTTACAATTTCAAATATTGTTATAATGCGGACGCACCGCGTTTAATCAAAGTTCTAAAGTTGATGTTTTGTCACGGGCGCACAGCTTTTTGCAAAATTCTCAAGTTGTTGTTGTATTACGGACGCACCGCTATTAAGTAAAATTTATCAAATTGTTTGTATAACGGACGCATCGTTTTTAATTAATTTATCAAATAGTATAACGGACGCGCCGTGTTAGTTAAAAAAATCTCATATTTATGTTGGCAAAATAAATTGCTACGCTTGAAAACGAACATACGTATATGGGGTAGTTGGGCAAAAACCAAGAAAATTTTTATAATGAAAATGTTACAAAGTTATGCTTTTTACATATTTGTGAAGTTGTGATTAAGATAGTTGAAATATACTGAATGTGAAAAAGTAGAAAAAGAATTTTATTACCCGATTGCATTAAATGAAAAATTTGTAAGGTTTGGTTTTGTCCAATTACGATCCATATTACTTTTAAATAAAACCATATACAAATTTTTATAAATGTATTTGTGTTGTGCTTTTCTCATGTTTTGTAATGTTTTGATAATAATTTTGTTTGAAAATAGTAATAATAACTACATAGCTAAATATGGATAATGTTACAGTGTGATATCATAGAAATTTGAGGTAAATTAAAATACAGTAAAGTGATACAAAGAAAATTCAAACTACAATGTTTTTAGAGAAAGCAAGTTGAAAGAAAATCTTAATTGTCTACTTTTTTTTGTGCACACTGTGCGCCATACCCATGTAAAATATTTGAACTGCCGAATTTTGTGCTGCCGAATGTTCGCTACTATATAATAACTTCCTCTACCGCTGCCATATTATACCCTCTTCTGCTATATAATAACCTCCTTTGCTGGCGTTCTGCTGCTGCTGATGTTCGCTGTAGGTTTTCGGCGTTATGTATTTGTATAGCTGTACATATAGCTGTAATTGTTCATGGCTGTTTTGACTAGGACCGTTATGTGATGTATACAGTACCCCTTTTGTAGTTTTAGGTTTTATATTATTTTAGTATTTATTAATTTCGCAAATTATTACCGTATTTATTAGATTGGTTGGTTATCTCCGTTTTGCTAAATATTTCCGTCTGTAAAATATTTCCGTTTTTATTACTTGTATAAATTATCTGCGTTATGTATTAAATTTTTCGATTTTCCGTTTTTAGTATTATTTGAGTATCTCTGTTTCTATTAGTTTTGTAAATTATGTTATATTTGTAGATTATCTCTGCGTTATTTTAGAAAAAAGTTCTTTAGTTATTTTGTTAATTGTTATTACCTCGTTAATAGTATTTCGTATTATTTATTTGCACACCACACACCATCTTTTGTAACCATTTAAAAGTTTGAAAAAAGAGTAAATTTTTTTGTAGATAAATTGAAAACTAATTCATTGTTGCTTCTTCAGCATTACTTTTTTTAATTTTTATATTTTTTTTGTAGTTTTTCACATTTAAAAAAGTTTTTTTTGTAGGGGTTTTTTTAAGTTTTTGAATTTTTTTTGGATGGCTTTTTAAAACTTTTAAATTTTTTTGTATGGCTTTTATTTTTTTGTAATTTTTATAATTTTTAAAGAATTTGAAATTTCACATTTTTTAGCGATTTCCCATATTGTAGTGTTGCGTGGAATTCACCTCACTTCGAACACGCTTAATGTTACAAATATACATACAAACAAACGTTCATATTTAATTGACCCAGATAACCACCATGAGTTCATTGGCATTTGCCAAATGGCCCGATATATTGATTCGTCATACCAACCAGCTTACGCGCGGATCATATAGACAATATACAATACAATAATCAATACAATAGTCAATACAATAATTTTCTGACAAACCATTTTTCATTATTAGGTCATGCTCTTCTAGTATGTAAACATTCATGTAAGTATGTATGTGTAGGTTAAGAACTTTTGTATAAATGGAAATGAATTTCGTCAATAAAGTAGAATCATTTTCTAACGCTACTCATCAGCGTGTTTGTTCTTTTACGTTTCAACCTTTTCATGGCAAGCCTGCCAGTTCAGATCAAACATCAGCACAACTGCTAAAACGATCTGACTGGAAAAGATACTGCGAAAGTTTTTTTCTCGCGAAGGTTAAATCAATTAGACCTTGCCAGATCCTACTAAAGATCTGAAAGGTTACAGTAATCACCAAATCCTAAAAAGGATTTATCGGAAGCAAAATATTTAATCGGTTTACAAAGTTGTAAATGTCCAATTTTTAAGAAATCTTACAAGAAGTACACAACAAATCGTTACGCAATAGACTGGAATAAACCGGACCCAAAAGGTGTGCATGGCAGCGTAGGCATAATCAAGTGGAATAGGCGGTACACCGAAAATTGAAATCCTGATTGACAACACGAATATGCGGCTTTTCATCGCATAACCAAGTGGAATAGAGGGTGCACCGAAAATCCAAATCCTGATTGACAACACGAATATGCGGCTTTTCATGGCATAATCAAGTGGAATAGGCGGTACACCAAAAATCCAAATCCTGACTGACAACACGAATGACGGCGAAATTTAAGTATTATAATTAATTTAAGTTTTAAAATCAACTGAGCAGCCTCAGGGACGCTAGACTATGAGAAAAAACTTCGTTTTTCTTAGGAATCTTTTCTAAATATGGTAGGATGAACAAAAATTTTTTTTTTCAAAAAGTTTGATGGCAGCTTTGAAAATGACACAAGGATAGGATAGGTTAGGTGGTAGCTGCCCTGATAAGGATAGCTCACTTGGACAAAACGAAGGTCCGTTGTGATACCACATACACCAAAAATAACGGTGACCTAGATCCAGCTACTTAGAGAATCGTTGGGTAGCAACGATAAAGCTCCGAATGATACCGATCTCAACTTTGGATATATCCTCGGGAGATCCAAGTGAGTCGCGACCGAAGTACTTTCGCCTAATTCTGGCAAAAGCTGGACAATCAAGCATAAAGTGATTTGGTGATTCCACCTCATCATCCTCCATACAGCTGCAGCAGGATGGAGTTTCCAGTATATTGAGACGTACCGCATGGATACCCATGGGACAGTGCCCTGTCAAAACCCCAATGACCATTGATAGGTGAGCCTTAGTGAACCCAATTATTTCAGCAGACCTCCTACCATCCACTTTCGGCCAGAAAGATCTTGCTACCCTGCAAGACGTGGTATCCGCCCAACGTTTGCTGAGCTGATTCGAGGCCCAGCTATGGAGGAGCAATCCACAGGTGGCCAGCGGGATCCCGAAGTCCCTACAGCCATCTTCATCCGGTTCAGTTGTACCGATGCGGGCTAAGAGATCCGCTTGACAGTTACCCGGGATATCACTATGGCCCGTGACCCAGATAATCTTAATTGTAAAATAATTCGATGCAATCGCAAGCGAGGTCAGGCACTCCCAGACCACCCTCGATCGCACTGTAGTTGAGCTCAAGGCCTTGATAGCCGATTGGCTATCAGAGTAGATGTTAAATTCCCTAACCGTGGTAGCACTGGATAGCATTCCATCCACCGCATCCTTAATCGCAGCAATTTCCGCTTGGAATACACTGCAGTGATCAGCCAACTTAAACTTGCGGCTTAAATTTAGCTCTTGACAAAAGACCCCCCCACCAACCTTTCCATCCAGCTTTGACCCATCCGTGAACAAGTTAACCGGTCCCATGCCCCAGATAATTCCTCTTCCTCAATCCTCTCTCTCTGGAATAACTGGGGTGAAGGTTGACACAAACTCAACCTACAAATAGAGAAAAAGATTGAAGCCCAAAGTGGCATAGAAAAATAACAATAGCATACAATTTAATTTTAAACAATACTTTTTAAAATAAATTCAACAAAAAAGAAATTAATTTCAATTTTGAGAAAACTAGAAATGTTAAAAATATTAACTTTAGAAATTTTTTTTTAAGAAAATCAAAAACTTTAGAAACAAATTTCAAACAGTAGTTTCTATAATATTAATTAAATAAGGAAAAATAAAATTAACAAAATTCTTCCTAGATCTTTATAATGTCAAATAAATCAGGGAAAAATAATAAAAGAAAAATGGCGTAAAAATTAATTTTTAAAATATTTTGTAAATTGAAAAAAAAATGCTAAAAATTTTTTAAGTTAAACAAATTTTTTCGTTAAGAACAAAAATTTTCTTAGACTTTATAATGTTAACTAAATAAACAAGTAAAATGGAATGCATAGGACAAAGAATAAAATCAAAAAATTTTATTAAAAATTAAATTTAGTTCATTTCTCACATAAGCAGAAAAATAATATTAGAGAATTTCAACATGGCTTGGTGGACAAAGATAGCACACGGCATAATGATAGCATTAACCGGTTATGAATTAAGGAAGGAAAATTCAGGAAACTCGGAAACAGAAAACAGGAAAGTTAAATATGAACCACCAGCTGAACCAGAAACAAAAGCTGCTCCAAACATTGCAGATGTTTGGCTAGCTGTTTTAATCTGCGTTATCGTGCTATTAGTCATTGCAATAGCCACTATAAACAAAAACTATATGAAAATTAAATATAGGCAGTTAAAAAATGCTCAAGCACGCATTTAATATTCAAAGCACTCTAAACCCCCTTAAAACCAAACCCAAAGCTGAGGAAGAGCAACAAATAATTAAAATAATAACTCTTAAAATCTCCAAATCAACAGTAAAGACAGACTCATCAACCTTGCCAAAGTTTACTAGCAAACCAAAATTTGCATAATTCCTTTGAATGCTTCTGACAAAGATGGTCATGAAACAATAGGAAATTCTAGGACAGTGGACAGTGAAAATACTAAAAACCCAGTCAATAAGAACAGCAAAAAAAAAAAAAAATGAAGAAAAGGTCACAAAGATAACATATAAAAATATGTGTGAGGCGCCATATAAATTTGTAACAAGAAGACATGTCACGCTCGTTTTCATCTTAGGATAGAAAAATGTTAGCGTAGAAAAATTTCAAGCAACCAGATTGTTGAGGAAGTTATTGACTTAGGACAATATTCGACCAGGCATACAAGAAATGCCGGCAGTCCAGGACTTGAAATTTATAAGGAAAATCACAGTTGTCCTGAGGGACAAATTGGTAAAAAATAATTGAATATATACTCGAATAGGCAAATTTAAAATAATAAAAGTAGGTACCCAAGTTCCCTAAGATCAAAAAATTGCACAAACCCAAAAGGTTGTGAAAGTGACAAATCCCGGTTAAAAATTTAATAATTCTTCATTAAAATCATGGCGATTCTCTCTTGGTGGCCGCCGCAGAAATCTCATGACGTAAAAGATCAAAAATATATTGCTAGAAAATACGAAAAAAAAAAACAGAAAGTATAAGATATGAAAATTTTTGCATCCACTGTAACTTCCACTTATCCATTAATAGAACTACTACCAATACATAGCTGCCCCGCTCTTCCGTCAGCAACCCCTCAATTGTCTATGCAATTAATTACTGATTTACCTTATTATTAATGAAAAAACAGTAAAGTGAAAGAGTGTTTTTTTTTAAATAATATGCTTAATTAGTTTAAGAAAATAAAATAAATACAAACATTTATTGCCCGAACCTCATTTAAGAAAACCTCACAATTAACGAGTTCATAATTTTACATAATAGGAAAAATATTTTTACTTTAGCCACCGGTAGAATAGGAAATACTAATAGGGAAAAATCCTTTATTCTAAATCCAAAATATAATAGAAAATAGTAGCAGAAAATATTTTTACTTCAAATCCCCAATAGATTAGAAAATAGTAATAGGAAATATTTATACTTTAACCAATATACAAAATAAGGAAATAATAGTCCATAAGAATAGGCTAAAAAGAATATAAAACACCTGCTAGTAACTCAAATAATCAAAAACAAAAATGAAAAAGTCTCAACATAAGCATTCCACGTTACTTACAATTTACAATTATCAATAAACAAAAACAAAAAAAAATTAAAAACTCATATTGGTATCAAGTTACCATGAATTCACAAACGTTAGTTTGTAAACACAAGTCGATTTTTAGGTGAGTCGACACACTTAAAGGTCGGCTAGGCAAAACATTAATCATCATAGTAAATATACGAAAAAAAAAAAAAAATAGCAAAAGTCAGCATATTATGAAAAAAATTTGAAAGTTTTTGACGACCTTAGTTATATATACAACAGGTTCTGCTGGTTCGAGGTCTTAATAAAACGCAATTGTTTTTTATACCAATATATCTCGGTTACTCAACGGTAACCATCTTCAGGGTAAAACTCAATTTCACGTCCTTCCTGTGTGACGCGGAGTTTAAAACTCCGGGTTAGGGGGTTTTTATCACGCGTATGGTAGTACAATATATTTTTAAATATATTACTTGTATTTTATTCTAGTACCACTTAAAACTGCGTGTCGAAGCCAGCGGGCGTGTATCTACAATGAATTCAATTATAATATTCGCTATGCCATTATGCATTCCATTGGGAATGACGGCATTGCCAGCCCACTATCGATATTGCATTCTTTTAATATGCGTTGCCTTATCGTTAATGTTGCCATTACATTACGTTGCCGATTTAAGCCGACCTCCTACCCGAAGAATACCACGTTGATCGAGAAAGGGCTGCAAACGTAACAGGCTACTTCGCAGCGGGATAGGTTTATTTTTTGCGCATAGGGCGATTTCATTACCAAAATAAAATTGTTGCGTATATTTGATCAAGCGATGTTCTGCCTCCGCTACTTCGTAGCAAGTCAGAGGTCCACTCAGTTTCATGACGCGTAGCTTGTTTGCACGCGAATTGTTAATAAACCTCAGAACATAAGCTTTGATTCTGCGAAGCTTCGAAAACGATGAATATTTCGTGAGTATCGTCCATTGAGTAATGGAGTTTAAAACGTGAGAGTGCACCTTCTTTCTTAAACCTATTTCGGTCGTATGCAGCTTCGAAGAAAATTGGGTTTGAAACGGTTCTGCCACCTGCAAAAAGTCCGGACCGGACCACCAAAGCTTGTGACCCAAGAGATCGACCGGTGAGATTCCTCTTGACCCACAATCCGCGGGATTTTGTTCCGAGCGCACATGTTTCCAACAATCAGGTGCGAGAGTCTCCTGAATATCTGCGACGCGATTGGCAACAAACGTTTCCCATCGACTCGGATGAAATTGCAACCACGCTAGCGTTATCGTCGAATCGGTCCACGCAAAAAGGGGTATGTTGTTCCAACTAATAAATACACCTTTTACTAACTTTGCCGCAAGGTGAGCACCACACAATTCCAATCGCGGTAATGTGGTCGTTTTGATAGGCGCCACCTTAGTCTTTGAGGAGACTGTTGCCGCAGTGACTTGACCATCGTTGTAGACGGTGCGCGCGTACATTACCGCGGCATATGCTCGCTCAGATGCATCAGAAAAGGCGTGCAGTTCGGTAAAAATTCATTGACTCAAGAGCCGAGCCAGCGGTCAACTCTCACATTAGCTAGCGATTCTAATTGTGAACGGTGTTCATTCCAAGGTCTTGCGATTTCATGTGGTACCAAGTCGTCCAAACCAACTTCAGCGCGCCATATGTCTTGGAACCACATCTTCGATCTGACTTATCACCGGAGTAACCCGAGTAACCCGAGAAGGTCGAATAAGGTGCTAGCGTCAGCAAAGAATGCTCTCTTTGTTAAAGCGACAGAAGGTTTTCGTAAATTAACTGCAAACGTAATGTAGTCTTCCTCAGTATTCCAAACGATTCCCAATGCATTGATGTTTTTTTCATCGACGATTTAATGCGAAATAGACTGAGATATGTTTGAAATACTCTCCCTAAGCTCCGCGCAGGTCGTGGCCCATATCCGCAGCTCGAAACCATCCTCTTGAAGAATTGTAGATATGTTCCGATGTACGGCCTTTAAGTCATCACTGCAGGATGTACCTGCCAGCAGATCATCCATGTAGAAATCCTGCGTGATTGCAGAAATGGCTTGGTTGCATGGGTTGGACGAATCCTTAGCTGTTTGTTGTAACGATCTAACGGCTAAGTGAGATTCAGCCGCAACACCATATGTTAGGCAGAGCATCTGATAGTTCTTTATAGGCGAGTTGGAATCGAAGTGCCACACAATGCGCTGAAGATCGACGTGCTTCTTATCAACGCAAGCTTGGCGGTACATTTTTGCTATGTCCGCAGTGATTGAATAGCGGTGTGTTCAAAATCGCATTACTATCGAAACCAGATCTTGCTGAAGTTTTAGCCCGACATACAATGCGTAATTCAAAGAATTGCCAGATGAAGTCTTGGCAGACGCGATAAAAACAACCCTCAATTTCGTGGTGATGCTCGATTCCTTTAAGACGGGGTGGTGCGGCATGTAGTATGGATCCTTGGCAGGTTCGGGCGTTATAATTCTTTCAGAAATAAATTTATATTCCAATAACTCTCTTTTATCGTTCGCCGTCAACAGAAAACCGACTCCACTTGAAGACCAAATTACCAGCGAGTTACAATCCCTAAGGTCAAAATAACAGTTCTCCATGAGAAATCATTTTTCTTTCTTGGTTATATGATTTTCTTTCCTGTTGGGTACGTGAACAGCGAGGAGTGCAATTGAGAGACAGGCCGTCAACTTCAGTACGCACAGATGTTGCCAGTGACCCATGTGTGGTTATATTCCAATAACGATCTTTTAGCGTTCGCCGTCAACAGAAAACCGACTCCACTTGGAGACCAAATTACCACCCTACAAGACAGGTACCCGTTACGTAATCGATTACTTAATCATCACCAATAACTTGGTCACCAATTATCTTAATGACTTTTACATTGCTGTCGTGAAAAAGGTAACGCACGCGCTCTCTCAAAATAGTGTACGTGTGACTCGCTTTCTCGCTCTTACCTATTCAGCCCAATTCTAAACGAAAACTCCGTGCGAGTTTTTTCCCTTCTCCCATTCCTCGTATTCTAAATAAAAATTCATTGTGAGTTTTTTCACTTCTCCCTTTCCTCCTATTCTGAACAATGTTCGAAAAAGCGGAAACTGGTTTTGGGAGAAAAGTAGGTATTATGAATGTGAGGGAGATTTCTCTGTCATTTCATAGGAGTTTTTTCACTAGTTAAATTAAACGGAATGCATCTAAATAGTTAAAGGAAATCGGTTATTTTAAGAAAGAACACTTATTTGTACAAATTTGTGCTAAATTATGTATTTTCATTGTACCACAATATTCTCACTGCTAATACAACAACAACAACAACCACTATATTTATTTTAAGTCGAAAAATATATCATAAGCAACGGAAGAGCTCTTCGCATATTTGATGCAGCCATCCAGAAATTGCGCAAGGATTTTTTAGGAAGGCTTAAATAGATTTTGGCATATGGCGAAAGGCAAACGCAACTCAACTTGGCCGCCAGAAAGTTGCTTTGCAGAATGAATGCAGGCAACTCCGGCGGATTTGTGTTATCCCGCCGGTCTTCTTCTTATGCTCCTCTGTTGATGTTGCTGTGGCACCAATTCATTACTCATTTCAGTGAATACCACATGCAATGTGCATTGTTTATACCTTATTTTTAATTTCAAACAAATTGGCAACAATAATTAAAGTTTACAATTTTTTAAGCAAAATAAGAAATGCGCAACGAAATTTCAATTGACAAAACAGCTGACTTCGAAAATTCGAAATTCCTATTCCCCAATTATTCTTCTCCCTAGGAGAAAAGAATTGGATGAATTTTTCAGCGGGAATAAAAAAATCCGCGAGACCAAATTTCCGCGCGAATATTTAGAATTGGTCTGATTGTGTTTTCGACATTCCTTCTCGCTCGATGTTATTTACATTTTTAAGTTACTTCATTAGGTATGTTTTCGTTATCGCTAACCGAAACATATTCAACAACAACAACACAGGTAACTGGCCTATCGGTTACCCGTACCGGTTACCTTCTGTCAAATCGCTTTTTGGATGAATGAAACGCGTCCTTTTTGTGTAAATTATTTCCTTATTACTCTAGTAAGCTTTACATATGTGTATAATGATATGTACAAGCTACATAAATACATTAACGTCTATTTATAGTCGTGCCCTTTTTGAAACCTTTTTTCGAAGCTCAGAGTGATGCTGCTCAATTTTCCCTGCGATGGTGGTGTTATTCAACATCAGTTTGCAGAACAATATGAGTTTTGTTTATACCGGTTATGTTGAGCCTTTGGTCTTGACCCTTTCCAATAATATACTTGTTAGGGCCTTATATGTGGTACTAAAAAGTCGGATGGATAGTTGTCGCAGTTTTCGTGTAATTTGAGCAAATGTATGTTCTTCTTACAGCCACAGCTTGAATATTTGGGATATTGCTATGCGCACATCGTCAAAATCAAATTAACTAGAATGAGAAAGAAACTAATATCAGTAAGGATAGATTAAAAGTTTTTAATATATGTAACCCGAAAAGTTTTCTATAAATAGGGCTCCACAATTAGGTATTTGCTGAGAGGCCAATGGCACAATGCCAAGCAATATAAAAAACAAAAGAAATATTAATGTATTTAAAAGACTGATAATATATCATATTAGAGAACATTATAGCTCACAATGCGCCAATTAGCTATTGCTAAGATTACCGATTTTGTATTACTAAACTGTACCTGAAAGTTTTAAATAGCTACGGCTAAATAAAGAAGCTAATAATAATAATAACCAGAATCAGGGGTACCCGAAGATACTTCGCTATTGCATTTATAGAGAACATAAAATTATAACAAGGGATAATTGATTTATGTTACGAAGTAAATTAGACGTGCTACAAAACGTGCAGATGACTGTTTAATAAATTATCTGAAGTCCTTGAATGGATATTCAATTTGAAAAGGGCAGAGTACTGCTAAAACTGCTTTCCCCGAGTATCCCGGTAACGAATTGATATGACTACGCCTATCCTTCTTTAGCAGCAGGGTAGAGCACCAGTTCCGTGTTGGACATGAAAATAAACGTTTGGTTGTCTCCAAGTTGATCATATGCTAGTACAGAATATACTTGTTTGATGCACCACCGAAAGGATTCAAGGGCTGCTAGCGCAATTTATAGCTTCTCTTTTCTGTTTCTTTAGTAGACCAGGCTCTGGCGACCCCAGGTTCCTGATGGAAATAGGAGGTGGTCGGGATGGCCAAGAAAGTTCAATGTGGCCATGTTAAATCGCTCTCGAGATGGTCGGGATTGCTTCTCAATGGTGCTTGTTACCGGAACGGACCAGATCTATATTTGGCAAAGGATCATCAACATCGATAAAACTTGAACCTTCTATATTATCCCACCCTAGGTTATCCAACTAAATCCAGGCGGCAGGCCATGGGGCGCGCACATTACCATTATATTGCGTCTCCCATTACCATCATCGGCAAAGAGGTTGAAAAAGCCATCAAACTTGCTAACAATCTAAAAAATATTGGCTAAAGGGGATCCAATTGTTGTTGTTGTTGTTCGGGACTGTTGTTGTGGTGCTGGTCTACCTTCCGATATTAAAAGTCCTTGATTAGTGTAATCTACACGTAGTTAGTTACTCCCACGACTACGCCCGCATCTAGTGCCACGATTACTCAAATCAGCGAGTTGTAAATATTACATTTGAAACGCTCATTACCACACACAAAGCAATTGGCCAGCCGTTTGCGTGCTACGCGTCCCCTATATGGTCGCCAAGCCTAAAAACTACCCACTGGAAGAAGCTACAGGACTGCAAAAATACTGCGCTCAGTACTGCCACGGGCTGTCTTCTTATGTCCCCAGAACACCATCTACATAATGAGGCGAGAATACTCCCCATCAGGGAGAGCAATGAGATGCTAACCAAACAGTTCCTGTTGAATACCCAGAAACCTGGGCATCCCAACAGACATCTGATTGATGAGCCAACACCGCCTAGGGACTTAAGGAGTCATCTCCGTAAGCATTTTGAGGAAATGCGGCACCTGAGAACTCAGCCATATGAAGCAAAAAAGCACAAGCAGGTCCTTGGTGAACTCCACAAACAGGCGTCGGACCTTTATGCCGGGAATTGCCCGGTGAATCCAGTACTCGGGAACAGTACCCAAAACTTGCGGAAGAGGAACGCATACTCCTCAGGGAAACGCGAGTCACTCTGACTCAACTTCGTTCTGGATACTGTAACAGGTTAAACTCTTACATATCCAGAATCAACCCCGAGATACAAAATGTATGCCCCGCTTGCAATGTGTCCCCACATGACACCAACCATCTCTTTAATTGTAATGTGGAACCAACGCCTCTAACACCCCTTTCATTATGGTCCACCCCTGCAAGTTTTCTTGGACTCCCGTTAGAGGATGTTGATGACAATTTGTGATCAGTCGCAGCTATTAGGTGGGGCGAAACATTGCTACAACAACAAAAATAAGGCGCTTAAGTTACATTTTTCAAGCGGAGAGCCATAAGTCAGTGCGCTGAGCTGAAACTTCAGCGCAGATACTCCAATAAAACAATTGTCAAACTCTGTCAGACAGTCAGGCGTCACTAAAAGCAATTGGGGCGTTCGAAATAAATTCAGCACTGGTCCCTGAGTGCATAGAAAAGCTGAATAAATTAGGAGCACACAACGTAGTACTGTTGGCCTGGGTCCCAGGCCATAGGGGAACAGAGGGTAATGAGCAGGCGGACAACCTGGACAGAGAGGCAGGAACTGCAGGACCCATCGATTCCGGTCCATTCCTACCTGTTGGCTCACATGTGTATTTATTAGTAGAAGAGAGGGAAAGAGAAAAGAACACTGGCGCAATACTGTTAGGAGGTTATAGCACAAGTCGTTGCAGGGAAATAGTAGGCCTCTCGAAGGAAAACGAAAGAATCCTAACAGTATGCAGAAACTGGGCATACTATCGAATAGTACATGCTGATTTTGTGATCCATATCCTCCTGGAATGCGACGCAATCTCAAGACGTAGGGCTAAGTTTATGTGCCCACCATGGCCAGATCATTTCCACATTCAATCCCTCAAGCCAAGAGAACTTCTAGGGTCCATCAAGGAAGTAGGCTTGGACGAGGTGCTGTGAAGGAGATGAGGGCTTAATAGACGAGTGGTTGTTATTGTTGTTGTAAAGTGCTTCGCCCTATCCAATAGGTGCGACCAATCTCAAATTATCATCAATGTCCTCTAACGGGAGTTCAAGGAAACTGCTGTTTCAACAGGGTTGGCCATAATAAGAGGTGTTAGAGGCGTTGGTTCGACAATACAGTTGAAAATTTGGTTAGTGTCATGTGGGGCCACATTGCAAGCGGGACATACATATTGTATGACAGGGTTGATTCTGCATAGGTAAGAGTTTAATCTGTTACAGTATCCAGATCGAAGTTGAGCTACAGTGACTCGCCTTTCCCTAGGGAGAGTGCGTTCCTCTTCTGGGAATTCTTGGTATTTTCTTTAAGAACTGGATTCGCCGGCCAATTCCGGCATAGAGGTTCGACACCTGTTTGTGGATATCACTGAGGACGTGCTCGTTCTGTTTTGCACCGCTCTGGATTTTCGGTACAGTTGCGGTTGCATGCTCTCCAAAATGAAGATCCTGATCGAATATCACACCCACATTTTCCTTGACTTGGACAATTAAGTTAATTGTTAATAAAGTTTTAATTGTTCTACAGTCGAATAGTCGAGGAAACGATCTTGACTAAAAAACTAATCGTGACATTATTTAATTCTTAGTCACAAAATAGGTTAGGTGATTATGTTGCTATCTCGGTATTAAATATAATATGCAATTTTTTACTTTCACCAACCATATGCATATGCGATAGATGTTTGGACTCACCAGTCAATTGTTAGCATAACATCACCATCTGAAATTTTCTCTTGTACAGAGTAACTAACAGCTTCGGCCGCTTTTCCAATTTGATTTTCTACGTACGTATTAATGACCCTGCATACATTCTCTTTCAACTGTAAGTACAAGTATAATATAAAATAATAAAAACAGATATTTACGCTTACATCAGATTCCCATTGATCAGTTGGCACATAGTGTACTTATGCACAATGAGCTGGCAGCCGTGTCGATATATTCGGTCGACGGTCTTTTAAATGTTCAACACTATTTGTTTTTATGAATGCGTGTTCTTTACTCCTGAAGACCTTATTATGATGATTAGTTCTTATACTACACAATCACAAAAATTTTGCAGGCAGCTACATATCTTTTTTTGATTTCGAATTCAAAACTCATTGCCGGCATAATATGGCGATATGATCTAGAAGGTTTAATATGCTCATGCTAATCTTTCCCGAGATGGTTGGGCTGGTACCTTAATGGTGCTTTATTCCCGGAACGTACCGGATTTGTATTCGGCAAAGGCCATCAACATCGATAACACTCCCTAAAACGTTCGGCTAGCTTCAAAGCAAAGTGAACGTTGGATAGCTGATCAGGAAGAAGAGTTTAAAGCTTCTCTAGGGAATGTAGTAAATCGAAAAACATATGAAGATTTAAAACGTCAAGAATTGCTGTAAACATTCAAGATTTAACTTTAATGATTTTGCTTTTGTGTTATCTATAATACGAGTATTAAATTCACCGTTCTAAGGTTTTTAGTTGAATTGCTCTAAATTCAGTTTCAATCCTAAGGTATCCAAACAGGTAAGTGGTAGAAGTGTTGCGTTTCTTTCTGCTTTCTCTTTGAGCACATTTTATAGCCAAGGGAAATTCTGGAATGAACAGCATTAGACTTTGCCATAAATGCTAATATTCACTATTTCATACCTGATAATGTGAATTTTGGCTAAAGCGTACAAACGCCTGTTGTTGTTGTTGTAGCGATAAGGTTGCTCCCCGAAGGCTTTGAGGAGTGTTATCGATGTGATGGTCCTTTGCCGGATACAGATCCGGCACGCTCCGGTAACACATTAAGGTGCTAGCCCGACCATATCGGGAAAGATTTGGTAAATCTTTACGACAGCATGACACTGCTAATACGCTTCCAAAAATATTGAGAGACGTATCAAAGAACGCGTCTTTGTAATTGTTTACTTTAGCTCCCAACTGCAAAAACGCGACCAAAAATATCGGAAGATGTGTCAAAAGACGCGTTTTGATCCCAGGAACACGAATCCGAGAGCGGAAATTCAAAATTTTATTTCTGTCAAAAGTTATTTCCAAAAAACCGAAAAATGGCCCCGGAGCGCTCCGAAACCGGTGGTGGGATCCTAGTATTTTTGCGCAGAACACCTTTCTGCGTTGGCGGCCTTCGACCGCGCTTATAAAAAATTACCCTGGGTGGGTCCAACACCGGTTAGGAGCCCAAAACTATATCCGCACAAAACACTTATGTTCACAATTTTTTTTGTGGGTACAACAACATTACAACAATCACATGAAAATCGCCAACTTCAACTATCTCCGGACAGAGATAAAAATTTTCTTCTCCGCCTTCGGAATATTCTCGAGATTAATACGCGTATTAGCAGTGTCATGCTGTCGTAAAGAATTATCAACGATTTTTGTGGCCACATTAAACCTTCAGGCCATCCCACCCTCACCACCCCAAGTTCCATGAGGAGCTTGGGGTCACCAGAGCCTCGTCTATTAGTGAAACAGACACACAGAATTTTTTCTTTTATAGTCAAGGGATGTTTGCAAATCCCTTAACACACCAGGTTAAGAGAGAGCTGGCGATCTATACAATGGGTCTGAACTTCTTTTTTATCTTATTAAATTTATAATCGCAAATTCTTACGCGTGTATAGTAGCTTAAAATGAGATAAAACAATATAAATTCACACAAAATAAAATCAAGGTTTTGCGGAATAATTTCTGAACTGTCATTAAAAATGACACTGTCATTTCGATGACAGTATGGAATGTTACATGTGTTAGTGGAGAGGGATAGAAGCTTTGAATGTGTGGGTGAACTAGTTACCACCGTCTTGTAGGGCAGCGGGTTACAATCCCTAATTTCAAAATAACAGTTCTCCATGAGAAATCATTTTTGTTTCTTGGGTATATGAATATCTTTCCTGTTGGGTACTTGAACAGCGAGGAGTGCAATTGAGAGACAGGCCGTCAACTTCAATACGCACAGATGTTGCCAGTGACCCACGTGGGGCTATGAATTGTGCCGTTGACCCTTTACTAGAGAGAAAAGAGTGCACCCGCCACTAACTCGCTGCTCGTAATCCTGGCTGACCACGAGGACTTCTGCAGACCTCTACTCCGAATATGCTGAAGAAGCCCTACAGGAGTTTACCTGGTAGTAACCCACACTAACTGGGGCCTTTGGAGCCGCCGTTGTTTCAATCTAGGAAATCATCCGCAGCCTTCCCCTGCTCGACATCCTACCCATGCCGCTGACCTTGCAGTGCCTGAGTCCGAAATATATTCGGGTAGCCCCTGCAAGGCTCCCTGCCTCATATGCTACCTACAAAAGGATTACGCCAAATCGATTCCCGGTTCTTCACCAGATACGAAATCTTGTTCACCGTCGCAGGCATTGCCCAGCGTCCGCCACTAGGAGGCTGAGGCTAGGAAATGCTGCTAAGAGGCTATGTATGTCGCATCAGCAGCTCTTGAAGTCCAAGGCCGTGGGACGGGACGTCCCTGGGTAAGCATTGGGGTATCCGGTGTATTTGGGTTTGCGGCCTGGCAACATGGCGCAATGAAGGCAAAACCATTTCTCACGACCGGGGTCAAGAGACGGACCCAGATTGGGTTCAATACCTTCCCGGAGCATTAGAGTAATGCGCAGTCCCGCTGCGAGGATTTGTGGGAGGGACACAATAAATTAAATGGGGTTACACTGAAATGACAGTCCTTGGTCGGGAAAAATCCCGAATCTCCAGTTTTTTCACCTCGCGAAACCTGACATTATCACCGACTAAATCATCGGCGACCTTATTTATACCATGGACGTCCCAAATGTCGACCCTTTTGAACATCCACGTCAATGCACTACGCGACCGACTGTCTTACACCCGAAAATCTTGGGTGTGACGTTCGATCGGGATCAACATTTTGGTAAGCATGCAGCCGCAATTGTACCGAAAATCCAGAGCCATAATAAAATTCCCAACAGACATCTGATTGATGAGCCAATACCGCCCAGGGGCTTAAGGAGTAATCACCGTAAGCATTATGGGGAAATACGGCACCTGAGACTCAGCCGTATGAAGCCAAAAAACACAAGCAGGTCCTCAGTGAACTCCAAAAACAGGCGTCGGACCTCTATGTCAGGAATTGCCCTGTGAATCCTGTACTCAGA
Organism: Eurosta solidaginis; assembly: GCF_040869045.1. Taxonomy (NCBI): domain Eukaryota; kingdom Metazoa; phylum Arthropoda; class Insecta; order Diptera; family Tephritidae; genus Eurosta; species Eurosta solidaginis. The sequence continues at coordinate 99,260,854 of NC_090323.1, read as the reverse complement.
GAACAATACCCCAAACTTGCAGAGGAGGAACGCACACTCCCTAGGGAAACGCGAGTCACTCTAGCTCAACTTCGTTCTGCATACTGTAACAGGTTAACCTCTTACCTATCCAGAATCAACCCCGACATACAACATGTTTGCCCTGCGTGCAATGTGTCCCCACATGACACCAACCATCTCTTCAATTGTAATGTGGAACCAACTCCTCTAACACTCCTCTCATTATGGTTCACCCCTGTCGAAACAAAAAGTTTCCTTGGACTCTCGTTAGAGGAAATTGATGACAATTTGTGATCGGTCACACCTATTGGATGGGGCGAAGCACTGCTACAACAACATCAACAAGCGTGCAGAAGCTGCAGCGATGACCTTGCGGAACGCATACTCGCCCTGCCGGACATCGGTGGGAACGCGATGAACAGAAAAAGATTGGTTTGTAATGTATGTGTATTCTTCCCAATTGGCTTTTTTTAAATTAATGAAAGTCCGCTTTTCAGATGTAATAAAATTGGCAGGTCGCTCAATTGAAAGGAGTATGGGCAGGTGAGCAGAAGCTAGCGTAAGGATCGGTTGCCATTCAATGCAATTTATGAGCCCTGCACCGACGATTGAGATGTCAGGTGAGCTGTGGCAATTACCTGCAATTCTGGTGGGGTCATCGCCGTTTATCGTGCAGAATGTCGTATTGTCTATTTGCTCTGCTAGCGCCTGCCTCTGCTGTCGACTGGTAAGCTGGAATGCCAGAGATCGTGGTGAGCGTTCAAATCGCTAAGGATAAGACGGTTTTCTACACAGAGTAGCGTACTGATATCAGTGCGATAGCCGCTTGACAGCAGGTGGCAGGGGGAATATAGATGTTAACAAATTCTAGGTCAACATCGCCTGAACGGATGGTTATGTCTGGACTTTCTAAGGTATTATCCCTGCGGATGGTGTTAGGTTGAAATATACTATATTGCACGGTGTGATGAGTGATAAAGGCAAGGCCACCACTATTACCCCTTGTGCGATCTTGCCTATGAATGTTGTAGCCATCGCAAATTCGGAGGTCCGATCTGGCAGTTAGCTTTGATTCTTGAATTGCGGAAATATGGATATTATTTTTATTCATGTTGTGAACTATCTCCGCGATCTTGCCAGTTAAACCGTTACAATTAAGTTGCAGAATTCTGAAGTACAAAGGGGGGGGGGGGGGGGGGGCAGTCGTCACTCTGGGAGTCAGAGATGGATGAAGGCGCCGTGAGGGATATAGGCTTTATGGAGTGTGCTTTCCGATTGCTGCTGATGCAGCTGGTGCTAGTGTTTTGGCAGCAAGCTGCAATGAATGTGTCGGTCGGACGATTTCCTTTTGTGAGCCCAGAGCATCTATGAAGGTGGCATAGGCCAAGGCATAAACTGCATTGGACCGATGCCGCGATCGTAAATACTCTGAGTTGGCATACGGAACACACGGTGTGGGGTACAAGGAGTTGATGACTCCTTCTTATGCGAGTACGAGTGTCGGAAAGGGGGGGAAGGACGGGGGTAAAAGCTGGTGCTCTGCATTGCTACTATCCATGCTACGTAGATTGTAGTGATGGGTTCTAACCCAGAACAGCCCGAACGATGCAACCATCTTTTACACGTGACACACTGACAAGGGTATGACCGTCTGAGATAAATCCTTTTCCGACATATGCAGCGGAACCACAGCCTGGGACCGGGGTTATGTTCAATACCTTCTCGGAGCAGAAGGGTATGGAGCAGTCCACCTGCAAGGAGCTGCTCCGAGGATGACAATGCGTGGGTGGGACGCAACCAATTAAATGGGGTTACACTGAAATGACAGCCCTTGGGCGGAAAAAAATCCCGAGTCGCTCCAGTACGAAGAACCGGCTGCCGTGGGAAGCGAGGTCGGCAACCGTCACAAATTGTCATCAACTTCCTCTAACGGGAGTCCAATGTAACTTGCTGTTTCAACAGGGTGGACCATAATGAGAGGGGTGTTAGAGGCGTTGCTACCACTATACAGTTGAAGAGATGGTTGGTGTCATGTGGAGACACATTGCAAGCAGGGCATACATACATTTTGTGTCGGGGTTGATTCTGGATAGGTAAGAATTTAACCTGCTACAGTACCCAGATCGAAGTTGAGCTAGAGTGACGCGCGTTTCCCTAGGGATAGTGCGTTCCTCCTGTTTATGTCAACTTTCATATTATTTCCCTTCGCCTCAATATATGTTTACATAAGTGTTAGTCAGTGATGTGAAACATGCTGTTTCCTGCCGCAGTCCTGGAGCAAGGACGTGCAAGGACAGAGGCTGAAATGTTTGGCGGTGTAAGGGGAATGCAAAAACATTGAAGTCAGCGTATATTTCCTCTTACATCATGATCATCACAATAAGCACGCCGAAACACTAAGAATCCACTGCTAAATTAGCTTCCACAATTGAGTGTCTACCGGGAAAGAAAGGATGTCAGGGATGAATGAAATGCAGAATCGTCATATAGGCGTGACTCGCCAAATCTATATATAAAAATGCGAATGTCTGTATGTGACGTAATGGCGTCTAAACTACACAACGGAATAATGCAAAAATGCGCATGTTTATGTAGTTTCCCCTACGGAAGTCCCTAGGAATACTTTTATCCCGCAAGGTGGCTAGGATCTTGAGATATAGACCAACACGTGGTCACGGGTAACCCTAGCAGGTTAGGGGGCTTAATATATACCCGCGGCAGGTATGCATGTGCCAGTGGTGAATCCTGTTTCTTTAACAGCCGAGGCTCTGGGGGCCCTAAATTCGTCGTGGATCTAGGGGATGGGAGGGCGAGATGGCCTTGAAGGTTTAATGAGGTCATATCAATTGTACACGAGATGGTCGGGTCAAAATTTACAGTGTTGAGTAACTATTACGAAAGTTGCTATTATACGTGTGTTGGAGAACGTAATTTTGTAGATATGATTACGTAGCAGGATTAAATTATTTAAAACGCAAGCTGATACGCCACATATATATCAAATAAAAGATGTTGATGAGAGCTTCAAAGTAAAGTAACGAGTTCCACGGGCTAGATGTGCTGTATTTGCTCTTCATAAGATAGTTATAAATAAAAAGATATTATACCTTCACTAAAGCGAAATAAGCGTTGTAACGCAGTATTATTGCGCTTCTAAATGCAGTGAGATTGAGATTTTCAGGGTTGGTCTAGTATTTGGCAAGAAATATGTGATTTAAATAACTAAATTCAGTTTTCATGAACGAGAATAATGCCGCCAAAAACAAGAAAAAAGAAGAGACAACAACATGAAAAAGAAACAATTTCAAGTGAAGGGAGTGATGAAGATGATGAAAATGCTAGTCTAACAACAATTATAGAACCATTGCAAAAACAATTTAAAGTGCAAGAGAGAGCTATGTCTAAAATTAAAAGCCCACAACAACATATGAGTGAAAGCTTCGATTCACTCAAAGCGGAGATAGCAAGTCTTCCTGAGGAAAATAATCAAATGAAGAAAGAGCTTAGTGAACTAAAAGCAAAAAACGCAAATATGAAAACGAGTGTGAAAAAATAGAAAGAGATATTCTGACAATAAAGCAACAAGAAAATAAACACAATGTAATAATAACAAATTTACCGAAGATTGGAAAACAAAAATTGAAAGATGTTGCTGTCAAGATTGGTGAACAAGTAAATGCGAATGTAAATAAAGAGGACATAGTCGACATTTACCAAACCGAAAATAAGAAATACAAAACATTTCCACTCATAGTTAAACTGAGTGCTGGTGATTTTAAGAGAAAATGTCTGGACTTCAGAAAGACTGGTAAATGCATTGATGTTAGTAAAATTATCCCAAACACCAACATGATGGGTAAAAATATTAACTTCTATCACCTGTAGGAAAAAGAGCTTAGCGAAGTAATGAGGAAAACAAAACAAGAGGGGAAATAAAAAAAATATAAATATGTATGGATGAGAGGTGCGAGAGTGCTGGCGAGGAAGGATGATAACACAGCAATAATAGAAATAGATTCTTTGGATGATATCAAAAAGCTTAAATAGATAAAACAAAACAAACTTTCTTTTTATACTTTTCGTATATACTTTTTTAAACTTTTCTCATATACTTAGGTAAAATTAATTGTTAACTATGGATTGTCTTAATAATCAAATACTAAACAAGAATGTTGAACGTGGATGTAATGTGTCAATTTTACAAAACAATGATACTAGTCGTAACGTAATGTATTTAAACGTACAAAGTGTTAGAAACAAACTTCACGATATAAAGACCGTGATTGAGGAAAATAAGAAAAAGAAGGGAAGTATTCCTGTGGTCGCTTTAAGCGAAATATGGATTTACGGAAAGAAAATAAAAACTATAATCTTCCTTATTACCATGCATATTTTGCCAATCGTGAATCGAATAGAGCCGGTGGCTGTATAATTTTTGTTCACGAATCTATTAGTTCTTCGCTGGTAGCCTGTACGGAATTAGAAAAAAATTAGTTTTCTTATAATCACATTAATCAAACTTGATATTCACATTGCTTGTGTTTATAGAAAGTGTTCGTCTGATGTACCATTGTTTGTGAATGCCTTTGAAAATGACGTTTTGCACCAAAAGAACTGTTATAAGGTACTAAATAAAATGAAAAGGTCCGCTCAAGTATAGCGTTAGAAAATCATTGCCTTTATTAAGGAAATGCCTTTCTTTTTAAACAGAAATTTCTTAACTTACACTTACACGATTATACTAATAAAAATAAAGTAAAAGTATTTACATTACTAATATGGATATGTAAAATCAGCATTTACTTCATTGACCTATTTATAACTACAATGCAATTAAATATGTGTCTGAATGTTTTGGCAGTGCACATTGACAAACCGACGCAGTAGATCAGTCATGCTGATCGATACGTGGGTTGGTCAATGTGACGAATTGAGTAAGGGTTAACAACTGTAAACAGATACGACTCCCCGCTGAATTCAACGTAATTTATCTATGCCGCTATGACTTGCCTGCGCGTGGTCAATATTTGGTTATGCATAAAAAGTGCATAGAAAATGAAACTCATTCTGGGTCGATTTATTAACCGATATCGCGCCATTGATTCTTCGATAGGATTTGGGCTCAGGAAAAAAAGTTCCACTACGCATAACCAAAAAACTAATTTTCGAGCCTGCAAAAAAATGACGAAAGGGCAAATTTTCGACCAAAACACTCCCTAAAACCCAAAAAATATTTTTTCAAAAAACTGTTATCGCCAACGTTTTTACAACAGTTTTTTGAAGAAAAAAAATATTTTTTGGGTTTTGGGGAGTGTTTTGGTCGAAAAATTTACCCTTTCGTAATTTTTTTTTGCAGGCTCGAAATTATTTTTTTGGGTATCCTTTGTGAAGGTTTTTTTCCTGAGCCCAAATCCTAACGAAAAATCGATGGCGCGATATCGGTTAACTTTCGTCCATACAAATCGACCCAGGTTAATATACATAAATACAAATACCTTGTATGTAAGGCGTACTCCATCCACCTTAGTCATGTATAATTGTCATGTATAATTGCAAACAATTGTATATGACTCTTAAAGAGCAGCCGTATGAGTTGGCGGCGCCATGGAGCGCGAGCAACAGCGGTTACTTTTTGTGGCTTGATGATCAGCGGGGCTGCTGGAAGGTAGTGGGGGCGCACTAAGGCGTATACTACGGGACGCCCTTGGGCGCGGACAGCAAGGATCCACAAAAGATTTATAAAAGTTACGAGGACGTCTGGTTTTGGGATCTAGGTCACAACAACCTGTCCGATGCAATCATCCCTTGACACACTGACAAGAGTATGATCGTCCTAAAAAGATTCTTTTCCGGCAAACGCAGCAAAACCATTTCTCAGGACCGGGGTCAGGAGACGGACCCAGATTGGGTTCGATACCTTCGCGGAGCATTGGAGTATGGCGCAGTCCCGCTGCGAGGAGATGCTTGGAGGATAACAATTTATGGGAGCGATACAACAAATTAAATGGGGTTACACTGAAATGACAGTCCTTGGTGGGGAAAATCCCGAGTCTCCAATTTTTCACCTCGAGAAACCTGATATTATCACCGACTAAATCATCGGCGACCTTATTTATAACATGGACGTCCCAAATTTCGACCATTTTGAACATCCACGTCAATGGACTACGCGACCGACTGTCTTACACCCGAAAATCTTGGGTATGACGTTCGATCAGGATCTACATTTTGGTGAGCATGCAGCCGCAATTGTACCGAAAATCCAGAGCAGAAATAAAATTCTCAAATCTCTTGCTGGCAGTACTTGGGGAAAAGGTAAAGAAATGCTCATTAGCACTTACAAATCAATTGGCCGGCCGATTGCATGCTACGCGTCCCCGATATGGTCGCCAAGCCTAAACACTACTCACTGGAAGAAGCTACAGGCCTGCCAAAATACTGCCCTCCCCAGAATACCATCTACATAATGAGGCGAGAATACTCCCCATCAGGGAGAGAAATGAGAAGCTTACCAAACAGTTCCTGTTGAATACCCAGAAAACTGGGCATCCCAGCAGACATCTGATTGATGAGCCAACACCGCCCTAAGCCCCTGGGCGGAGTCATCACCGTAGGATAGGTAAGAGTTTAACCTGTTACAGTACCCAGATCGAAGTTGAGCTAGAGTGACGCGCTTTTCCCTAGGGATAGTGCGTTCCTCCTTTTTATGTCAGCTTTTATATTTTTCGCCTCAATATATGTTTACATAAGTGTTTTTCAGTGATGTGAAACATTTTGTTTCGTGCCGCAGTCCTGGAGCAAGGACGTGCAAGGACAGAGGCTGATTTGTTTTGCGGTGTAAGAGGAATTCAAAAACATTGAAGTCAGCGTATATTTCCTCTTACAGCATGATCATCACAATAAGCACGCCGAAACACAAAGAATCAAAAACTAAATCCACTGTTATATTAGCTTCCAGAATTATATTATATATATATTTATTTATTTATTTATTACGACTCTAAGAGCCTAGTTCAAAACTTAAAAATATGATTGCATTAATTAACAATGTGTACTTAATCTAAATTTTTAAATTAAAAAAAAAATTTTTAATTATGACACATGTATCACTAATGCATTTAAATCTCGACGACTATATCATTTAATCGGCCTAGATTTGGTATAGTCATACAACCGTCTGCTAAATAAGTTTCTATCACAATTTTTTATATATTCAGGTAGTTCGTTGAAGTATTTCAATCCTTTGTAAAAAATACTAGGGGGACTCATGAAAGCATATAAACTTATAAGGTGTAAAATTATATCCATTTACACACGCTGTTATATGAACGCACCTAGTAATACTCTTGATAAACTCGATTGCTTATCAGCTGTATTATTGCCAAACAAATTTTTTTTGATTGTTATACAAATTAAAAAATGCCAAGATTAAGTGAAAAATCAAAACTAAAACGCCTTTACTTGCTGATGTTGGATATTTCTGATGAAAATGCCTGCTGTAATGTCTGCAAGGTTGCATTCCTTTGAGTTTACCGCGTTTACACAATGAAATGTGCGCGTAAATTTATACAAATTGTGTAAATGATTTTTCATACAAAATTTGACAGCTCGTTTACGCACTAGATAAATTTATATGTTTACACACTTTATAAGGCATTTATACGGTTACATGAGTCCCCCTACTATTTTGTTCCGATTCTGTTTTATAATTTGGCAATTCAAAATTATTTCTCTGCCTTGTATTTATATCATGGATCTCGTAATTAATTGTAATAGCTGTTCTGAGATACTCTGGAAAAATTCCGTGCTTTATATTATAAATAAATTTCATTGTGTTGAAGAATATTTGTTGTTTAACGCTCATCCAATTTAAACTTAGAAGCATGTCTTTTATAGGAGTATCATAACGTTTGCTTAAAATAAAGCGCATTGCTTTATTTTGCATTTTTTGCAACTTATCAATTTGCGAATCTTTCATAATAAAAAATATTGTTGAGCAATAAATAAATTAAGGCTCAACCATGGATCTATAAACCTTTACTTTGTAATAATTATTTAAGTTTTTACAAGTTCTTTGAATAAACCATAATTTTTTTGCTATTTTACTTACTGAATAGTCAGCATGGGCATCAAATTTTAATTTGCAATCAATCTGAACACCCAAATATTTAATCGTATTTACTTTTTCTATTTCAATATTATTTATTGTAATAGTTTCAAAATTAGCAATGTTTTTTCTCGAAATAAGCATGTATTTAGTTTTTTCTATATTAATTTTAAGTTTGTTTGTACACAGCCAGATATAAAGTGCGTTTAAGTCACTTTGTAACTTGATTCTTATATCATTTTCATTTTTGCCTTTTATAGAAATTAGAGCATCATCAGCGAAAGGTTTTATGGAGCTGAATTTCAAAACAGAATTTATATCATTAATATAAACGTTGAATAAAGTTGGTGCAAGAACAGAGCCTTGGGGTAGGCCAATCTTAACATCCACTTCGTCTGATATTATCGAACCAATTACTGTTCTTTGTTTGCGATTTGTTAAGAAATCCTTAAACCAATCCAGTTCAACATCTCTAATACCAATTCCTTCCAATTTTCTTAATAATATTTTCTTTATCTATAGTTTCGAAGGCTCTTTTAAGATCATTGAACACTGCTATTATCGCCTTTTTATTATTAAGTTCTTCTTTCCATTGAGCTAAAACCATATTCAAAGCTGTTTCACAGGAATGTTTTTTTCTAAATCCTGATTGTTGAGGTATGAGTATATTTTTTTCTCCCAAGTATTGAACCAACTGTTTTTTTACCACAAGTTTTAAAATCTTTTCATCACTGGCCAGTGTATTTATCGGACGTAACTCATCTGCTTTTATTATGTTATTTAATTTTTCGATTGGCACAATGGTAGAAGTTTTCCAAATACCCGGAACTATGCCACTACTTAAACTTTCATTTATGATTTGCGCATAGAAGTATCCCATATATGATATCATGTCTTTAAGAACACCATCTGATAACAGCTTTTTACCACCTCGCTTAGATTTAAACGTCATGACAATTTTGATGACGTCGTCTGTACTAACTTTTACAAATTTGAAAATCCCATTTAACTGAATAGGAAAATTTACTTCTGCATAAAATTCTTCTATATTATTGCAAATATCCTGAACGCTATCAACAAAATATTTATTTAGATTGTCAGCAATTTCAGATTCATTCATATATGCTGTACCGTTTATCAAAATTTTCATGAAAGCATAGTCTTCATTAACCCTACCTATTGCGAATTTCAAATATTTCCACATCGCTTTACTATCTTTACTATTCATCATATTCTATATCATGTACTATTCATATGTTATGCTCCATATGCTTAATTTTTTTAATTTTTACCATCATCCCATTCTCCGGATATTTGAGCTAGTTTATAAAGTTCTAATTTATATTTATACATGTTGGCTAACTCTTTGTCATACCATTTATTAATTAACTTTAAGTGTACTACCTTTTCATACGTTAAGTTTCGCATTTAAAACATTGCTATTAACCAGCCCTACTTTGGACTCTAAATCAATTCTATTAAAGTTGCTAAAATCGCACAAGCGCAATTGATTAATCAGTGCTTCCGTATTATAATACTCCCAAGAAGTAATTTTTTTAAGGCTTCTCATTTTTGACTTAGGTCTGCTTTTAATTTTAAATTGGATGGTCTCATGATCTGACATGAACACCAAATCTAACTTTTCACATACTATATCGTCAGTATTCGAAAAGAGTAAATCAATTTTAGTTTTTGATGTCGCAGTTATACGGGTATCAAAATCTACTTTTTGATTCATTGCATATGATTTAAATAGATCGATTTGTTGAATGCTATAAGTTTAGCTATTATTCAAATTGATATTAAAATCACCTACAAGAATATTGCTATCCGACAGTTCGCAAGTACTACCTAGGACGTTGCGCAAATAGTTAATAAAATCGGCATCACTTGTACTAGGAGAATGATAAATCACTCCAATTTGCCATTTTGGGTTGAAGTGCTTCAATTTAATAAAAATACACCACAGATTTTTATCTATTGCTTTGTTGAATTTAATGTTATATTCAATTGAATTATGTACGTAAATCAGCACACCGCCAGTATGTCTACTATGTGAATCGCATCGCACTAGTTGGTAAGTATGTATATTTAACTCTGAATTTGAAATTTCATTAGTGGTACATGCATTAAAACATTCTTCTCTACGACTATAGTTCTCAAAAATCTTTACAACTTTAAACTCTTTACCCTCACATATACTATTCTGTTTCGTAATGCATTCTACTAAGCGCTCACTGCTTAGTCTCTCTGTTAAACCAATCACTTTAAATATTTTCTTCATTTCTCTCTTGTCTTTAGTTTTCTCTGCCTCGAACTCTTTTCCAATTTGTTCCGCTATTTTCTTCTGCAGTAGTTCGCATGACTCTTTATTCTTGCATTGAACTACAATCCCGCCGTTGTTTATTTCTTTCACTCCCGTCACATGACATTCGGTTTTTTCTATCACTGTTTTTAATGCTTCTTTTGTATGTTCATTTTTCTTTCCTTTATCTTTTGGTTTAATAACAATTCTATTTTCCTTTTGTGCTACAGCTTCAGCATATGTAACTTTATTGTTATTGTTTTTGCTATTGGCATTTTGTATAGTGGTGTTTATTTTTTCGTTATTATTTTCTAATGTTTTCGATAGCTCTGTTAATATATCTTTCTTCATTTGGCACATTTTAATTTCCACATTATGCTCAAGCAGTGAGTTGAAATCTGTATTCAGACTAGTTTTCAGCTGTTGAATCTTATTAAACAAGGCTTCTTCAATTATGTCTTTCATTTCTCTCTTTCCGATTTTGTTTTGATCGCAATTTTGTACCAAATGTTTGATTTCAATAAATTTCGTATTTGTATCACATAATGTGCACTGATTACAAAACCACTTAATATTTGCGTTTTCACTAAGCAATTTCATTTCCTGCCTTTTCATATTACTACATTTAATGCAGAAAAAGCTGCCACAGCCTCCTGAACATGGAATAGAATAGTCTATTGGTAACATTTTCACCATGCATTCTTTACACTCAGAGGGCGGCATTTTGCCTTCCCTGTAAAAAAGTTAATAAAGTCACTATCTTTCCTTTTATTTTGTTTTGTTTGATGTGGTTTATTAACACAAGATTACTTTGTTAAATTAAATCCAATAGGAAAAACTTTTTTGTGCATCAATATAAATATTTTTACGGAGCTAACAAAACACGTCCAAACACGTCAACGTCACGTATACTTTTTTTTGAGTGTCTACCGGGAAAGAAAGGATGTCAGGGATGAATGAAATGCAGAATCGTCATATAGGCGTTGACTCGCCAAATCTATATATAAAAATGCGAATGTCTCTATGTGACGTAATGGCGCCTAAACTACACAACGGAATAATGCAAAAATGCTCATGCTTATGTAGTTTCCCCTACGGAAGTCCCTAGGTATACTTTTATTCCGCTAGGTGGGTAGGATCTTGAGATATAGACCAAAGCGTGGACACTGGTAACCCTAGCAGGTTAGGGGGCTTAATATATACCCGCGGCAGGTATGCCTGTGCCAGTGGTGAATCCTGTTTCTTTAACAGTCAAGGCTCTGGCGACCTTAAGTTCGTCGTGGATCTAGGGGATGGGAGGGCGGGATGGCCTTGAAGTTGCTATTATACGTGTGTTGGAGAACGTAATTTTGTAGATATGATTACGTAGCAGGATTAAATGATTTAAAACGTAAGCTGATACGCCACATGTATATCAAACAAAAGCTGTTGATGAGAGCTTCAAAGTACAGTAACGAGTTCCACGGGCTAGACGTGCTGTATTTGCTCTTCATAAGATAATTATTAATAAAAAGATATTACACCTTCACTAAAGCGAAATAAGCGTTGTAACGCAGTATTATTGCTTCTAAATGCAGTGAGATTGAGATTTTCAGTTTTGTTCTAGTATTTGGCAATAAATATGTGATGTAAATAACTAAATTCAGTTTTCATAAACGAGAATACTGCCGCCAAAAACAAGAAAAAAGAAGAGACAACAACATGAAAAAGAAACAATTCCAAGTGAAACGAGTGATGAAGATAATGAAAATGCTAGTCTAACAACAGTTATAGAACAATTGCAAAAACAATTTAAAGTTCAAGAGAGAGCTATATCCAAAATTAAAAGCTCACAACAACATATGAGTGAAAGCTTCGCTTGCTGAGGAAAATAAATAAATGAAGAATGAACTTAGTGAACTAAAAGCAAAAAACGCAAATATGAAAACGAGTGTGAAAAAATAGAAAGAGATCTTCTGACAATAAAGCAACACGAAAATAAACACAATGTAATAATAACAAATTTACCGAAGATTGAAAAACAAAAATTGAAAGATGTTGCTGTCAAGAATGGTGAGCAAGTAAATGCGAATGTAAATAAAGAGGACATATTCGACATTTGCCAAACCGAAAATAAGAAATACAAAACATTTCCACTCATAATTAAACTGAGTTCTGGTGACTTTAAGAGAAAATGTATGGACTTCAGAAAGACTGGTAAATGCAATGATGTTAGTAAAATTATCCCAAACACCAACATGTTGGGTAAAAATATTAACTTCTATCACCTGTTGGAAAAAAAGCTTAGCGAAGTAATGAGGAAAACAAAATAAGAGGCGAAAATCAAAAAATATAAATATGTATGGATGAGAGGTGCGAGAGTGTTGGCGACGAAGGATGATATCAAAAAGCTTAAATAGATAAAACAAAAAAAACTTTCTTTTTATACTTTTCTTATATACTTTTTTATACTTTTCTCATATACTTAGGTAAAATTAATTGTTAACTATGGATTGTCTTAATAATCAAATACTAATCAAAAACGTTGAATATGGGTGTAATTTGTCAATTTTACAAAAAAATGAAACTAGTCTTAACATAATGTATTTAAACGTACAAAGTATTAGAAACAAACTTCAAGATATAAAGACCTTGATCGAGGAAAATAAGAAAAAGCAGGGAAATATTCATGTGGTCGCTTTAAGCGAAATATGGATTTACGAAAAGAAAATAAATACTATAATCTTCCTTATTACCATGCATATTTTGCCAATCGTGAATCGAATAGAGCCGGTGGCTGTATAATTTTTGTACACGAATCTATTAGTTCTTCGCTGGTAGCCTGTACGGAATTAGAAAAAAATTAGTTTTCTTATAATCAAATTAATCAAAGTTGATATTCACATTACTTGTGTTTATAGAAATTGTTCCTCTGATGTACCATCGTTTGTGAATGCCTTTGAAAATGACGTTTTGGACCAAAAGAACTGTTATAAGGTACTAAATAAAACGAAAAGGTCCGTTCAAGTATAGCTTTAGAAAATCATTGCCTTTATTAACGAAATGTCTTTCTTTTTATACAGAAATTTCTTAACTTACACATACACGATTATACTAATACAATTAAACTAAAAGTATTTACATTACTAAGATGGATATGTAAAATCAGCATTTACTTCATTGACCTATTTATAACTACAATGCAATTAGATATATGTCTGAATGTTTTGGCAGTGCACATTGACAAACCTACGCTGTCGATCAGTCATGCTGATCGATACGTGGGTTGGTCAATGTGATGAATTGAGTAAGGGTTAACAACTGTAAACAAATACGACTCCTCGCTGAGCTCGACATATCTTATCTATGCCGCTATGACTTGCCTGCGCGTGGTCAATATTTGGTTATGCATAAAAAGTGCATAGAAAATGAAACTCATTCTGGGTCGATTTATTAACCGATATCGCGCCATTGATTTTTCGATAGGATTTGGGCTCAGCAAAAAAAAGTTCCACTACGCATAACCAAAAAATAATTTTCGAGCCTGCAAAAAAAAAATGACGAAAGGGTAAATTTTTCGACCAAAACACTCCCCAAAACCCAAAAAATATTTTTTTCGAAAAACTGTTATCGCCAACGTTTTTATAATATGAAATATGTAACTAACAGACCAATTCTAAATATTCTCGCGGATTTTTTTATTCCCGCGGAAAAATTCCTCCAATTCTGTTCTCCTAGGGAGAACAATATTTGGGGAATAGGAATTTCGAATTTTCGAAGTCAGCTGTTTTGTCAATTGAAATTTAGTTGCACATTTCTTATATTGTTTAAAAAATTGAAAAGTTTAATTATTGTTGCAAATTTGTTGGAAATTAAGAAATAAAATATAAACAATGCACAGTATTTATTGCATTTCATGTGGTATTCACTGAAATGAGTAATGAATTGGTGCCACAGCAACATCAACAGCGGAACATAAGAAGAAGACGGCCGCATAACACAAATCTGCTTGAGTTGCCTGCTTTCATTCAGCAAAGCAATTTTCTGGCGGCCAAGTTGAGTTGAATTCGTCCTTCGTCATATGCCAAAATCTATTTAAGCCTTATTAAAAAGTCCTTGCGCAATTTCTGGATGGCTGAATCAAATATGTATACCAAGAGCTCTACCGTTGCTTATGATATACTTTTCGACTTAAAATAAAGAATATTGTGGTTGTAGTTGTTGTTGTATTAACAGTGAGAATATTGTGGTAGAATGTAAATACATATTTTAGCACAAATTTGTATAAATAAGTGTTCTTTTTTAAAAGAACCAATTTCCTTTAACTATTTTGATGCATTCCCTTTAATTTAACAAGTGAAAAGACTCCTATGAAATGGCAGAGAAATCTCCCTCTCCCTCACATTCATAATACCTACTTTTCTCCCATAACCGGTTTCCGCTTTTTCGAACATTGTTCAGAATAGGAGGAAAGGGAGAAGTGAAAAAACTCACAAGGAATTTTTATTTAGAATACGAGGAATGGGAGAAGGGAAAAAACTCGCACGGAATTTTGGTTTAGAATTGGGCTGTAATTATGCAGAAATTTGGGAGCTATAATTCAGCTAATGGGTAAAAAGGAAGGTACAGTGGATGCAAAAATGTTCATATCTTTGAACGTTCTTTTCATATTTTCCAGCAATATCTTTGATCTTATATGTCATGCGATTTCTGCGGCGTCCACCAAGACAGGATCGTCATGATATTTATGAAGAATTATTTAATTTTTACCGGGATATGTCATGGGTTAGTGCAATTATTAGATCTTGGAGAACTTGGGCACCTTTTTATTATTTTTAAATTTGCCTACTGCAGTAAATATTTCATTATTTTTCACCAATTTGTCCTTCAGGACAACTGTGTTTTTCCTTATTTTCAAGTCCTAGATTGCCGGCTTATTTCAGCCTGGTCGAATATTGTCCTAAGTCAATAACTTCCTCAACAATCTGGTTGCTTGAAAAATTTTCTACGCTACAATTTTTCTATGAAAAGAAGGGCGACATGTCTTATTCTTGCAAATTTATATAGCACTTTATATATATTTATGGGTTCTCTTGTGACTTTTCTTCATTTTTGCTGTTGTTGGTAATATTATTATTTTATTTTTGAATTTTGCATACTTCCACCGACACGGGGTTTCTTTTATTTGAAAGAATTATTATTTTTGGTATACATTTTCTACCGTGAGCCTTCGTGGTTGGTATTTCCATGTGAACTACTGTGTGTGGGGGGAATTTTAGATGCGTTGTTGTACATTATTCAATTGTATCAATTTGTTCTTTATATAATTTTTTATTAAAATTGCAAGTGTGACAATTAAAAATGTAAGTACGCATGCAAAGATAGCTAACCATTTATCTGGGTTTTCTTTATTTTCTACGCTCAGTTTTGGTTCATATTTGATAAATTTATCTACAGGATTTTTTCTCAGTATTTTCCTTACCGAATTCATAGCCAGCTATCGCTATCATTATGCCTTGCGAAATCTTTGTCCACCAAGACATTTTAGTGGTCCTATAAGTATTTTCCCTAAGATAGAATGAATTACACAATGATTTTCTTGTATTTTTTAATTTTTTTATTTATTCAATAATTGGAAAGAAACAATTTTCAAAATTATTATAATTTATCTTACTCTACGCTAGGAAAGACCATCCTAATCATTCTAACTATTTCTTCTGATCTAGTTGTAGGATTTTTCACATCCTCTATTGTGGTTTCCCTATTCATTCCTATCTTTTTCCAAAGGGCTTCAACCATTTTAACTCTTTTTCGTAATCTAAGTTTTCTGAGTCTAAAATTACTTTGTCATCCCACTCAATGGGGTTTTTCCAATATTTACTAGACATTACAATTTACTCAATATAAAAAATTTCTAATTATTATTTTTTATTTCTTAATTCCTTTATTTTTTCTTTTAGTCTTAATCTTTCTATAATGTTTGTGGTTAGATTTAATAGCTTGAAGGTTTCAGCTATTTCTTTCCTTTTCCTAAATTGCTTGCCTCCCCGCTTCCTTCTTTGGATTATTGGGGTAGGTATCTTCGGAATTTCTTCCGTTTTATAAGGCTTGTTTCGTCGCCGATACTCTTCTATAGTAATCGATGTCGGACCTTGCTTGCTATTGTTACGGTTTTTAAGAATTCCCTCAGAGATTTTAATAAATTCTCTTATAGTGTCTTCACACTTTTTAAATACTTTGTGGAACTCTTCTTCCCTGTTTGTTTCTTGCATATCAAAAGAAATAACTGAATCTTCTTTTTTTTTCCAATTATGTAAAAGTGTTCTTGTAAAATTTTTTCAATAAAATCTGACTTTTTTTCCAAATATTGTAAAAGTGTTCTTGTAAAATGTTTTCAATAAAATTTTTAATTACTTTAGTTCTAATTAAAAAAAAAAATCCTAAGCAAAAACTTTTGTTTTTGCTAATGGTTAAGCGTTCAAAAGACCGCCCAATTTATTCTAAATTTCAATATTACTGCCGCCAGTCTTGCTGCTGCTAGTCTCAAAAGCTATGCCGCCAGTCGGGAAAAATGTCTTGTATTATTCCACTTGATCCATTTCTGTTTGTTTTATTGCTGCCAGTCTTAGCAATCCACTTCTTTTTATGCTCTTACTGCCCGTCTATTGTGCTGCTAGTCATTAGCCGTTTGTTATATTCCTTGTTATTACTGTTGCGATTTTCGCTGAGTATACCAGATAAAAGTCTTAATCCTGATGATATGAAGTTGCTTGCATCCTTGCCAACATGTTACAGATTCTCAAAAATTTTTTTGATTTTTAAGGGAAAATACGATTCCTTTAACCGATTACACGCAAATAACAAAATTGGAATTTTTATTTCGAACGGAATGATTTTAAACTGACTGATTTTAAACTGCCAGGCTCTTCCTCCTGTGAGATCATTTTAGCAGTTTTGCTGATGTTAATCTGGACTGGCAGGATCGCCATATAAGGTACTAAATAAAATGAAAAGGTCCACTCAAGTATAGCGTTAGACAGTTATTGCCTGTATTAACGAAATGCCTTTCTTGTTGGGTTTTTTTTTCAATAATTTTTATTTTTTATGATTTGTAGGCTAGTCTGATCTAATTTATGCTGGTGCAAATAAAACGATTAATTCACCTTACGCCCGACGTTTCGCTGAATATTTCAGCATCCTCAGGGGCAACACTATTTATTTTCAAATTTAATAAATAAACAAAAAATATTTTATGTTGAAAAGCACATACATATAAATTAACACAGTAGTTTTAAAGTAAACAAAAATTCTACACTTACAACAATATCGGACAATATTAACATTTACTTATAAGTACCACCTTGTGTGGTAGTCTTGTCATAACTAATTTGTTTTCTGTTTAGACAAAGCATGTATGCTGCGGCAATATTATCGCTATCTTCTTTCTTGTTCATGGTCCTTTCTCTGTTTTCTAAAATGTGCAAGCTTTCCAAGGTATATCTCGTCATTTCTCTTTTCTCCTTATCAATAATTGTCGTGTTGGTAAAATCTGCTGTATGGCCGTTGCTAATCATATGTTGTGATAGGGCTGTAGTGGGTTTTTGTTTTTTTATGTCTGCTTCGTGTTCGGCAATGCGAATACCTAGTGCGCGCTTTGTCGTCCCAATGTATGCTTTATCGCATTGCTGGTTTTCTTTTCCCATGCATTCAATTTTATATATGACGTTGTTTTTTTGTTGCTTGTCTATTGGAGATTTTGTTCTTGTGTATATTTTGGATAATGTATTGTTGGACCTGTAGGCTAGTGTGATGTTTTGTTGTTCGAGTATATTGTGATCGATGCTTGCACTTAATTTCGGTATGTATGTCACACTGTAGTATTTCTTTATATCTGTTGGTACTGTGTTAGAAGGTATGTTGTGTTGGTTGCTGTTTTTCGTGGTTTCCTGGTTGATTAATTCGTGTATAAGGTGGTCGGGGTAGTTATTATTTTTCAATATTGCGTGTATCTTTTCTAAATTAGCGTCATGGAAATCTCGGTGGCTTAGCGTTAGTATTTTGTGTATAAGATTCTTCGCTGTATAAATTTTGTACTTGGTCGGTTGGGACGAAAAGAAATTGATCAGGCGACCATAGGATGTTGGCTTCGAGTACCAATTTAATTTGATTTTGTTGTTATCTCTGTATATGCGAACATCGAGGAAAGGGATGCTCGCGTTCTCCTCCATTTCCATGGTGAACTGGAGTTTGTGGTGGTAATTGTTAAGAATCTCTAGAATTTTATTCACGTCATTACGTTTTGCTATTGCAAAAACGTCGTCTACATATTTGGTGAAGAATTTTATGTCAATATTGTGTTGTTGTTTAAGCTCCGAGATGGTGTAGTCAAAAAGGTCGTCCATAATAATATCGGTGATTGTAGGGTGAAAGTGGGTTTCCCATTGGCATTCCAAAAGTCTGAGTGTATATTTTGTTATTGCACATAAAGTAATTATTCTCTCTGACACAAAAATCTAGAATTTGTTGGAACTTGGCTTTATTAATCTCAGTTTTATTTTGTATTTTCTTCCATTTTCTCATTATAATTTTAGTTGCCTATGCCTTTCTTTTTATACAGAAATTTCTTAAATTAAACATACACGATTATACTAATACAATTAAACTAAAGGTATTTACGCTACTAATATGGATATGTAAATCTTCATTGACCTATTTGTAACTACAATGCAATTAGATATATTTCTGAATGTTTTGGCAGTGCACATTGACAAACCGACGCTTTCGATCAGTCATGCATTGAGTAAGGGTTAACAACTGTAAACAGATATGACTGCCCACTGAGTTCAACATAACTTATCTATGCCGCTATGACTTGCCTGCGTGTGGTAAATATTTGGTTATGCACAGGCCCGACGAGAGGGAGGGGGAGGGCCCCGGGGTTTCTCAGGGGGCCCGCGATTTAGAGGTACTAAGATATTTTTTTAATTCTGGAGAGTCTTTAGTTGTTCCATGTGCAAATTTTAAGCCGAATTTCAAAAGCAACGAATATTTATAATGATTTTTTGCCTGGGCCTGAGGTGACAATAAAAACATCAAACAAAAATGTATAAATCCGAAATCGTTAAATTTTCGTGGTGACACTGATGAAGGTTCATCTTCCAAGAGTCTTCCAACAATACCACCAACTCTGTATCAAAGTTCAGATTATTTAAACGACTTCGACATCGGTACCGTGAATAATGAGTTTTTGCGATCTGAAGAAGTCAACGAAATAATTCGTCGAGGTCATCGAAAGTGTCCTGTTATTTTTCCACGTGATTTTCATGACGAGGCATTTCCTCGTTGTTAAACAGAATCTTGCCAAACGGAGAGAAAGTGTAGTGTGACTGGTTAGTGTTGAGTGCCAGTAGCAATGCTTTTTATTGCCTACCATGTCGTCTATTAAGCACCAATACTTTAAATCGACCTTCAATTTGTTCTGCAGATATTCGAAATTCCAGTATGGAAGAAGCTATACGATAAACTGCCATCACACGAAAATACTCAAGATCGCATTAAATGTTATATTCAATGGCGAATGTTACAAAATCTAATTCAAAAGGAGGCTACAATTGATACACTTATCAATGCACAGCTAATCACTGAAACTCAAAAGTGGAAAGAAATTTCTTATAGAATTTTGGACACTATTTTATTTTTGGGTGAAAGAGGCCTAGCTTTCAAAGGCGAACGTATATATCTTGCTGAACGAAACGATGGACATTTTTTGGGCATCTGAGATCTCATAAGCCTGTATGATCCGATACTTAGAGATCATTTGGAGAAAGTTAGGGTTTCATAACAGCAGCACAAACGTCTACAAGTTCACTATCTTTCCCAAGACATTCAGAACGAATTTATAGAAATTATATTAGATCAAGGCAAGAAAGTCAAGTATTTTGCTATTATCGTTGATGCTATACCTGATGCTAGTCACGTTGACTACGTTTATTTTGCACTAACTCCATTTCAATTCGAAAGGAACAAATTTTACAATTCAAGAACGGTTTTTTGCTTTCGTGAATTGTAACCAAAAAACTGGTCACAAAATGCTGATCTAATTTGCCATACTTGATTGAAGATTGTCGTGCACAAGGGTACGATAACGGCGCCAATATGAAAGGAGCTTGCAGCGGAGCACTACGTCACATTCTCGACAAAAACTCGAATGCTGATTACTCGCTTTGTGCAACCCACAGTCTCAATTTATGTGGTGTTGATGCTACAGAATGTTGTACGGCTGCAATTACTTTCTTCTTCTTGTACAAAAATGTTTTACTATTTTCAGCAGCACTCCACAACGATGGGACATCCTCAAAACAAATTTACCGAGCTCTCTCTCTCTCTGGTGATCGTTGATTCAATCACTGGCATTACTGAACGATTTGCAGCTATGATAAATTTGAGCGAGCCGTGTTCCTTTTTGTGGCAATTTGAGACACGGATGAAACTACGGTTCGGGCGAGCGCTGCAAAATTTGTCGAAAAATACAAGTCGGACATTTCCTAAAGCTTAGAATGCGAAATAATTCACTTGAAACACACTTACGAAGCAAATTTTGATAAAGGTCTGTCACCATTGGAATTGCTAAATGCCATCCATGTTCAAAATCGGTATACAATTTTCGCCAACATTTGTGTTGCTTTACGTATTTTTTGCACTATACCTGCCACTGTAGCTAGTGCAGAACGTTCATTTAGCGTCCTTTCAAGAATCAAAAACTTTCATAGATCGTGTTCATCTGAAGAGCGAGTTTCAGGGCTTGCCACTCTTTGTGTTGAATCCGTGCAGCGAAAATACCAAGAAAAGCCACTTTTTGGTATCCGAACCTTCTATATTGAATAATTAAAATTTATGATCATCATTAAATTTATCAGAAATGTATTAAAATGTTACCAAAAACTAAAGCAGATTATTTGAAACAATATGTGGCTGTTAAGAGAGAATTTTATTTCTACGTTACAATAAAATAATATAAAGAGTAAATGTTCTGTGTTAATTTTATTGTCATGCTCTTAGTCCAAAAATCATTTAGTTGATGTGGCAATGTAATCCATCAATAATGATTAATGAATGAGACGCCATTAATTCACGTTAATCAAATGTATTAGTGGATTTTTTATAGGGGGCCCGTAAATTGTTTAGTCCCGGGCCGGATTTTCTCTCTACGGCCCTGGTTATGCATAAAAAGTGCATAGAAAATGAAATTCATTCTGGTATATACATAAATACAAATACCTTGTATGTAAGGCATATTCTGGTAATGCCTCACTGTATTATAATGGGGGATTTTAAGATAAACCTACCAAATGCTGGCAATGATGCGATAAAGTATCTTGGCAGAATATGTCGAGGTAAATAACGTAAAAAGTGTGAAAAAGAAAATCAAAACCGTAGTTCCACAAGGCTCTAAATTGGCAGCTACTTTGTTTCTTTTATACATAAACTACGTAATGAAACTTAATGTTCACGGTACGCCGCAGTTCTACGCAGATGGCGGTAGCTTTATGTATGCAGAAGAATCGTTTGAACAACTAGTCACAAGCATATCACAAGACTTAGAAAAAATTAGACGGTGGTTCGTCACAAACATGCTTAAAATAAATCTCTCAAAAACAAATTTTATAATTTTTAAAAATTTCAATCCAGTGCCGGATATTAATGAATTTTCCGGGATCATGTTTAACAATGTGGAGACTTGTAGGGTAGAAAAGCTTAAATACTTAGGTAAATAAATAACTGAAAACTGAAACTAATTCCATTTAACTTCGCATTATACAAAAATAGAAACATTATTCCCCGAAAACAACTGTGGCTTTTATACAACGCGTATCTCATGTCGCAGATCAGCTATTTAAACCCAATTTGGAAGCGGTGTGCAGAATATAAAATAAACGAACTTCAGCGTTTACAAAACAAAGTAATAAAGAATATACTGTCTTTACCAATAAGAACTTCCACTGCAAGCCTTTATGAGAGCAGGCTAGACATTAAAAAATATGTATCTTACAAACACTTATAGTAGTTTTCAAAATTAAAAATAACTTGATAAAGCACAACATGGAACTCAACATAATAGATCGATCGGTATATAGTCTGCGATGTGTTACAAATATTAGGACAACTTTCTTCCGAACCGGGAAAAGTGCAAACTCTATTCGCAATTATGGTGTTGGATTGTTCAATAAATTGCCGGAAGATGTCCGAGCATGTCTAAATATTAATGCCTTTAAGAAAAATATGATAATGCTCTTACTTCAAAGCTATGATTTCGGCATGGACCAATTTTAATAAATAAAAAAAAAAAAAAATTAAAAAAACAAAAAAAACCTCGAATAAATTTGAAGGAATCCCAATTTTAATAGAATTCAATTATAATAAATTCCTTTTCTACGGACTGGAAAGAATACTTAAAAGAGATTTCTGTTATGCGTTTCGCGCCACATATAAGACCCTTTCTTTTTCTTTCTTAATTTTTAATTCAAGAATTTATTTTTATTTTTATTTTTTATAATTAATGTATTATTCTTTTACTATCTTTGATAAGCTTATCAGCAAAACTATATACGCGGATACTGTAAATGAGATGAAGTAGATTCTCGCACAAAAATGTAATTTTTTTTGAGAATGGATATGTATTATACGTACATATACACAATTAATAAAGAAAAAAAAAGTAATTTTTATTGTGATATTCGGTTTAGTTGCATAAACCTGGAAAAACGGATAAATATGCATTCGAAGCCGAGCTAAAATTTAAATTGATAATACCTTACATAATACACATACGACCGAAATGAAATGTTCGAGCTCAAACGCATAAACTGAGATTGGGAGTGGGACGCGGAATAGGACTGAAACAAATGCATACCACCCTCTACAATGACAACAACAACTGGCAATAAGAGATGAAGAAGACTGAGAAGAACTAGAGAGAAGATAAAAGAAAGAAATGACTGAAAAACGAACCTTCATCAACTTCAAAATGGGAAGGTGGGAACACTACAAATCTTATACGGAAAATCGCTTTACTGCCCTCCCTATCCCGACTGAAATCCGTCAAGGGAGCGAGCTTTCTGTAAGGTAATCGAATCCGCGTCGACTCGTTTTATTCCCGCCAGAAGAAGCGACGGAATATCCATCGCCTTCGGCGATAAAGTTTTGTCGGATTCCAAAAAATGCGCCAGCTCTTTCTGCCCGCTTCTCACAGTAGCCGGTTCTATGTACTGAATCGACTTGGGATTTTTTTTCCCGACCAAGGGCTGTCATTTCAGTGTAACCCCATTTAATTTTTTGTGTCCCTCCCACAAATTGTCATCCTCGGAGCAGCTCCTTGCAGCTGGACTGCTCCATACCCTCCTGCTCCGGGAAGGTATTGAACCTAACTTCGATCTCAGGATGTGGTTCTGCTGCATATGTCGAAAAAGGATTTATCTTAGACGGTCATCCTCTTGCCAGTGTGTCACGTGTAAAAGATGGTTACACCGTTCGGGCTGTTCTGGGTTAGATCCCAACACTCATCGTGAAATTTCTACAAATCAGTTCATGCCACCTTCATAGATCCTCTGGGCTTAGAAACGGACACCATCCGACCGGTACATTCGTTGCACCGTGTTTCCTAAACGCTAGTACCAACTCATCAACACCAGTTACTCCAGCAGCAATCGGAAAGCACACTGGTAAACTGTGGTTAGCCGTTAAACCCAATCCAACAAAACACAATAAAAAAGTATCCATCGCTTTCGGCGACAAAACTTTGTCGGATTCGAAAGCAATTCATAATGCATCCTACAGTAGACAAGGCTAGACGTTGTGCAAACAGACGGGCACATAAATATGACCATCACCTCCACAGAGGTTTAAAAATCCATCCAAAAGGCCAGGCCCTCTAAATCAATAGGACCAGACAGAATAGCCGTACCAGTGCTAAAAAACCTTGGCGCTGAGGGAATAAAATACCTAACGCTCGTTTTCAACCTATTGTTGAGGTCGTTTGTCATTCCCAAACAATGGGAAATTGCATGATATGGCTTCCGCAAAATGCATAGCACTAACACCGCACTAAACGCCATAAACACTCAGATAAATAACGGACTAAATGAGGGAAAACCTCTTCACAGGACGGTGCTCGTGGCACTTGATCTTTCAAAAGTTTTTGACACAGTTAAACACGACACGCTACTCGAAGACAGAAGGCTAGGCAAGCGTCGGTTTAATGTAGGAACGAAATGTCAAAGTCTAAAAAAGGGGTACCACCAGAAGGAGTTACAATCATTTTCTATGCCGACGACCGTCAAAATGCTGCAATCAGAATTGCCACGGGATGGACCTCTGAACACCACCTACATAGTTAGGCCAAAAAGCCCAACATTAAAGAGCACAACGAAATGCTGAACAATCTGTTTTTGCTAAACTGTTACAAACCAAGACACCGTAGTAAACAACTGCTTGATCTAGCCCCGCCTCCACGGGGTTAAGGGAACATCTCCATAAGCTTCATGAAGAGATCCGGCACCTGCCAACACAGCCGTTTGACCGATATCGGCCGATATTACTCCTCTTGCCAGTAGCATAGACACTGCAAACCGTTCTGCTCCCTCCGTAAATTAGCTGAGTGGCCGGCAACCGCTGGTTCAATATAGGAACATTTTGTTTCCTGCCGCAGTCCTGGAGCCAAGACGTGCTAGACAGAGGCTGATTTGTTTTGCGGGGTAAGGAGAATGCAAAAACATTGAAGTCAGCGTATTTTTCTTTTCCATCATGATCATCAACAACAAGCCCGCAGAAACACTAAAAATCAGAAACTGAAAGCACTGTTATATTTGCTTCCACAAGTGAGTGTCGGCCGGGATGTCAAGGATGAATGAAATGCATAATCGTCATTTTTATGTTGTTACGTAATGGGGCCTAAACTATACAACGGAATAATGCAAAAATGTACGTTCTTATGTATTTTCCCCCGGAAGTCCCTAGGAATTATTTTATCCCGCTAGGTGGCTAGGGTCTTGAGATATAGACCAACACGTGGACGCGGTTAAGCCTAGGTGGATCCGGGTACCCCAAGAATGTTTTTATACACTATGGATATAAAATGATAGCTGTTGATGAATTCTGTAGTATAGGGCATTTTTCGCACCCCTAGGGGACAAGTGATCTCGAGATATTAGCCAAAACGTGGACCCGGACACCTCTAGAAGGTGTTTATACAATTAGACCAATTCTAAATATTCTCGCGGAATTTTGTTCTCGCGGATTTTTTTATTCCCGCGGAAAAATTCCTCCAATTCTTTTCTCCTAGGGAGAAGAAAACTTGGGGAATAGGAATTTCGAATTTTCGAAGTCAGCTGTTTTGTCAATTGAAATTTCGTTGCGCATTTCTTATTTTGTTTAAAAAATTGAAAAGTTTAATTATTGTTGCGAATTTGTTTGAAATTAAGAAATAAGGTATAAACAATGCACATTATTGCATTTCATGTGGTATACACTGAAATGAGTAATGAATTGGTGCCACAGCAACATCAACAGAGGAGCATAAGAAGAAGACCGGCGGGATAACACAAATCCGCCGGAGTTGCCTGCTTTCATTCTGCAAAGCAATTTTCTGGCGGCCACGTCGAGTTGAGTTCGCCTTTCGCCATATGCCAAAATCTAATTAAGCCTTCTTTAAAAATCCTTGCGCAATTTCTGGATGGATGCATCAAATATACAAAGAGCTCTTCCGTTGCTTATGATATACTTTTCGACTTAAAATAAAGAATATTGTTGCTGTTGTTGTTGTATTAACAGTGAGAATATTGTGGTAGAATGTAAATACATATTTTAGCGCAAATTTGTACAAATAAGTGTTCTTTCTTAAAAGAACCAATTTCCGTTAACTATTTTGATGCATTCCCTTCAATTTAACTAGTGAAAAAACTCCTATGAAATGGCAAAGAAATCTCCCTCTCCCTCACATTCATAATACCTACTTTTCTCCCATAACCGGTTTCCTCTTTTTCGAACATTGTTCAGAATAGGAGGAAAGGGAGAAGTGAAAAAACTCTCAAGGAATTTTTATTTAGAATACGAGGAATGGGAGAAGGGAAAAAACTCGCACGGAATTTTCGTTTAGAATTGGGCTGAATATGGATATCAAATAAAAGTTGTTGATGAGAGCTTTAAAGTAAAGTAATTTTTATTGTGATATTCGGTTCAGTTGCATCAACGGATAAATATGCATGCGAAGCCGAAATAAAGCCATAAATTGATAATACCTAAACACATATGTACATACGTCCGAAATGAAATGTCCGAGTTCAAACGCATGAACTCCGTGTTGCTATTATCGGCAATTCTCCTTTCGTGCCGCTTAAAGTGTAGCCCTTTGCCTAGATAAATATTTATGGCCCTTTTTTCCGGGAAGTGAACCAGAGATCGATTTATCCGAACAAATTCTACCCTTCAAAAAACGCGAGTACTCTATAAATAATGTAAGGAATACTCCTTTGGGAGTATAGGACTGCTCCAAATCTAATCTGTATTCATACAAAAAATGTGCTCCAATTAACATTGCGATGTCCTAGGAGAGGAGTAGGTGATCCCACTCTCCCTTTGTTTGTGAGTATTCCAAAGAGTACATACGTGAGAGTACTTTCCAAAGTACTTTCACTGTAGTACTCCATGGAGCACCCACAGAGGATCATATGCCAAAGTACTAAAGAGGAATTGTTTCGGAAAGAATTATCGAAGCGAATTTAATTTAAAATTAAAGTAAATGAAGAGGGGCAATAAAACTTTTATATTTTATACTACGAATATTCTTATGTTATTTAGCATTTGCGTGAATAAAAAAACTAATATAATACGCATACGTGAATAAAGAAACTAATATAATATGTATACATAAAACCAGTGCGCTGTTGCATTTTATCAGAGTTACCAAAGTAAAATTTTATTATTAGTTATTTGCATGCAATATTTTACTTTTGGCAACTCTGTTCGATCGTTATCGTGTCTTGATCACTGTCGTTAAAAAACGAGCAATGATCGGCTGATGGTGGTCCGCAAACGCATTGCAAAGGAGTATTGTTAGAGTACTCCAACATGAAGAAAATGGAACACGTAATCCAACAATTTTTGCAGGGTATTCATGGTTTAATTTGCCTCAACTTAGGTATATAGGTGGCCATAGATTAGTATTTACGATCCTTTTTTTCCGGGAAGTGGACCAGGGACCGACTGGGACTAGGGCTGGGATTAGGACTAGGACTGGGGCTCGGAATTGGACTGGAACAAAATACATACCACCCTCTGGGACTGGCAATAAGGTTGTTATCGCTACAACAACTGGCAATAAGAGATGGAGAAGACTGAGAAGAACTAGAGAGAAGAGAAAAGAAGGTAAGGACTGAATAACGCATTTTTATCAACTTCAAAAAAGGAACGGGGGAAGACTACGAATATTATACCGACCATTGCTTTGCTGCATACTTTCCGTATGGTTATCGAATCCTCGTCGACTCGCTTTATTCCCGCCGGAAGAACGAAAAAATATCCATCGCTTTCGGCGATAAAGTGCTGTGGGATGCGAAAAAATGCGCCAGCGCTTTCTGCCCGCTTCCCACAGCGGCCGCTTCTATGTACCGGAGAGACTCGGGATTTTTTTCACGATCAAAGGCTGTCATTTCAGTGTAACCCTATTTAATTTGTTGCGTCCCTCCCACAAATTGTCATCCTTGGAGCAGATCCTTGCAGATGGACTGCTCCATACCCTCCTGCTCCGGGAAAGTATTGAACCTAACCCCGGCCCAAGTCTGTGGTTCTGCTGCGTATGTCGGAAAAGGATTTATTTCAGACGGTCATTCTCTTGCCAGTGTGTCACGTGAAAAGATGGTGACACCGTTCGTGCTGTTCTGTATTAGAAGCCAACGTTCGTCGCCCCCAAATTTTTACAAATCAGTTCATGCCTTGCTTTAGAAACGGCAACCGTCTGACCGGTACATTCGCTGCACCGTGCTGCCAAAACAAAAGTACCAACTCATTGACACCAGATTCTCAAGCAGCAAACGGATAGCACAGTTGAAAAAGCGTATATCCTTCAAGGCGCCTTCATCCATCTCTGACTCCCAGATGCACTTCAGAATTCTGCAACTTAATTATAACTTGTTAACCGGAAAGATCGCGGAGAAAAAATATCCATCGCCCTGACTACATGAAGAAAAAAAAATTTCCGTATAGCCGCAATTCAACAACCTGATCTAACTGCCAGATCGGTCCTCCGAACTTGCGATGGCTACAACATTCATAGGCAAGATCGCACAAGGGGTAATGGGTGTGGCCTTGCCTTTATCACCCATCTATATTCCTCCTGCCACCTGCTACCCAAGTGGCTATCGCCCTGATATCAGTACGCTACTCTGTGGCTTATCCTTGGTGATTTTAACGCTCACCATGATCTCTGGAATTCCAGCTTGCCAGTCGACAGCAGAGCTAGGCAGCTAGTAGAGCAAATACACTATAAGACTTGCTGCACGATAAACCGTGATGCCCGTACCAGAATTGCAGGTAAATGTCACAATTCACCTCACATCTCAATCGGCAGCGCGCGGCTCATAAGCTGCGTTGAATTGCAGCCGATGCTTACTTTAGCATCTGACCACCTGCCCATATTCCTTTCAATACAGCGACCTGCCAATTTCATAGCCTCTAAAAAGCGGACTTTTATTAATTTTATAAAAGCTAACTGGGAAGGTTACACAGCCTTAACAAATCAGTCTTTTGAGGCTCTCCCCATCCCGACTGATGTCCGGCAAGGCGAGCGTGCGTTCCGCAATTCCCGGCTGAAGGCGCAAACTTAGCAAGAGAACGTGACTACGACTGGACGATTATAGCAGCAAGACATGGCCCTTCAATTGATGAATTAGTTTCTAAAATAAACAGCTATATCCCCGATCTTTCTAGTTTCTTCACCTCGCGCAACCTGGAATTATCACCGACAAAATCCACGGCCACTCTGTTTACGACGTGGGAGGAACAGATGTAGAAAATATTGGACGTTCACGTCGATGGTGTCGTACTACCGACTGTCTGTTACCCAAAGATCTTAGGGGTAACGTTCGATAATACTCTGACCTTCAAGGCGCATGCCATCGAAATTTTATCTAAAGTACAAAGCCGGCACAAAATCCTCAAGTCGTTTGCCGGCAGCACCTGGGGAAAAGATAAAGAAACGTTGCTAATGACGTACAAAGCAATTGGCCGGCCGTTCATGTTGTACGCGTCACCAGTTTGGTCACTTGGTCTCAAAAACACATACTGGAAAAGGCTGCAGGCCTGTCAAAATGCTGCAATCACAACAGCCACCGACCGTCTCCTTTGACCACCGAACACCACCTACAAGTGAGGACAAAGAGTTCAACATTAAAGAGCACAACGAAATACTGAACAGGTAGTTTTTATTAAATTGTCATAAACCAGGACATGCTAGTATCAACTGCTTGAGCTAGCCCCACCTCCACGGGGGTTAAGGGAACATCTACATAAGCACTATGATGAGATCCGGCACCTACCAACACAACCGTTTGATCCAAACTAGCATAAGTAGTAGGGTGATGGACCCGGGTTATTCGAAACGATTTTAAGCCGGTTTTTTCTTAATTTTTGGGTCGTGTTTTTTTTTTATTCTAAAATTTCGAATGTCGATTAACCCGGTTTTTCAGAAGGACTATAAAGACCTTTGAAGTTTATCGAAATACGGCAACATGTTAAATTTCTATCGCAATCTGGATCACTGTCCATTGAAACGCGGGGTAATTGTATTATCATCTTGTTTTTTTTTTTTGCAGCGGCAACCACAATATATATATGTACGAGCTTATGTGTTTTATGCTAGCACCGAAGAACAGTTGTTTTAAACGTTTGTAATGCGTTTGTTGGAAAAATAAAGCAGAAGTAAAGTTAAATTGGACGAACGCAAATTTGAATGAAAAAATTTGGGGAATATTTTGAATAAGGTGCCATAATTTTCCAACTTTTTTTCGAGGGGTGGAGGGGGTCCTTAAAATCACAAAATTATCGTCCGCAACTCTAGCAAACTCTTAGTTTATGAACTATAAGCTTTTTAATTTCCAAATTTAGTAAAATTTCAACTTAAGGCCTGCACATAAAATTCGGGTCGCACATGTCGATAGCGGTATCAAAAGACGCGTATTTGCGTCAAGATTCAGAATCCGAAAGCAGAAACTATATTTTTTATCTCGTTTAAATGTTATTTGCGGAACACCCGTCGATACTATTGTCGCTTTTTTTGTTGTTGCAATTAAACAAACGAAAACAAATGAAGGTGGTGAATAGTGTTGCCAGCTCCGCAACAATATCTTTTTATCTTGGTAGAACATTATAAGGTGGTGGCACGTCGACATAAATGCAAACAAACACACTATCAATGTATTTGGTTTTGTAATTCTATGAATAATTTGAAATTAATGTATTTAATTGGAACAAGTGCAGAATACATACAATTGTCAAAAAAAAAAATAAAAAGTCGGACTTTATAGAGATTTTTATGCTGATTCCAACGGTAATTCTGCGTAAAACACCTTTCTGCATAGGCTGCCTTCGGCCGCGCTTATAAAAAATAACCCTGGGCTACGCCATGCCAAGTCCGGGTGTGTGGTATAACCGTGGCTACCGCCATGGTGATGTCCTTCTGCGTAGTACACCCTTCTGCGCAGCACCCCAAATAATATTAGACTACAAATTATTAAAAGTGTTTTACAAAAACAAAATACATTGATAGTGTATGTTTGTTTGCATTTATGTCGACGTGCCACCACCTTGTAATGTTCTACCAAGATAAAAATACATTGTTGCAGAACTGGCAACACTATTCACAACCTTCATTTGTTTTCGTTTGTTTAATTGCACCAACGAAACAGCGACAATAGTACCGACGTGTTTTCCGCGAATAACTTTTAAACGAGATAAAAAATATAGTTTCTGCTTTCGGATTCTGAATCTTGACGCAAATACGCGTCTTTTGATACCACTATCGACATGTCCGACTTAAGTTGAAATTTTACTAAATTTGGAAATTAGAAAGCTTATATTTCATAAACTAAGAGTTTCCTAGAGCTGCGGATGATAATTTTGCGATTTGTAGGACCCCCTCTACCCCTAGAAATCAACAAAAGTTTGAAAATCGTGGCACCTTATATAAAATCCAACCCAAAAATTTAATCAAAATAACGCAGTTGAACCAATTAGTACTTACTTAACATATTCAATTATTTTTAGCAGATGTCTTCAAGAGTGTGGCGATATCTCGAGCGCAAAGGAAATGAGAAGGCCAAATGCGTAAAATGCCACAAAATTTTAACCTGCAAAGGTTCCCCAAATTCAACGCTGCTAAACAATATAAAGTCTGTTCACAAAATTGATATAGGAAAAAATGATGCTCAGCAAGTAGACATTGAATGCGCACCAGCCACTTCAGGAAATATTTCCACCGGTCCGCTTGCAAAGTTTCTGGGTAAAAAAGAACCTATAGGGGAAATATTCACACTCTGCGTTGCAGAAGATGGTATGTCCGTAAAAGCGATGAGAAAATCACGAGTTGTTGTTGTAGCAGTGCACCGCCCCACCTAACAGCCGCGACCGATCACAAATTGGCATCAATATCCTCTAACGGGAGTCCAAGGAAACTTGCTGTTTCAACAGGGGTGGACCATAATGAAAGGGGTGTTAGAGGCGTTGGTTTCGCATTACAATTAAAGAGATGTTTGGTGTCATGTGGGGATACATTGCAAGCGGGGCATACATTTTGTATGTCGGGGTTGATTCTGGATAGGTAAGAGTTTAACCTGTTACAGTATCCAGAACGGAGTTGAGCAAGAGTGGCACGCGTTTCCCTGGGGAGTATGCGTTCCTCTTCCACAAGTTTTGGGTACTTTTCTTTGAGTACTGGATTCACCGGCCAATTCCTGACATAAAGGTCCGACGCTTGTTTGTGGAGTTCACCAAGGACATGCTTGTGTTTTTTTGCTTCATACGGCTGGGTTCTCAGGTGCCGTATTTCCTCAAAATGCTTACTAAGATGACCCCTTAAGCCCCTAGGCGGTGTTGGCTCATCAATCAGATGTCTGTTTGGATGCCAAGGTTTCTGGGTATTCAACAGGAACTGTTTGGTTAGCATCTCATTTCCCTCTCTGATGGGGAGTATTCTCGCCTCATTATGTGGATGGTGTTCTGGGGACATAAGAAGGCAGCCCATGGCGATTCTGAGAACAGTATTATGGCAGGCCTGTAGCTTCTTCCAGTGGGTAATTTTTAGGCTTGGCGACCATATGGGTGACGCGTAGCACGTAAACGGCTGGCCAATTGCTTTGTATTTCCTCAGGTACTGCCAGCAAGGGGTTTGAGGATTTTATTACCGCTCTGGATTTTCGGAACAATTGCGGCAGTGTGCTCACCAAAATGTAGATCCTGATCAAACGTCACACCCACGATTTTGGGGTGTAGGACAGTTGGTAGTGTAGTGCCATCGACGTGGATGTTCAAAATGGTCGACATTTGGGACGTCCATGTTGTAAATAAGGTCGCGGAAGATTTAGTCGGTGATAATGCCAGGTTTCGCGAGGCGAAAAAACTGGAGAGATCAGGGAGGTAGCCGTTTATTCTGTTGCAGAGCTCATCGATCTGTGGGCCTAGGCCTGTGGCCATTATTGCGCAGTCATCGGCGTATTAAACGATAGTGACTCCTTCTGGTGGTGAAGGTAGCTTAGATATGTAGAAATTAAACAAAAGTGGGGATAGGACACCACCCTGTAACCCCTTGTTTAATTCTTCTCGGTTTTGATGTTTCGTTTCTAAATTGCACCGATGCAAGCCGACCACACAGATAATTTGCGGTCTACCTTTTAGGACATGGGGGAAGGGTAGACCCTTCCAGGTCTTGCAGTAACGTGCCATGGTTGACCGTATCAAAAGCTTTTGATAGGTCTGGCGCTACGAATACTGTTCTATGGTGTGGGTTTTGATTTAAACCGCAATTTATCTGCGCGCTGATGGCATTTAGCGCGGTGGTGGTGCTATGGAGTTTTCTGAAGCCATGCTGATGACAGGCTACCTGCAAATTTGCTTGGAAGTGGGGGAGCAAAATGGCTTCAAGCGTCTTTGCTATTGGCGATAGGACAGATATCGGACGATACGACTCTCCTATGTTAGCTGGTTTCCCAGGATTTAGTAGCGGGACCACCTTGTCCATTTTCCATTTTTCATTTTTCGGGTATGACAAAGGTGGAAAGAGACAGGTTGAAGACATGTGATAAATATTTGAAACCCTCTTTTCCTAGGCTGGCTATGCCGTCTGGACCCACTGCTTTGGATGGTTTAGCGTGACCAATGGCATCTTCAACCTCTCTGGCGGTGATGGTAATTGGTGACGCGCTGAATTTATGTTTATGTGTGTGTCTGTTGGTCCTCCGTCTGTCTTTGTCGACCGTATAATGCAATACATATTGACACATATTGACGGCAGAAAGCGCTCGCGCATTTTTTCGAATTCGACAGCACTTTATCGCCGAAGGCGATGGAAACTTTGTCATTGTGCTTAGACGGATTCGATAGGGACTTTACGGTGGACCAAAGTTTACCCACACTGGCAGAGAGGTTACAAGCTCTTAGGTGCTCCTCCCATTTCGCCCGCTTGTGTTCATCCACAAGAAATCTGATGCGTTGGTTTATATCCCTTATTTGGGGGTCGCCTGGGTCGAGCTGTCTTATAAGGTCACGTTCTCTCCCTAAATTTGCGGCCTCCGCCGGGAAGTGAAGCCGAACTTCAGGAATTCTCCCGGTAGGAATGAAACGTGCCGAGGCGGATTCAATGACCTTGCGGAAATCACGCTCCCCTTGGCGGGCATCAGTCGGGATAGGGAGGGCAGCAAAAAGATTGTCTGTAAAACATTTGTATTCGTCCCACCTTCCTTTTTTAAAGTTTATGAAAGTGCGTTTTTCTGTAACGATGAAGTCGGCGGTACGCTCGAACGAAATAAGTATAGGCAGGTGGTCGGATGCCAATGTTACCATCGGCTGCCAGTTGACGCAGTTTACGAGTTCTGCGCTCAGATATCCGGCGAACTGTGACAGCTTCCTACCATACGTGTGGGGGCATTTCCGTTTATTGTGCAGAACGTCGTTTCTTCAATTTGATCCGCCAAGATCTCACCCCTACTGTCCGCCCGCAAGTTTGAATGCCATAGATCGTGATGGGCATTAAAGTCGCCTAAGATAATGCGATTGTTGCCAGTGAGTAAGGCGCTAATATTAGGGCGGTATCCACCAGGGCAACAGGTGGCAGGAGGGATGTAGATGTTGATGATTTCTAGGTTTGCATCGCCTGACCGGACAGATAGGCCTTGACGTTCTAAGACATTGTCCCTGCGGTCGATGCCAGGATCAAATATATGATATTCCACGGAGTGGTGTATGATAAACGCGAGGCCGCCTCCATTTCCGCTCATGCGATATTTTCTGTGGACATTATACCCGGAACAGGTTTGCAGTGCAGATCTTGCTGTGAGTTTAGTCTCTTGAATCGCAGCAATGCGGATGTTGTGCCGCTTCATGAAATCGACTATCTCCGTGATCTTCCCAGTTAGTCCATTACAGTTTAACTGCAGAATTCTGAAGTGCATAGGGGGAGACGTCGCCACTCTGGGAGTAAGTGACAGGTGACTACGCCTGGGTTGAGGAAGGCCAGGACGCAACTGCTGGCAGGAGCTGCATTGGGCGGATGTCGCAAACATATATATTCTGTGCTGGCAAACGGTGCAAACGGGGTTAGGGACTAAGAGTCTGTTTCCCTGACCTACACGATTGCTGCCGGAAAAGAGGGGGGAGAAGACGGGGCAGGGACTGATGCTCAGCGTTGCTACCGACTCTACTACGGAGATAGTAGTTATGAGTGGTAGCAGCTGTTTGAGTTGTTGGAAACGCGGGGCGCGAGCAGCAGCAGGTACTAGTTGTGGCTTGCTGAGCAGCTGGGCTGCTGGAAGATAGTGGGGGCGCTAAGGCGTAGACTACGGGACGCCCTTGGACGTGAACACCAAGGAGCCACAAAAGATTTATAAAAGTTACGTGGACGTCGGGTTTTAGGATCAAGCCAAGAACAACATGTCCGATGCAACCATCCCTTACACGAGACACACTGAACAGAGTATGACTGTCCTAAAAAGATTCTTTTCCGGCAGATGCAGCAAAACCATTTCTCAGGACCGGGGTCAGGAGACGGACCCGGATTGGATACGATACCTTCCCGGAGCAAGAGAATATGGAGTAGTCCCGCTGCAAGGAGCTGCTGAGAGGATATCAATTTGTGGGAGGGACGCAACAAATTAAATGGGGTTACACTGAAATGACAGTCCTTGGTCGGGAAAAATCCCGAGTCGCTCCGGCACATAGAACCGACTGCCTTGGGAAGCATCATCACGAGTGGTATTGGCATATTTGCAATCAAAAAACTATTCTATGCCAGCTGAGTCGACAATATGGGAGCATATCGATAGGTTTTATATTTCAAAGCTATCCTAACTAAAAGAAAAAATAATGCGAATAAAAATGATAACGGTAGATTTTCTATAGTAGTAGATGAGTAGTCTGACAACTCGTATTTTAAATATGTTAACGTAACTCTTAGATATTTTGATGCTAAATTAGAGTCAATTGAATAAATTAACCTAGGATTGGAGGAGATAAAAACAAAAGCTACCGCATATAACTTAAAGAAAATAATTAACAAAAAGCTTGAGGGTTTTTCTTTAAGCTTCGATAATGACATTGTGGCATCGACACACGACCTGGCAACGTGGCGCAATGAAACCCGTCGGGGGGTTGCCGTCGCGGAGACCAGAATATCTAGGAAAGTGGCACCGCCCAAGGCAGGAGCTGCATTGGGCGGATGTCGCAAACATATATATTCTGTGCTGGCAAACTGTGCAAACGGGGTTAGGGACTAAGAGTCTGTTTCCCTGACCTACACGATTGCTGCCGGAAAAGAGGTGGGGGGGGGGGGGAAGACGGGCCAGGGGCTGATGCTCAGCATTGCTCCCGACTCTACTTCGGAGATAGTAGTTATGAGTGGTAGCAGCTGTTTGAGTTGTTGGAGCCGCGGAGCGCGAGCAGCAGCGGGTACTAGTTGTGGCTTGCTGGGCTGCTGGAAGGTAGTGGGGGCCCTAAGACGTAAACTACGGGACGCCCTTGGACGTGAACACCAAGGAGCCACATAGATTTATAAAAGTTACGTGGACGTCGGCTTTTAGGATCAAGCCAAGAACAACCTGTCCGATGCAACCATCCTTTACACGAGACACAATGAACAGAGTATGACCGTCATAAAAAGATTCTTTTCCGGCAGATGCAGCAAAACCATTTCTCAGGACCGGGGTCAGGAGACGGACCCGGATTGGATGCGATACCTTCCCGGAGCAAGAGAATATGGAGTAGTCCCGGTGCAAGGAGCTGCTGCGAGGATGACAAATTGTGGGAGGGACGCAACGAATTAAATGGGGTTGCACTGAAATGACAGTCCTTGGCCGGGAAAAATCCCGAGTCGCTCCGGTGCATAGAACCGGCTGCCTTGGGAAGCGTCATCACGAGTGGTATTGGCATATTTGCAATCAAAAAACTATACTATGCCAGCTGAGTTGACAATATGGGAGCATATCGATAGGTTTTATATTTCAAAGCTATCCTAACTAAAAGAAAAAATAATGCGAATAAAAATGATAACGGTAGGTTTTATATAGTAGTAGATGAGTAGTCTGACAACTCGTATATTAAATATATTAACGTAACTCTTAGATATTTTGGTGCTAAATTAGAGTCAATTGAATAAATTAACCTAGAATTGGAGGAGATAAAAACAAAAGCTACCGCATATAACTTAAAGAAAATAATTAACAAACAGCTTGAGGGTTTTTCTTTAAGCTTCGATAATGACATTGTGGCATCGGCACACGACGGGGCTGCATTTATGAAGAAATATGGTGAAAATATTGATGCGAAATCTCGGCTTTGTTTCAATCATGCCATTCACCTTTGTGTTATTGACACAATCTATATCCAAAAAGTTTTTGACACATATACTGATTCAAGCGCTAATAAATCTTCTTTTGAACAAAATAGTTCCTTAGACGAGAAATCAGAATGTGAGTTGGATCTAAACACGCTAAACTTAAGCTTCAAGGGAAACGCGAAAGATCTTGTAGATCGTACTATGAAATGTGTGAAAATGTTTAACGAATCTGCTGAAAAGAAATTTTATTATTTTGGGCAAGTACTGGAAAACCGGTTTATCCGATTTTCCCGTGTTTGAGAACTTAAAACCGGTTTTTTCTAATTGATATTTTTCGAATAATCGGAAAACCGGTTTTTGAAAAAAGTCGAATAATCGAATACCCTAATAAGCAGGCCCTAAGCAAAATCCACACAGAATCGGTAAACGCTTTTGCCACGACGCGCCCAGTAAACCCTGTTACTAATATTCAATATCCTACCCTTGCAGAAGAAGAAAGCACACTACCAAGGGAGGCACGAGTCACCCTGGCCCAAGTTCTCTCTGGATACCGTAACAAGTTAAACTTTTACTTGTCCAGAATCAACCCCGTCATACGTAATGTATGTCGTGCATTTGATGTGTCCCCACATGACACCAATCATCTTTTCAATTGTAATGTGGAACCTACGCCTTTAACAGCAATCTTCATATGGTCTGCCCCTATTGAAACAGCCAGTTTCCTTGGACTCCTGGTCGGCCACTTAAATATAGATTGCTATCCTTTTTTCAAAAGACTTCTTGGACCTAATGTTCTTGATGTAGCATGGCAAATTTGAGATGTTTCGCTGAGTTTGGTTCCGCACGGCAAAGTTAATTACAAGAATAATGACCAGCGCACGGTATGGGGCAACTTAATGAAGAACTAATGCTATCACAGAATAAGCAGCTACTTTGCCAAGAACACTCTCGTATCTAGGAGGTTTTTAAATAGCAGTGTATAAATACACACTACAACGATGCTGATAGGAATAACACTCATCGCTGGCCGCATAAACAAAAAGACGGTTGACATTCTGCCTTATGTTATTCTTTACTTTAATACATACGTTTGCAACAGACTGTATATATAGATTATTACTTCGACGGATTTTAGTGATAGTTTTAAGTCAATATTACACGAGATCATAGATCGGAAGTACTCCCAATTAGTCTTCCGATTATAGAGGCTACAATGATTAGCTGTGGATGGGAGATTTTTTATCAATTGTTACCAATATTGGGAAGTGATCAGAAGACAATTCAAAGCATGATTTGCAAGTTATTTCTGAAGAAGATATGCCTTTTACCACACAGAAGTTGATCAGTTCGGGTAGTTTATTTTTATCTGAGGGCCAATATGTAGAAAGGAGTTATTTTGAGACGGCTAATAGCCAGGTATAGTTGCCTCCCCTTACGGGTGATAAGGCGAGATCCCCAGAATGTGTGTTTGGCGTTGTAATCACCGCCAACTAAGAATCGATTTCCAAGAGTTTTAAAGAAATGTTCATACTCTGCCGCAGTGATAGCGTGTCTGGGTAGGCTATAGCTAGCTGAGAGCGTAATTGGGCAATTTGAATCTTCGACAGTAACATTAGTGGCTTGGATAGCATTCGTGCGGTAAGAGTTTGTATTACAATGCTTAATACTGCTCCTTATTAGGATACCTGATCCAGCATGTGCTTTGTTATCTCGGGGTTTTTTTGGGATAAAACTTATATTTAGGGACTTCAAAGTAGCTTTTGCCAGTGAAGTGGGTCTCAGGTATGAGAAGTATGTCTATATTGTGGGTCTGGAGTAATGCCTTTACTTGTAATACTTGGAAAGGCCATTGGCATTCCAGATAATGATCTTTAAGGGGTCGGGGGTGAACATGTTGGTGACTCAGCTGCAGCGGCGTAACAATAGGGTAAAATATTTTTTTACATTGTATCTGAGTATCTTTTTTGAATAGTATATTTTTATAAGTTCTCCTTAAAATCCAAAGTGAGACACTAAATGACCATAATACCATTTCAAGTAAATTTTT
Source organism: Eurosta solidaginis (assembly GCF_040869045.1). Lineage (NCBI taxonomy): Eukaryota > Metazoa > Arthropoda > Insecta > Diptera > Tephritidae > Eurosta > Eurosta solidaginis. The sequence continues at coordinate 99,221,328 of NC_090323.1, read as the reverse complement.
AAGCATTTAAACCAAACTAAACAAAAAGATGTTGTATAGCATTACAGCATTAGAATGCACCTCACTTCAAATGCTTTTAATAACACTAATATACATACAAACAAACTTTCATATTTTACTGACCCAGAGTTCATTTGCATTTGCCAAACTGTGCAATGAATCGGTCAGCCACACCAACCAACTCATGTGCGGATCATATTGACAGTATGTAGGTCAATACAATAATATGCTGACAAACCATTATTCATTATGATTCATTAAGAAATCATGTACTTTAATATGTAAGCATTAATGTAAATATATATATGTAGGTTAAGAACTTTGTATAAATAGAAATGAATTTCTTCAGTAAAGTGAATTCTGTTTTAAACGCTAACCATTGGCGTTCCTAGTGTCTTTAAAAATATTTCAGTTGATTCATTTTTAGCGTTACACGTTACTCCTGAAGAGTAATTTTACATACTTATAACCGTCAAAATACCGACAATTGCACATCTCTGTCAATTATAAAACGCATCCATTGTTTTCTACATATTTTGTCGCGGTAAGTTAGCAGCGCGGGTGAGTATTGTCCATCGGGGAATTCCATATTTTGTTTTTACTTTTTTCGTGGGGCTGCTGCTAGCAACATTATGTTAGGGGAATTCCGGATTTGATAATTTTTTATGAGGGCCCTACTGACTGCGTATTCTTTCTTCGATTATTTTGACAACTGGTGATTTATATCTATGTTTTTTCATATTTCTTCTCTATTGAATATGAAATGGGTGGCAAAGTAAAGTTGATTGTGGAAGTTAGTTATTCAAATGTATAGTTCCAGAAAATATTTAAGTGGAAGCGAAAAGCGAAAGAGAAAGAGGGAGACTGAAGAAAAAATGAAAAGCTACCTAAAATTAGTCAATTCTTGAAAAATTATGACTTGAAGTGAAGAATTGGACCTTACTAAAAGTATACCAGGATTATCAGATGCAGCACCAAATACCAGTGACTATGCAGGTCCAGAAAAACCACAGCAATGTACTAGCAAAAATCTATAAAATGAAAATAAATGTAAGGCGCGTTAACCTCCGAAGAGATTTTAGGCCGAACTTCTCTTCCAATTTGCGTCGTGTTCCTTTTAATTTTTCCTACAAATTGGCGGAACCGGACCTACTTGTTTTAAGCCGACTACGTACGGCATCCGCTAGGCAGATGAGTTTTCACCGACAGCTTTTCAGGGCAGAAATAAACTCGGATTGCTTGCCAAACACAGCATAGGGGCGACCCTGCTTAGACAAATTTTCTTCTAACTGAAAAAACTTGTTTCTAAAATTTTGATGTTGCTTTTCCCGGGGCGTGAACCCAGGATCTGCGATGTGGATGGTGGAGCACGCTACCAGCACACCATGGCAGCCGCATTAACAATATTGTGTCTTCGCCATATGTTACTGATAAGGGTAATTTTAAAGAGTTAACTGATCAAATGAAAAGGTTCGTGATTGAAAACGGATATTGTAAACCTAAGGGCCTTTTCTTAAACAATAGATTTAGAAAAACATTATTATATAGTTTCCAAGTCTGTCGTGAAACTTGAACGTACATGGCTATCCTATTCTTTAATACTTCAGAAAGCATATTGAACCGTGAACCGTGTTGGTTATTCGCAAATCGGGCATCTAAGAAAATACAAAATGTGTGGATTGAGGGCGATGACGACTGGAAACATATTGCAGATGCCATACAGTGACACGAGACATCAAACATTCATCTGGATTCCTGTCTTACGTATCAACAGTGGCGGCTACATGGAACACGTTATGTAGTTTTGTATGTAGGGACGGAATGGGCGCCACACAACAAAAAAAAAGGAAATCATGCCTATTTACGTAAAGAAAGATGGATAGATATAGCGGGAGAAGCCTGTCCTGTAGGGTGGGGCCGCCCATCCCATTTTCTTGCAAGCCTCAAAGAAACCATGAGTGCCACTAGGCTCCAGTTATTTAGGTCGCACTCCCTAACTCGTCCGTCAATTTGTCTTTAGGTCAGGTAAGTCCGTAAAGTCAGGTTTGGGTGAACCAGCCCCAACACGGCATCATCCTCCAAAACCAATAGCTACCTCCAACTGTGATTGGATCTACTCAGCCATGACTTGGTTTACCAGTGTCAATTATTTCAACCCGCCCAAACAAAGATCCGAAACTGAAAATACTTCAATTTCATTAACATTTAATTCATTAATAAGAAAGGAAATGCTTGGTGAATTAACAATGATATTCTTACTACACAAAAAAAAAAGTTCTAAAGCAAAAATATGTTTCTTTGCTAGTAATCCGAAACTATCTAATCATATGTAAGCAAGTAAACAAACCGCACTCCTACGTTTTGTTTAGCTTAGTTTACGCCAATAAAAAAAAATGCCAAAACCTAATATAAAAAGAAAAATAAAAAAAGAAAAATTGCCAAAATTATAAAGCAAAGGAGTACCTATGCTTGTGTATATGTCTCCTACATATTGTAACGAATTTACTGCAATTCCTCTTATTTGCAACCTTCTACTAACGTTCGTTTCGCTAAACTGTTGAGTAAATAACTCCACTTTTCAATAATGCAAAATGGACTTTATTAAAGTACTTCACAATAACGTACTTCACAATAACACTACTATTGCTCGCCAGGTGGCTTCTTAAATCAAACTGATTGTCATGCCTCTACTGTTGCTGCCTATTATACTCTGTGACTTCTCGTACGCATCTTCTAGGCGCTTCCATTTCCAGAATCTACTAGTTGGCCATCAGCTATAAAATTACTACGTTTATAGCTTCTCATACGCGCGTGTATGTGTGAACACAATTATAATTGCATACTTTTGGGAGCATCTCAGATAAGATATCTGTGTTTGTGCGTCTCTTCTCCATCTGTGTAGACATAATGATTGATTTATTGATGTGCATACAAGTCACTGCTTAGCATCGGCTTAGAGATGATATTTTCCCTTAGTGTTGCTAATATTCGTCACACTGCCCTCCACCTAAGTCTGATCGTCTCGATCAGACAAATCTCTCGATCTAAACGCTGCAAGCCCTTCCAAATGAACCGCTTCCATTTTGGTTCGTGGTTTGCCAATGGTTTGTATGCGGTACACTACATCGTTGATCCGTTTTACAACATTGTATGGGCCTTCCCAATTACAATGCAATTTCGGGAACAAACCTTTTTTTCGTTGCGGGTTGTATAACAGCACCAAATCTCCTTCCTGAAACCCTTCCGAATTAATTGCTTTATCGTATCGGGCTTTCATTTTGTCACTCATAATCTTTAATCGTTGTCTTACAAGGTCATGTATCTCTCTCAGCTCTTATTCCAAAACACCAGTGGATTTCTTGACATTTCCCTCCGCATCGGCATCTATCCCATACTTCAAATCAGCTGGCAATCGAAGGTTATTGCCAAAAGTTACCTTTGCGGGAGTTTGGCCCGTTGTCTCATGTACTGCCGATCGGTAGGCCATCAAGAATAATGATATGTGTGTATCCCACTCCTTATGGTACTTGTCTACTACTTTCCTTAAATGCTCCTCCAATGTTCTATTGAAACGTTCGACCATACCATCGCACTGAGGGTGCAATGCAGTTGTCCATGTTTTTCGAATGCCCAACTTCTTACACATTTCTTGGAACACAGCTGATTCAAAATTCCTGCCTTGGTCAGAATGTAACTCCATTGGTGCACCATACCATGCAACCCAATCGTTTGTAACCACTTCTGCTACAGTTTCCGCTTCTTGTTTTGGGATTGGGTATACATCTGGCCATTTACTGAAATAAACCATAATCACCGGTACGTATTTGTTTCCGCGGTTGCTAGTAGGAAATGGACCTGCGACATCCATGGCGATCCTTTCAAATGGTGCACCTGAAATATACTGCTTCATCTGGCCATGTCTTCGTGTTTTGGGCCCTTTCGCTCTATTGCAAACCTCGCAGTTGGCAATCCACTCGGTGACCGACTGACGGCAACCAAGCCAATAGAATATCTGCTTAATTTTCTCGAGCGTCTTCGCGATTCCAAGATGACCTTCACTTGGACCATTATGCAGCGCGCTGAGCACGCCAGGAATCCTCTTTCTGGGAACAACTATCAGTTTCTTCTTGCATTGACCATCCTCACTCTCCCATACTCGATGCAAGAAACCGGATATCAATTCTAAACTGTTCCACTGTGCCCAATATGACTTCGCAATGGGACTCTCTGCTGACATCTCCTCTCTGCTTGGTCTTTCATTTCGTTCGAGCCCTTGCATAACATGTGATCTGTATCTTATAGCTGACACTTTCTTAGTTGTTCCTTGTCCCATTCATCCGTACACGTTATAGTCATTAGCCGGACATCTATAATGTCTTCTTTAGCCTCGGCCTTTGAACAGTGCTTGCATTCCAAACTACATAGTCTTCGTGACATTGCATCAGCATTTCCATGGGTACTATCTTTTCAATGCTCAATGGAAAGGTCATAGCTTTGTAGCCGCTCGATCCACCGTGCCAATTGTCCTTCCGGATTACGGAACTGCAGAAGCCATTTCAACTCTGCGTGATCTGTCCTGACGCGGAATCGCTGGCCGTAGAGGTATTTGTGAAAATGTTTAATGCACTCTACCAATGCCAACAGCTCTCTCCGTGTAACGCAATAGTTCCACTCTGGTTTTCCAATCGAACGGCTGTAATATGCAACTACCTTCTCCTGTCCATCGACCAGTTGTGATAAAATGCCTCCTATAGCATATCCACTCGCATCTGTATCTAGAATAAAGGTTGCTCCTGGAATCGGATATGCCAACATTGGGGCAGTGCACAAACGCTCTTTCAATGTTTGGAAAGCTACTTCTTGCTCCTTCTTCCATTCAAAACCTTTATTTTTTCTTGTTAGCTCGTGGAGGCTATGGGCTACGCTGGCAAATTTGGTACAAATCGGCGGTAATATGTGCACAGCCCAAGGAAACTTCTCAATTCATGCAGATTCTGTGGTCTTGGCCAATCCTTCACTGCTTCTATCTTTTCATTCGCGGTGCAGATGCCCTCCGTCGTTACTTTATGACCCACGTAACTAACTTGCTTCTTGAACGGAGAACACTTTTTGGGACTAAGTTTCAGACCAGCACCAGCTATTCTTTGGAAAACCACCTCAAAGTTCTTCGAAGTTCTTTCCCAATCCGATGATGTCATCTAGGTACACTAAGCATATTTTCCAATGTAGTCCTTTCAGTACCTGATCCATGAGTCTTTCAAAAGTAGCTGGTGCATTACATAGTCCAAAAGGCATCTCTGTAAATTGCCAAAGACCATCACCGACACTGAAGGCTATTTTCTCTTTGTCTTCCTCCTTCAATTCCACTTGCCAGTAACCGCTTTTCAAATCCAGTGTGGAAAACCATTTCGTACCAGAGAGCGAGTCCAGAGTGTCGTCAATTCTTGGCAATGGGTAGCTATCCTTTTTCGTAACGTCATTCAACTTCCGGTAGTCCACGCAAAACCTCATTTTTCCATCCTTCTTCTTTACAAGTACTACCGGTGAGCTCCATGGACTAGCTGATGGTTCGATGACGCCGCTGTCTCTCATTTCTTTTATGATTTGACTCACAACTACCCGGTTCGCCAGTGGAACACTACGTGGAGCTTGACGGATCGTCCTCGCATCTCCAGTGTCAATTTTATGTTTCACAACGTTGGTGAGGCCTGGTTTGGAGCCATCTTGGTCAAATATGTTCCCGTACTTTAGGAGCAGTTGTTTTGCCTTACTCTGATAGTCTTCCTCTAGTCCCTCCGTCCATGTCATCTGAAAGATCAATATTGCTAGTTGAAGTTGAAACCAATTGGTAATTACTTCCGCCTCTTGGCATCTTCCCAAAATAGCTCCTTTGGTCAGTTTGAGTGGTGACTTGAACTCATTGAGTACTCTTACCGGAATACATTTATGTAATACTCCTATATTGCTAATAGAAAATGCTCGCAATGTGTTTTGAATTCGAAATCAAAACAAGACAGCCTATACAATTTTTGTGATTGTAGTAGCATAAGTGTGACAAGAAAAAATTTAAATTTATGTACATTCGATTATTGAATACAAAAACAAAAACGTTTAAACAGCAATATATCGGCACTCTGATGTTTGGGAATTTACCTAGCCTTTTGTAGCAATATAGGAGTATTAAATATATGCCGGAATACGTCCATCTTGTTTTGTCATAGCCAGGGGTTTTCTTACAAGTGTGTTCAGTGCTGATTTGTTTGCTGCTTCGACAACCCACAATTTGTTTGTCCCACAATCTCCATCAACCTTTGCCCAGATGACTGCTTCGGATTTTGGTGGTATTTGCTGACTCTTTTCCACCAGCACTCGTTTACTGCTGTAGCCTCTCTCGTAGCCGAAATTAAGTGGCACATCCATGTTCTTATATCGCATCGTCTTGCTTTGCATATTGATCTTGATGCCTTGGTCGACCGAGAAGTCACTCCAATTATGATTTCATCAACAATCTCTGCCACTATAAAATTGTGTAGTACCGTGACGTTCCCAATTGCTACTTCACATGCTACTTCTCCAATTACCTGGGTGTCCTCTCCCGTGGCTGTACGTAATTTTGCTTCAAGCAATGGTCTTATCTTCTTGTTGACTAAATATGATCGAATGATGGAATGAGATGTACCCGTATCTACAGTCAGTAAACGTTCCTTTCCATCCACATGTCCTCCGACAGTAAGATTGCTTGACCTTCTTCCAATTTGCGAGATAGAGATTATGGGGCATTCAATTGAGGGAGCCAGCTGTCGCCCCTTGCGACTGACTCGCTTTAGTTTCACAATTGGGTGGATTTGGAGATTTGCTCATCTCCTTCAGCTCTGCGTTTACGGCCACCCACATTGCTGGAACTGTTAGGATTGGTACTGCAATAACGTGAAATTTGCCCTGGCTCTCCACATTTAAAGCATTTGACGCCACCATTGTTTTTCTGCTGCGTTCCTTTTAATGCTTCCAAAATTGTGTCTATCCAGTCTGGCCTTTCCACTTCCACGCGATGAGCTTTGTATGCGGGCTTACTCAAAAGTGACGCTGTTTCCTGAGTCGGTGCATGGGATACCGTTTCAGCAAATGTTTGCTTTGGGCTTGCGTATGTAGCTCGCTTTGTTACGACGTCCCGTATGCCATTTATAAAACTCTGAATCCTTACCCTTTCAGTGTATTCCACAGGTGCGTCCGCATTTGTAAGATGAGCAAATCTTTCAATGTCTGAAGCAAACTCTTGCAAAGTCTCGTTAGATTTTTGGTAGCGGTTTTGCAATTCTATTTGGTAGATTTGTTTCCTCTGTTCATTCCGTAACGTCGTTCTACAGCAGTAGCAATGCTTCATAGTTGTTCCGCTCTCCTTCGGGAATCGTCTGTAGGATTTCGACTGCTGGCCCCTTCAATGCGACGAACAGTGCAGCAAATTTATCTTCCGCATTCCAGTTGTTCACTGCTGCGGTCTTCGCAAATTGTATCTTGAAGACCTGGAAAGGAACAGAACCGTCAAAAGATGGAGTTTTTACCTTCGTATTACGCGCTTCTTGCGCTTCGCGTTGTACTGGTATACATGCCTCTTGTTCATTCAGTTGTGTTTCCATCTTTGATGTTATACGTGTCTCCTGTGATTACAGTTGGCATGCTATACTTGTCTTTTGTTCTTCTAGTTGAGATTACATGTTGGTAGTATTTGTGATGACATTTCGGACATTTGTGCCGATATTGCAGCCAATATCACGTTCAGGTCTGTGTTAGCCATTGTCTGCGGTGTTTCATTTTTCTCCTCCAATTTTGTTGTCTCATCGTCACCAAAATGAAAGTCATACTCTTCCACGTCAATTCCTTCTAATTCCATTGCCTCTCGTAGTCGTACCTGCAGTTCAGTTTAATGCCGGTTGTATTCAATCCACGGCTCTTCAACTCCTTCTTCATTTGCTGGATCTTCACTTCACTTAACTTTGCCGTGTCCTTGTTGTCCTCTGGAATTTATTCAACAATTCCTCTTCTGACACCAATTGTAACGAATTTACTGCAATTCCTCTTATATGCAACCTTCTACTAGCGTTCGTATCGCTAAACTGTTGAATAAATAACTCCACTTTTCAATAACGCAAAATGGCCTTTATTAAAGTACTTCACAATAACACTACTATTGCTCGCCAGGTGGCTTCTTAAATCAAACTGATTGTTGTGCCTCTACTGTTGCTGCCTTTTATACTCTGTGACTTCTCGTTCGCATCTTCTAGGCGCTTCCATTTCCAGAATCTACTAGTTGGCCATCAGCTATAAAATTACTACGTTTATAGCTTCTCATACGCGCGTGAATGTGTGAACACAATTATAATTGCATACTTTTGGGAGCATCTCAGATAAGATATCTGCATGGGTTTGTGCGTCTCTTCTCCGCTGCGTGTACGTACATCTGTGTAGACATAATGATTGATTTATTGATGGGCATACAAGTTACTGCTTAGCATCGGCTTAGAGATGATAGTTTCCCTTAGTGTTGCAAATATTCGTCATAGTATGTATGTATATAGATGATGATAAAAAAAAGATTTTCTCACTTACCTTTTTCCCCAGCAGTTGGTACCAAGTGCGAAGAAAGAGAGGCGCTAATGAGAAATTTTGATTTAAAGTTGATAATAACAGCGTTTATACCCAGGTGCACGCGAAAACACCTGAACATGCATTTTATATAAAAAAAAAACCAAAGGTTATGAAAATAACCCACATTAGTAAGCCCAAGGAATGCGGCTTCCTTCGAGTCTAAGGACCCTATCACTTAACTCATACAAGAAAAATCTAGAAAAAGGAAAAGTTTAACCTCTAATATGCAACGAGGTGACATGAAAATTTTATGGACAATATTTATAAAAATAACCACTGTTTTAATTTAAGTGAGTCAAAAAAAAAAATATATATATATATATATAATGTTGAATCTGGTTCAAAGCTAATTTGGAAATAATTTTAAAAGCCGACATGTGGGTATAGAAAATTAAATCTTAACCAGAGTACATACGTTGGTAAATATTAATCCAATAAAGAAAATTAATAAGAACGAACAATGGAAATGAAAAGAAAAAAGACATAAGCCGCCTTCTCTGCCACTCTCTTGCTGATGCTGTTATTGTTGTTGCGGCGACGCTTCAAATGCTGCCCTATTGCGGCGCTGCGCTGCTGGTTAGATCGTTCTCGCTCTCCCTTTTATCGATCGGCTCAGTAAGGCGAGCAAATTTCCCCGCTCTCAATATTTTTCATATGACAAGTGTTTTTTTGCCTTTGCTGCAACTGGACTTGCAAGGACGTTGCCCCACATCCAATTAGCCGATAGTCCAGCTGTTTTGCTACAATGTGATTATGGGTGGGACCGTTTTGACTAATTTACCGTAAGTATTCATTTGTACCCAACCACATATATGTATGTATATATAACGGAAAGTAGAACGTGAAGATCAGTGGTGACTTCTATAAAACCTACCGCGGGCGAAGACCTGTAAATCGAATGTTGTTATTAGGATTTATATATGTACGTATGTATATCTACACCTAGTATAATAAGTTTTTTTTTACATATATCTGCATTTATATACATAGATACATATATTGGGAAAAAGCCGCCAAATAACGAAATTTGAGTCTTTCCAAAATATGCATGTATGTAATGTGTTACATATGTATGTACATGGTATATCAGAATTGTATACCTACATACACATATATACCACAATAACTTCTTGGGTCTAACTTATACACACATCTTTTTATTAAATATTAATTTACAATTAATTTGCTATGCCTCAATATGCACATTAGTACGTATATACATAGATGCCTACGCACCCACATACATACATTCTAAAGGCTTTATATGTAAGAAACAGATTGGGTTATTCAAGTATCTGCTTAAGTGGTTATTTTTTTTCTATATGAAGAAAAAAAATTTAAACCATCTAACCTAATTACTAATCTGCCGAGAATAGCTCAAGAATATAAAAGTATAAAAAGTAAAGAAAATATGAAATCACGGACTTACCTCAAATATGGCGGGAACTCTTATGATTACGCTTAGTTTAAGATATGCTCAGTTGAATTTGTTGCTCCTCTTTGGCTATGTATTTTAGCCAATTTAATTGGCACTGACCGGACTCTTTTAGTGTCGGACTACGTTCAAATGCGTTAAACCACTTCTAAGCGCACGAATACTGCACTTTAAAATTGTTTAATAGTCACCACTGCATTCACTTGAAAATTCTTAAGAACTGATCTTCTCTGCATTTGAGGATTGCAGTCGACCCAACTACCAAGCGGCAGCGTGTCACCGATCTTTTCCGAGCCAATTGGTTTAATACAGCTCGGCTCAAACACTCAGTAAAATTTGGTTCATACTTTCACTTACACTCCATTTATTCTTAGCATCGGTGCAACATTGCATACTTCGCGATACATATACTTGCATTGGCAAAACGCATTCTTGCCGAAAGACACACCCATGCACACTATGTAACAAAAAAGGGAGGCTGCGGTTACAAACAGTCGATGAAGAGCAAGATAATTTAAATCTGGTACTCAATGATGCAGTGAGAGAGGTTATTTATAACCAAAATTAAAAAAAAAAATTCAACAAGTTTATATTATTTTTGGGCATAGTATCAAAAGATGAAATATTTTATCAAGTTTTATATTGTAACGAATTCTGGGGATTTTTGATATTTTGCATCTTCTGCTTACGTTCGATTCATTGAACTGTCGTATAAATAACTCCAATTTTCAGTATTGCAAAATTGTCTTTATTTAGACTACTTTGGAAGTAGTACTCCACAATTATATTTAACAACTAATAGCGCGTTTAAATCAAACTGATTCTTGTCGGGCTGATCTTGTACTCTCAGTTAGACTCGTTCATCTATTTCTCCTAAGGTCTAGACTTTTCATGAACATCTGGAACAGTTGTTTTTCACACTTGTGATATATATTTGCAAGTGCCCATTAATATTCTCACTTTAAATAAATCCTAACATATATGTATTTACATTAACCTGGAATTGCTCATAAATAACATGTGTATATACTTAAGCATACATAATGAATTCAGTTAAATATGCGTTATATGTATACGTATAGAGTACATACATATGTACATCATATCATCATACTCGTACCTTTAAGTTAGTCGAGCAACAGCAAAGTTTTACACAAAAGATAATACGTGTGAACATAAATATATCGAGCCTAAGATTCTCCGCTTGTTGCCACCCGCGGTATATATGAACGCATGTAGGGGTTAATAATCGAAGTCATTATCTTTTAGAAATTCTTCATAATTCTTCCCCAAGATGGAGACGTTGGCTCCCAAGTCCAACAACCCCACAATAAAACTATCTTTGATTTTTGCCTTAACGAGAGCCCTTTCATCCTTCGTAAGTATTAACGTGGTGGTTTGCAGCAATCTACGCTTCTGTACTCTCCGGTGATATCTTTTCTGCACCTAAAAATATTTTCTGATACCGGTTGATTTTCAAAAATCGCATGTCTTACTTGCTCGTAGCTATCTTCCCTTTCTTCTAGATTAAATGAAAAATGCGTCTGCATCCCTATGCTGGCGTTGCAGAATTCTGGTTGGTTCGCCCATCGCGGATGAGGACGTTTGACTATCGGATTCAGAACTATTGGAATTATCCGCACTGCCAGGGAAAGTTACTATTACCTTTGGGTATTTTTTCGCCAGGCTACTACTACTCCTCGGAAGCTCATCACCTCCCTGCAGCCCTGTACCTGCGAGAGACCCACCCTCTGGTTCAGCGCACGGGACGACGCCTCGAGCACTGGTTGGTATTGGGCCTAGGACACCGAACGAGGTTCCCCGACTTCTCGCTCGGGTACTGGTTTTCCTGCCTACGATGGTCCCTAGCTTAGGGCATTTTGGAGTAAATACTCCCCTATACCCACATTTAAAACAAAACGGATTCCTAAAGGGTTCCACACAGTAAATATAAGAATACCCCATAGCCTGACAAATCCAAAACTGGATTCCTGAATAGTCCGGTTTCCTGTTGCACCGATACTCCAACGCCTCTATCTGTGGGTCATCTTCGCAGTCCTCATGTCCGGGGTTATCGTGCGGGCCTCGTTCACGTGACGTTCCGGGTAAGTGGTTCCCAATAACTTGCTTTCCTTCAACACTTGTTCTCCTTTGCGTGCTACATCGCGTAGATCATGAAGGGTTCTCACTTCCGCGTTGAAGAACATCAGCTTAAGGCTACTGTTGACGTTCCTCTTTATGATGTCAATCAGTAAGACCTCTAACATTGATTCTCTTAAGCGCGCATTCAAGGAGACTATGTCCGTGTGGAACACGTCATAGCACTCACTTAGCTTCTGCTTACGCATGGAGATCTCCATCATGATATCGTGGTCACTTTTTAGAGTACCGAATTCTCTTTTTAGTGAATAGCAGAAAACTGCATAAGTCGCGTTTGGGTTTTGCTTCGTAAACAATCAGTACCACTCTTCGTCCCGCCCAGAAAGGAATATGTAGAAACTAGCCATTATTTGGTCGTTAGAACATTGTGTACGCTCACACAGGGTGTTTAGCTTAAATAGGAAGTCGGCAACGCTCCCCGTACCATCGAATGATATTTTCCACTCCTGGGGTTTTACTACGATGCTGCTCGGAGCAGGGTTCGTTGGTGTTACAACCGCTGGAAGTAGGTTACGTTCCGTTCTAATCGCGTTCCTGTTAAAATTCATGGATTGTTGAGCAGACTCGAGAGCTGCGTTGAGCTGGTCCATGTTGTTTCGAATCGTCCCCATCTCCCTCCGCATTTCTTCCTGCGAGGCCCGGAAAAGCTGGTGTGACACTTCCACCCGCGAGTCTCCACGAGGAGATTCGGTATGGATCCTTGTGGTATTGGACCTATCGCCTGAAGCTTCTCGAAAAGTCCCATGGTTCAATGGCAAAGCACCAGCTCCGTCCATTGCATATGTCTACACATTGGTCATTAGCCTCGAGGTATTATGCGCGTTTATCAGGGGCGCATTCAGATTGCTGGTGCTTCCCGGTCTATCCATTTTTTCGTGCTGGTCATTTAGGTCCGAGCTTGCATTCGTCCCCGCGGGACCTCCATCTCGGCCACCTACTGGAGTATGCACCACCAGGGGACGCTTAGCCTTCGAAAAAGCCCCCCTATTATTGCTACCCCGGTACTGGTTTCCTCTAAAATTTCCAGCACTCGCGAACGGAGTATTCCGGCCCATTCGCCCAAATGACTGGTCCTGTGACATTATAATCAGGAAAAAAATTTGTAAATAGTTAAACTTGAGTATTGGTATTTCAAAAAAAACTTTTAAAACTATTGAAAGCAAAACGTAAGGCAGTAAGGGGTTAAGGAAAAATATCAGAATTCACCCCCCTTAACCCTATATTATAGACGATGATTGGTTTAAATAAAAAAAATATATATATATATAATATTTTCACGAAAGTTCAATTTAGTATTAATTCGATAATCGTATCGAATAAACAAAAAAATCAAAAAGCTGGAAAGAAAGTGGTTATTGAAATATACGTGTTATATAAACATTAAAAAATAGTATAGCTTGCGCAAAACTACTTGTGTATTTAGGTGTTGATGGGAATGCTGACATCCCATCACTAGAAGGCAGTGTTATACAGGCACAAAAAAAATAAAGATTTTGTTACAGAATGAGAAAAAAATTCACTCATGCTTTTCCCTAGTGCTCCCAACTGCAGCGCAAAAGGGTGTCTTAGGGACCTGCCTCTGGGACTGGTTGGGGTCACTAGGGTCAGTTCCAGACACACACAGTCCGGTCCCAGCACACCCGGCCGCAACGCAGGGGCGGTCTCCAGGGGCTCGCTTGTGGTACTCCCGTCCGTTCAACCTGGACACCCCTCCTGCCTCCGCCGCAATGTACGGAGCGGTTCCAGAAGCCGCTCCCCAGACTGGTGGGACAGGAAAGGGTGCCGCTTTGAATCCCAGCTCAACCCGCCACAATCCAGGTGGTATTCTGTGCTACCACCTGCGACGTGGGATGAGCAGGGGTCCTTACAAGACGCACACACACGCCATTCATATCAACACACAAATTCGGCAAATAAAAGAGAAAAACAATTTTACAAAATTTTAAAAACATTAAAAAAAGATAAAACCCCAATTAGCGGATACATATATACCAAAGCCGACTAGCGGACAACATCCGGGAAAACTAAACCCCAAATCTACAAAAAAAATAAGTGCGTTAAGCACTGCCTCATCGGGTGAAATGCAAAATCCGGAGGACTTGACGTGCAGTCACGTGGAACCCTCCGCTACTGCACCCGATGACCACTCCGGACAACCTGATCCGTCCAACCATCCCCCGCAACGCAGGTGGCTGCTCCTGCGGCTGTTCACCTCGGAATGGTGGGATGGTCAACTTCAAAAGTCGACCCGGAATGACCCTCGCGACCGGTGCTTCAGGTGCCACGTTTGTTGCCATCTGTTATGGCGGCCTCAGCAACTGTCAACGATGATCACTCCGGACAACTTAATCCGTCCAACCATCCCACCGCAACGCAGGGGCGGTCTCCAGGGGCTGCTCACCTCGGACTGGTGGGATGGTCAACTTCACAATTCGACCCGGAATGACCCTCGCGACCGGCGCTTCAGGTGCCATCTGTTATGGAAACGCATCTACAATGGAGCAGGAAGGAAGGCAGTCGGCAAGAAATTGTGGTGCACAATGGCTAGTCATGTCGGCTGGGCTGGGTTCTTGCCAACCTTGCTGTCCGGCTCCATAAACAGAAAAAAGGTCATATCATGCCTTAAAAAAATTCACAAAAAAGCGCAGAGACTACTCAAAACGCTTATAATTTCAAAATAAAACGACATCCCGTCGAACCGGATGCCACGGACAGGCCATTAAATTCAATTCAAAAATTAAAAACAAACTAAAACTTCAAAAAAAAGAAAAAAACTAAACGCAAAAGAAAGGAACAAGCCGGACATAACCGGTTGCTAACGCTGAAAATCAAGATGACAAAAAAAAGGCTGAAAATAAAAATAAAAAGCCGAATATACATAGGGGGCGCCGCGGGTGTTGTTGCGACGCCCGGTGCATGATCCCACCCTCAAATCCATGGCCACCGACGCACCTATATTTCGATGGCCCCTTACCTACGTTACCTAGTGCCCTCTAAATAAAGGGAGACGTCAGCATTCCCATTTTAAAAATTTTTATTTATAATTAATTTTTAGTTTTAACCTATTATTATCTCTACCCTACTCTTTTTTCGACCTATCTTACTATTATTAGGTGCATAAAAAAAATTTTTTTTTTTGTAGAGTTTGTACGAAAAAATGGGAATTGTGCTGCAGGCCTGCTCACATTCAAATTTATCACTACTCCTAAATAATTTCCAGCCAGAAAAAAAAAGAAAATGCAAACGCTCGAATGCCTGCCAATTATCGTGTTAGATATTAGGTATTGTGTATAAAAGAAGTGTGTACATAGTACATTTGTATACATACATAGATAAGAATAAAGCTAGGTTTTTGCGTAAAACAAGCACATAACTAATTTAAACTAATACTTACGACACAATATGACTGTTTAATGCATTGACGCAAATTGGTTTTTTAATGCAATTCTAATTCTTTTATTGAATTTAATACTTAAAACTAACAATTGGAAATTAAAGGCTGATACTTCACACAGCAAATATGATGATGTAAAAGATAACTAATTCCACAATGGAAAGAAAATTTAATGAAATGAAATTTGAATAGTTAATTTGAAGATAATTCGGGATTTAATCCGTCTGGCGACCGCGCAAGGGCTAGGTGGGATTCGAGGACCAATCTCACGCGAGTATCGTGGTGACCGCGCAAGTATTAGATTGAGTTAGGCGATTACCGCAGTTCAATTGCTACCTCGCATGATGGATATTTAGAGATATAACTTACGGTTGTGGGTGAATACTTCCTTTTCTTTTCCCTGGAATTGGCGTAGCTGATGATATTTAATATTGGTTGATGATATCTGCTTAGCGTTCCACGTAAACAAGAGAGCGAGTTAATGCATTGCACTTGTATTTATAGCATAGATTACTGATGGAAAGCAATTCCAACACTGTTGACTGGAAGCACTGGATGGCAGCTCCAGTCTACTCTACCGCGAGGGTTGTATGAACGCAAGTCATAACTAGTGAAGTGAACGCAAGTCACTTGGAGAAGTGATCGCAAGTCACAGGTGGGGTTAGGTGACAAAAGGTCAATTAAGGACAGGAATATCATTTGCTATTTAAGTGAGCACAACTCACTTAAACATGGTGGCACTTGTGCAAGGCTAAACCGTTGAATAATATCTGCAGGTGAAAGTTAAAGATAATCTGATAGGTACATATAATTCGATAGTGTGATTGTTGTAGTTTGTACAACTTTGAAGAAAACGATGTTTGAATGATGAATTTCTTATGGCTGAACTTCCATCCCAGCCGATATGATTTTGTGGATGATGATAATTGATTTCCGAAAATAGTTTCTGTAATTAAAGTCACTTTTAGTAATCTTCAAAGACATATTGTTAGGATGATTAATGATGCAGGAATAGAAATGACAACAGAACCGAGAAAGAACTGGTATGCTGGCATCCTGATGCGATGCCGCTTCTGACAGATAGATTTTAATACGATGTTGTTGAACTCAACAATGAGTTTCGTTAGCTGCGTTATATTATTTTCCGATTATTTATTTCAGGGTCTGCGCCACAGCTCGATGATGGATGGTTTTCGAAAGTGGACTGTATATGATACGATTTTATTTAGAGATCAAATGGGATTTTTATCGTACTTCTCGCAAGAGGCTTGACAAAACCAAAATGAGAAAAATGTTGAAAAGATACTTCTCGTTCAAAATGAGACATGCTGGACTCCGAGGGAACTGGAGTGTTGATTCATGTGAGGCCCGTGGTCTGTAGGTGGGAGATTTGGGGATTCCAATATTTTGTATGTTTGTAGAAATAACGTTAGATAAATGCATTCTCCATATGTTTGGAGGATTTTTCACTCGGGAGAGTAAAATTGTTTTTGATATGGGAAGATTATATAAATGTTTGATGCTGTGAGCCATTAGAAAAACTCCACACAGTTCCAATATATATATATATACAGTTCCAGCATGTATATGCTGACTATATGCGATATCTCAAAATTAGGTTTTGGGAAGCCATGATGTGAAATGGATGAAAAACCATTGTGGGAAAGGGAAATGAAATATATTAGCAATACAAAGATTCTAATAGAACTTTTTAGTGGCGATAGCAATCCTGCGGGGCCAAGGAAATTCGAATACGTGGAAATGATTTGTTTTTTCCTTTCTGTATTTCCTCCCGAAGATGTAATAGAAGTGGTGTCCTTGGGTGGTGACCGTTTGGCGATAGATTGCAACTTTTCGCTAATAAATGTTGTTTTTTCTCTAGGGATAGAGAGTATAAATTTCTTGCTTTTTGTTGGAACATTTGCCGGCATTTGAGACTTTTTGGTAGACGATGACTCTTTGCAATTGCTTTGGGTTGTATAGAGGATGGGATGTCTGGTATGCAGAGAGGATTCGGTTCGCAAATGATCCGGGCTTTCTCGTCACTGGAGGATGTAACATGGTATGAGTATGAAAAGTAGAACATTGGGTGGAGGTTAGTGGTCCGCTCAGATACCAACAAAAAACGGTATTTTGCGCAAGCAAACTTCCAAAAACACCATGTCTTATTCCCTGTAGGAGGACCTGGGTTATAAGGTCACTGCCAATGACAAGATCAATGGGACCGGGTGTGTAAAAATATGGATCCGCAAGATCTAAATCCTGAATTTCCGAAAGATTTGGTTTTGATAGTTTAAAGGAGGGAACAAAACTGGACAGATGTTTTAAGACGACGGCGTTTGTATGGATACGAGTGTAATTGAGTTTCGATACTAACGTGAGTTGACAGACACGATTAGCATTTTCTACTACTTTTCCGCCCATCCCAGTGACTGGGAAGTTTTCTTTATAAGTAGGTAGTTTTAAACGGCGTTGTATTTTTTCGGACACGAAGGTTTTTTGTGAACCTTGATCGATTAGTGCTCGTAGCGTTAAGGTAGAACCCCTGTGTTTGATGCTCACCAGGGCTGTAGGAAGGAGTGTTTTCTCGTTGTTGGTGGAGAAATTAGCCTCAACTTCGAAGTCAGGTTTTGTGGGACACGGAGCCTCTTCCCAATTGCCCTCGGTTAGGTTGAAGATTGGATGCCTGGACTCTTGGGAAGATTCGGTGTGTAATAGATTGGTTGCCTTTTTTGCAGACGTGCTAGGCGTAGCCTTTGATTCGGGCTGGTTGGTTAAGGGAAGGTGTAACATTGTGTGATGGTTTTTCTTACAGTTCAGACATCGGAGAGCATTGGGACAGTTGGTAGATGAATGGTTGTAAGCGAAGCAATTCGTGCAAAACCGGATATCCTTCACAAATTTGGTGCTATCTGGTACGCTTAGTTTTCGGAATTCGGGGTAAGATTTCAAGCGATGACTGTCGTTGCACAATTTACAAGTAAACGCAAGTTTTTCTTGAGAGTGATAAGATTGGATTTTAGGCGAGGATTTCGATGGGAACGAAGTGCGTGGTTTAGTGCCTTTATATTCATGTAGGCGTTCAACCACTTCGTAACGCTTGGTCAGAAAGTGGTTCATCTGGGACCAGTTAGGAAGCTCCTTCCTAGATTCGAGGGACTGTTCCACAGATACAGCGTTTCCTCTGGTAGCTCGGAAACGGAAATTCCTTGCGTCTTTAGGATCACAAGACAATCATTGATGGTGTTCTGTATCTTTTGAATTCCTTCGCTACTTTCCGAGGCAGCTTGAGGAATGTTGAAAAGCAATTTCAATTGTTTATCTATTAAGATTCGTTTGTTTTCGAATCGGGCTTTTAGCGCTTCCCATGCTAATCAAAATTGTCATCGCACAAAGGATACTGCTTTACGATCGCGCCTGCCTTTCCTCGAATCTTATTTCGCAAGTGATAGAGTTTCTGTATGGGAGTCAGTTTGGGATGGTTGAGATAAACGGCCGTGAACATATCACGAAAGGATGGCCACTCCTCATAGCGACCGTAAAAGATTTCTGTATCACACGGTGCCACCTTGAGTGACGAAACCGAGCTGGGATCGAAAGGCAGAGACTGACAGAAGGTATTCCCTGACCCTGTTGGATTCCCATGCGAGGTATTGCCGGACTCTGATGAATTCCCACGGAGGATTTTTAATTGATCCAATATATGTGATTTACAGATGTAGAAAGAGTCAGCACAAAGCTGAAATTTGTTATGGGTTTCCTCTTTAAACTCTCCAGAAACTGCGCTGTCCTCAGCTATGCAGACGTTTTCATAGGCGTTTTTTAACGAAGCCCAGCGATCGTTGAGGTCCTCTAACTTGACCTCAAATGAAGAGTCCGTTTGGTCATCAGGATCTTCCTTTGGAGAATTGGTGCAACATTTCACCATATTGTTGGAGTCGAAGATAAATTTTGACATGATTTCTGTTGAAGAAGGCATGGTTGGAGACGGAATCAAGGGTTTGATTTGATAAAAATTGATCAGGAAGACAAGCTTGGTGGAGATTATTTTAGTTCACAAGTGGTATTGTGCACGAAGATTCGGGTTTAGAATTAGAAACTTCAACACAACAGACGCAAGCCGAGAAACACTTATTTGGAGAGTGGACTTTCCGTCTGTCGCTCAGAGGGATAACGATTTTTCGAAAACGAATGGGCACTTAATCGGTTTTGCACTGCTCACCAAGAGTTTCACCAAAAGAATGGAATGCCCCACTGATATCGAAGGGATTTTACAAAAAAGAACTTAGCACGGTTTACTAGGGAATTTCCCCCGAATTCACTGAAATATACGTATGATGTTGAATGTTTTGTGATGCATAAAGAAACGTGGTATGTGTAGAATTGATGGATAATGATGGAGATATGTAGATAAGAGTGGTAGCAAACACGTTATATGCAAAATAACGTGGGATCTTCAATATTTAAGAAAGCCAAGATAAGCGGTTTTCTCAAAGATGTTATGGTTTGGACGCAAACAACTTAATAACAAATTTATTCACGTGCTGGCGTGCGCAGGTTTTAAGATTGTTGTGGTTTTAATTAGGAAAGGATTTTTCCGGAGGATCGTTGGGAACGAACCCAATCGCGAAGATAAATCCTTCTTGCAAATTTAATTATGCCGTTTGGAACAGCTGGATTAGAACAAAAAACCACCCTTTTTGTTTGCTTGGCATCTGTAGATACATTCATACAAACCGACGTTTATATTTATATGTACACATCAGCAACAAGTGTTATATGCACATACTTGAGTCCGTTTTTTTTTTGGGGACAAACTCAAATAGAAACGTTGTAAAGTTTAGAAGGATTCGGTATATATGCATACATATATATATATATATATATATATATATATATATATATATATATACTATTTTTTATATATATTTTGAATTTTATTAATTTTCTTACACGCAAGTTAATTAAAAAAGGGGGAGGGTTTTTTTGGTGGGTAACTACTGGTAGTGGCTAGTGAAAATAGCGAAAATTAGTATGCACTTTACTAACAAGTAAATATTCATATGTACATGCATATATGGGATGAACCGCAAACAAAAAAGGGAGCTAAGCTGCCGTCGCTGCTAGCGCAAGCGCAAGCGACGATCGAAAAAATTGTTGAAAATGAGTCACGCTATTCGCAAAATAGCGGACTGGAGTTCCGTATGTATGTATATATCTATATATTTAACCGTATATGAAAACAACGGTTAAATATACGGCTATGTGGCGAATATGTATTTTTAGGGAACAAAACTGAAAACTGCTACTTACGTGCGTATCGTCACGGTTCGCATGATTTTTGGTTCAATTCGAAATTCAAGTTGATGCACCCTCTTGTACTTGGATATGTACGTATGCTTAGGGAAATTGTCTTTTGTTCCTATGCGACGGGTGTTCGCAAAACTTATTTTGCTTATAGGTACTTTATTGAGCAGCAGAAAACCGTGTGAAAATACTTGCACTTTTGATGCACACTTGACGTTTTGAAACTTGACGCTTATTAATTAATTATTATGTAAGTGGTACTAGCACACCCGGATGAGAAATTTCGAATGGAAAAAGTTAGCAATGGCGCGATAGCGATATATGAACAGTGTTGTACTTTTTGCGTTGCCACTGATTCAAATCCGGCTCGAAGGACCAAATGTTTAATGCATTGACGCAAATTGGTTTTTTAATGCAATTCTAATTCCTTTATTGAATTTAATACTTAAAACTAACAATTGGAAATTAAAGGCTGATACTTCACACAGCAAATATGATGGTGTAAAAGATAACTAATTCTACAATGGAAAGAAAATTTAATGAAATGAAATTTGAATAGTTAATATGAAGATAATTCGGGATTTAATCCGTCTTGCGACCGCGCAAGGGCTAGGTGGAATTCGAGAACCAATCTCACGCAAGTATGGCGGTGACCGCGCAAGGGTTAGATTGAGTTAGGCGTTTACCGCAGTGCAAGTGCTACCTCGGATGATTGGTATTTACAGATAAAACATACGGTTGTGGGTGAATACTTCCTTTTCTTTTCCCTGTAGATGGCGTAGGTGATGATATTCGTACTCGTGATCCGATGATGATTTAATAAACAAGAGAGCGAGTTAATGCATTGCACTTGTATTTATAGCATATATTAGTGATGGAAAGCAATTCCAACGCTGTTGACTGGAAGCACTGGATGGCAGCTCTAGTCTACTCTACCGCCAGGGTTGTATGAACGCAAGTCATAACTAGTGAAGTGAACGCAAGTCACTCGGAGAAGTGATCGCAAGTCACAGGTGGGTTTGGTGACCAAAGGCCAATTAAGGACAGGAGTATCATTTGCTATTTAAGAGAGCACAACTCACTTATACATATCGGCCCCTTGCACTTGTGCAAGGCTAAACCGTTGAATAATATATGTAGGTTGAAAGTTAAAGATAATCTGATAGGTACGTATAATTCGATAGTGTGATTGTTGTAGTTTGTACAACTTTGAAGAAATCGATGTTTGAATGATGAATTTCTGATGGCTGAATTTCCATCCCAGCCGATATGATTTTGTGGATGATGATAATTGATTCCCGAAAATAGTTTCTGTAATTAAAGTCATTTTTAGTAATCTTCAAAGACATATTGTTAGGGCGATTATTGATGCAGAAATAGAAATGACAACAGAGCCGAGAAAAAACTGGTATGCTGGCATCCTGATGCCATGCCGCTTCTGATTGAAGGATTTTAATACGATGTTGTTGAACTCAACAATGAGTTTCGTTAGCTGCGTTATAACCCGATTATTTATTTCCGGGTCTGCGCCACAGCTCGATGATGGATGGTTTTCGAAAGTGGACTGTATATTATAAGATTTTATTTAGATATCAAACGGGATTTTTATCGCACTTCTCGCAAGAGGCTTGACAAAGCCAAAATGAGAAAAATGTTGAAAAGATATTTCTCGTTCAAAATGAGACATGCTGGACTCCGAGGGAACTGGAGTGTTGATTCATGTGAGCCCGTGGTCTGTAGTTGGGAGATTTAAGGATTCCAATATTTTGTATGTTTGTAGAAATAACGTCAGATAAATGCATTCTCCATATGTTTGGAGGATTTTTCACTCGGGAGAGTAAAATTGCTTTTGAGATGGGAAGATTATATAAATGTTTGTTGCTGTGAGCCATTAGAAAAACTCCACACAGTTCCAGCATGTATATGCTGACTATATGCGATATCTCGAAATTAGTTTTTGAGAAGCCATGATGTGAAATGGATGAAAAACAATTGTGGGAAAGGGAAATTAAATATATTAGCAATATAAAGATTCTAATAGAACTTTTAAATGGCGATGGCAATCCTGCGGAGCCAAGGAAATTCGAATACGTGGAAATGTTTTGTTTTTTTTCTTTCTGTATTTCCTCCCGAGTATGTAATAGAAGTGGTGCCCTTGGGTGGTGACCGTTTGGCGATAGATTGCAACTTTTTCCTAATAAATGTTTTTTCTCTAGGGATAGAGAGTATATATTTCTTGCTTTTTGTTGGAACATTTGCCTGCATTTCAGACTTTTTGGAAGACGATGACTCTTTGCAATTGCTTTGGGTTAGATAGAGGATGGGATGTCTGGTATGCAGAGAGGATTCGGTTCGCAATAGGTTGGTTGTATTTGTAGAAAGTGTGATTGATGTAGCCTTTGATCCGGGCTTTCTCGTCACTGGAGGATGTAACACGGTATGAGTATGAAAGGTAGAACATTGGGTGGAGGTTAGTGGTCCGCTCAGATACCAACCAAAAACGGTATTTTGCGCAAGAAAACTTCCAAAATCTCCATGTCTTATTCCCTGTAGGAGGACTTGGGGTATAAGGTCACTGCCAAAATCAATGGGACCGGGTGTGTAAAAATATGGATCCACAAGATCTAAATCCTGAATTTTCGAAAGATTTGGTTTTGATAGTTTAAAGGAGGGAACAAAACTGGGCAGCTGTTTTAAGACGATGGCGTTTGTATGGATGCGAGTGTGATTGAGTTTCGATACTAGCGTGAGTTGACAGACACGATTAGCATTTTCTACTACTTTTCCGCCCATCCCAGTGACTATGAAGTTTTCTATATAGGTAGGTAGTTTTAAACGGCGTTGTATTTTTTCGGACACGAGGGTTTTTGTGAACCTTGATCGATTAGTGCTCGTAGCGTGAAGATAGAACTCCTGTGTTCGATGCTCAGTAGGGCTGTGGGAAGGAGTGTTTTCTCGTTGTTGGTGGAGAAATTAGCCTCAACTTCTATATCGATATAGTCCGCAACAAACGCAACAAAAAGGAGCGGTTCAAACGTTGCATTAGTAACTTTTCATTTATTCTTTTGCCTTTCACAATTGGTATACCGTGCTGCCTCAGTGTTTACTTAATTAGAATCTCCCTTTTAGGGTTTGCCAGTTTGTCGTATATTGGAGGCAGACAAATTTTTTTCGATTCAAAATGGTAGGAAAGAAGTAGCGGCAATTCGAAGGCCCCACCACGGCAGCGCGTTTTTTTTTCTAACCGTACACACACACCGAAAATTACCTTTTTCTTCAGGCAATTTTAACCCACTTCCTCGCCACGGCTTTTTATCAGCTTAATAGCAAAATATATACAAAAATTTTAGTTTTCGAAATCCGATGATTTAAAACCATATACTTAATGTTAAACTATTAAAAATGTTGCACAAATTTTGCATCAAAAAATTCGTGTGTAAAAACACGACTTGTGTTACTTTCGATTACCACCGGCGATGACGCTTGCAATCTTTCTAACTGCTCTTTTTTTCCTTCCAAGCTCGCCCCGTGCTGTCATGGCGTTTAAAAAAAAAATTCCATTCCAATCTTGCGACTGCGCAGTCGAATAGCGCCTTTAAATCGTATGATTTAACTGTGGCTGCCATGGTGGAACCATACAAGGTGGTAGTCGCGGTGACATTCCTGCAGCCATCATTAAAAGTTCCATATACTTTGGCTCTGTGAACCGACGGACTAATGTCACAATCGTACTGTGCTGAGAGTTGATGTGTCAAATCGTATAAAAATTACAAGTCTGCTGTAACCTTGTATAGTTCGCCATGGTGGTTGCCGTTATTGGGAATTTTCCCACACCATTGGATTCTTTGGCGATGCCACCTGCTCGAATTTAACAAACATTTTCCCTATCACTAGCCAACTGGTACGTTCCAAGGGTAAATCTCCCAAGTGGACATTAACAGCTTTCCTCTACTGTTTCATGAAAAGTAATCTTTTTTGAAAAGTTTAAATTTTTTTCATATTTTACACAAATTTTTTCTTGTATTTTATCAATAGAGTTTGAGAAATAATAATCATTTATTTTTATTGAACAGTTGTTGTATCTTATTAAATTATTTTCGTTTACAAGAATTTCATCATTAGTACATGTTGGAATTATTAACTGATTTTTTGCATTTTTTACAATTATTGTATCCATATTTAGTTCTATTATTTCTAATTCCCTATTTCTTATAAGTTGGCAGGAGGATTTCATTATGCAATTTGAGCTTGGTTTCATATACTTATGCTGTTTATTTTCTTCAAACTTCCTTAATTTATTATCATATTCGAACACTTTCTATGTTAGAGTCTATCTCATTAAAATCTTTGTTGGGTATTGGGATAATATATCTAATTTTAACGCTTATAAATGTCTTGGGGATTTTAATTGCAATTATTAAATATGTGTTATTAAAATAAGCTGTACCTAACTGCATATACTTTAATTTTATGAAGTCAGTATAATACTTTATTATATCTTCACTTGTCAAAATACTAGGGTGTAATATATTATACTTTGAAGCGACTACGTTATCCTGAATTTGTTCTATCCTGCTTTTCAGCTTTTTGAATTTTGGTTAATTGCACGAAATACAGATTTCTCTCATATTCTTCATCGATCCGTTTACTTATATAATTAAATTGGTCCTCTATTTTATTCCTATCGCTACTTATTGTTTCGTGTAATTGTGTAAATGTGTTTTCAAAATAATCGTTTACCTGTATTTGTTTACTGATGTTATCGTTTGACTGAAGAAGATAATTTTCTATATTTTATCTATCTTCCTCATCCATGGTACCAAATATGCATTTAGATAAACTACCTACGGCATTAATTAGTCTACGCCTCGCTCTATTTCTTCTGGGTGTTAACGTTAATAGTTTATTCTTAGCGTCTAATAATTCTATTTGAAGTAAGTCCTTAAAATTGGATTTCATCATAACTACATTGTCAGTAATTGAATTTAATATGTCTTCTATTTTGTTTAAATTTATCATGTGTATTACTATTTCAACGTCTTTAATTATTTGTTCCTCTGTTACCTGAATGTCTACGAACCCTGTCCGATCCAGTATTTCTGTCAAGTGTACGAGTGTATTAGTCTGGCGTATCCATACCGTCGTCAATAGCGTCAGGATCGACATTATCTGCAAATTTACGAGGTCGTTTAATGTTGCATGGATGAACATTATCTAACTTATTTTTCTTAAATCTAGGTTGCTCCTTGTGCCTAACTGCCTTGTAGTTTTTTATAAAGCCTTATTTCTTTCTTTCAACATAAGCTTCTCTTTTCTGTTTAATTTATTGATTATTTTCTTTTTAGCAGTTGATAAATTTTTTCTTACAAAATCTTTATCTACTTTGTTCCTTTGTACCTCATTGGGTATACATTTTATCGCGGAATGGTATCTATCATTGTAGTTTCTGATTGCTTTATGCATTAGCTGTTTTATTGTTAGGTCCGCATTCACTTGTATAAAATTTTAAATTTTTCCGCTATTGTGTTGTGAAATCTTTCAATATCGGAATTTCCTGTATGACTGTTGGGCTTTGTCAAATGGATTTCTATATTTTCATTATCTAAAAATTCCTAAAAGCCTTAAATTCATTGTCCGCCACTATTTTCTTTGGCTTTCTAAATTTAGCAAAGTGGTTTTCCAGTTGTTCGGAAACCGAGACATGGTATCTATCATTTAGAGGATACGCTGCTCCAAATTTAGAAAATTTATCTATAACTGTTAAAAACTCTGACCTTTCATAACATAAGTGTCTATATGTATAATGTCGTTTTTCTCTGTGGCATATGTCACATTGATCTATAACTATTTGAATTAGTTCCAACCAGGGACGTAAACTACTATTCCTTTTATAATATAATTCCTTTCAAAACTATTAATTTCGGACTTTTAATATATCTCGATCAAGATAAAAATTATTTTCCGATTTTTATTACCTGAGTCCGATAGAACTAGTTAAACTCGGTCTTTTAAAAATAAAAGTGTGGAACTAAAAGTTAAATCCGGACTATTATTTTTTAAGGCCAAAATAAAAGTCCGACTTGATAACAAAGAAACGGCTTATCCGAAAAAAAAAAAAATTTCCCAGTTTAACTAGTTCTATCGGACTCAAAAAATAAAAATACAGATTTTACTTTTATATATGGACTTTTATGGGAAAAGTTCCATAAATAAAAAGGATGCATGATTCGACATGATATTGCTATAGAGATACCTGAGAACTCAAACATTTTCACCTAGGACATTTTTTTGACCCGGAATTTTTCGACTCCAAAAAAAAAAAAATTATTATTATTTTCCGTCCCTGGTTCCAACAGTTTAGGATAATAAATTTTATTTTTAATTTGGTTGTACGTTTGCTGCACCCCTGAGTGAAGACCTTCCCTCTCGTGATACAATGAAATTTGTTTTACAGCTTCTACTTCTATTTCAGTGCCTTGCGCCCTCATTGTACACTTATGAAATTTTATATTTGTGTCGTTTGAAAACATAGAAATAAGTTTTTCTTCCACAATATTGTAGTTTTGATCGGAAATTTCTGAATATATACCTATAATCCCTTTTGTAATATAATTTCGAAAGATTTCCCCTAGTCTGTCAAAATCACTCTCTGCTGTAACAATGATTACTTTACCGTGTAGTGATTTAAACTCTTCAATTTTGTTGTTAGTTAAAATTGTCTGCGGTTTATATTTATTTCCTATTTCTTCTCTAATAAAGAAATGACCCTGCAGGTTTTCTACTGCTGAATGTACTGTTGCAATTGTTTCAATATCTTCTATGTTATTTGCTTCATCTATACTTGCTTGTACATTATTTTGGTATAAAATAGCATTTTTATTAATATCTTTATATTTGTTTTCTTTTTTCGTCGTTTCTAGTCCACTCAGAAAATCTGCCACTTGGTTTTCCTTTCCTTTGAAATCGTATTCTCCTAACTTTGACAGCAATCTTTGATGTCTTGGTGACATGACCTTTCCTTTGTATTTACTATGAAGGAATTTAATTGGTTGGTGGTCTGTAAAAATCGTAAACTTTTTTCCGTACAAATATGGTCTTAAATAGTTGACGCTCCATAGAATAGCCAAAAACTCTTTGTCACACCGGGTGTCCTTCTTGCGATAGCACGGCACCAAGTGCATAATTCAAGGCGTCAGTTGTCAATGTAAAGAGTTTGTCGAAGTTAGGGTATCTCAAAACAGGATAGGTACTAGTTAATATTTTTAATTTTTGAAATGCCTCTACATATGTTGGATTCTTTAAATTAATTTTTACATTCTTTTTAGTGATGAGCGATATTTCACTATAGGTGAATACGAATGAAAACCCGCTAATAGTGATAGCTATTGCTATCCAAATATATCAGCATGAAATTCTTTCGATTGACAATCACCTCTGGCAGCATTTCGCCAACACCGACTACGGCGATATTTCTTCATGAATAATGAAAATCACCCCTGGCAGCACTCGGTTGTGTTTACTTTAGCCAGTTTGCTCTTTCAGGCGACGTTATTTTTAATTGAGATTTTTATAAACACGTTTTGATCTGGTTGGCTACGAAAATTTACATCTCTGAAGTTTGCAAGACAACTTTTACGTGGAAAAAAATTACCTATTGGGAAAATTGCCGTGAATTTGCCGTAATTTATCCGTGAAACAAAAAAATTTTCCGTCGCCATATTTTAGAAAATACAGGGTGGCACGCTAACTTCACGTGAAGTTAGCGTGCCACCCTCAGAAAACCACTTTAGAGACCAGCTAGGAAAATAATTCTTGCGCACGAATTTGCCGTACATTTTCCGTAGATAAGTGGAATATTATATAATTTCGAAAAAAAAATTTAACTTTTTTTATGGTACACCGCCAGCTTCACGTGAAGTTAGCGTGCCACTTTTCGAAAACCACCTTAGATACCAGTTAGGAAAATAATTATTGCACGTGAATTTGCCGTAAATTTGCATTGAATTATCCGTGAAACGAAAAAATTTGGCGCGGCCATATTTTAGAAAATACAGGATGGCACGGCAACTTCTTGGGAAGTTAGCGTGTCACCTTTCGAAAACCACCTTAGGGACAAAATAATTCTTTGCCGTAGATAAGTGGCACATTTTATAAATTCGAAAAAAAAATTTTAAAATTTTTTTATGGTGCACCGCCAACTTCACGTGAAGTTAGAGTGCCACCCTCAAAAAACCACCTTAGAGGCTAGCTAGGAAAATATTTCTTGCACACGAATTTGCGGCAAATTTGCCGCAGATAAGTGGCATATTTTATAAAATCGAAAAAAAAATTTCAAATTTCATGTGAAGTTAGCGTGCCACCTTTCGAAAACCACCTTAGACAACAGTTAGGAAAATTATTCTTGCACACGAATTTGCCGTAGATAAGTGACATATTTTTTAAATTCGAAAATAATTCTTGCACACGAATTTGCCGTAAATTTGACGTAAATAAGTGGCATATTTTATAAATTCGAAAAAAAATCAAATTTTTTTATAGTGCACCGCCAACTTCACGTGAAGTTAGCGTGCCACCCTCAGAAAACCACCTTAGAGACCAGCAAGGAAAATAATTTTTGCACACGAATTTGCCGTAAATTTTCCGTAGATAAGTGGCACATTTTATAAATTCGAAAAAAAAAAATGTTTTAAATTTTTTTTATGGTACACTGCCAACTTCACGTGAAGTTAGCGTGCCACCCTCAGAAAACCACCTTAGAGGTCAGCTAGGAAAATAATTCTTGCCCACGAATTTGCCCCAAATTTGACGTAGATAAGTGGCATATTTTATATTTTCGAAAAAAAAATGTAAAATTTTTTTTATGGTGCACCGCCAACTTCACGTGAAGTTAGCGTGCCACCCTCAGAAAACCACCTTAGAGGCCAGCTAGGAAAATAATTCTTGCACACAAATTTGCCGTAAATTTGCCGTAGATAAGTGGCATATTTTATAAATTCGAAAAAAATAAAATTAAAAATTTTTTTATGGTGCACCGCCAACTTCACGTGAAGTTAGCGTGCCACCCTCAGAAAACCCCCTTAGAGACCAGTTAGGAAAATATTTCTTGCACGTGAATTTGTCGTGAATTATCCGTGAAACAAAAAAATTTGGCGCGGCCAAGTTTTAGAAAATACAGGGTGGCACGCGAACTTCATGTGAGGTTAGCGTAACACCCTCAGAAATCCACCTTAGAGACCAGCAAGGAAAATAATTCTTGCACACGAATTTGCCGTAGATAAGTGGCATATTTTATAAATTCGAAAAAAAAAAATTTAAAATTTTTTTATGGTGTACCGCCAACTTCACGTGAAGTTAGCGTGCCGCAGATAAGTGGCATATTTTATAAAGTCGAAAAAAAATTTCAAATTTCATGTGAAGTTAGCCTGCCACCTTTCGAAAACCACCTTAGACACCAGTTAGGAAAATTATTCTTGCACACGAATTTGCCGTAGATAAGTGGCATATTTTATAAATTAGAAAATAATTCTTGCACACGAATTTGCCGTAAATTTGACGTGGCATATTTTATAAATTCAAAAAAAAAAAAATATCAATTTTTTTGTATGGTGCACCGCCAACTTCACGTGAAGTTAGCGTGCCACCCTCAGAAAACCACCTTAGAGGCCAGCTAGGAAAATAATTCTTGCACACAAATTTGCCGTAGATAAGTGGTATATTTTATAAATTGGAAAAAAAAAAATTTAAAATTATTTATGGTGCGCCGCCAACTTCACGTGAAGTTAGCGTGCCACCCTGAGAAAACCACCTTAGAGGCCAGCAAGGAAAATAATTCTTGCACGCGAATTTGTGAGACTTACGCGCAGTTCCGTGTAAAGAAAAGACGACCGTACAATTCAATAGTGTTTAATGAAGTGAGAATAAATAAAATGATTACAAAGTATAATAGCATGTACCTCTTTGTATGTATGTAAGATAGTTACATGAATTAGTACAAAAGGAATGCAGTAAGAGCATAAGGGTTGCATTTAAAAGTATTTTACAATATTCCGTCTCAACCCTAATGCTTTTACTCAAGATTAAGCTCTAAATTTAACAATTTACATGATATTTTATGTTTCTCTAATGATAAGTATTTTGCAAATATATCAGCTTCATTTTTAGCAGAAGAAACATATTTAATATCAATTTGATTTTTCTCATGTAGCTCTCTAATATAATGGTACTTTATATCTATATGTTGGCTTCGCTTTGTGGTTACATGGTTCTTAACAGCAAATTGTGCGCTTTGGTTGTCGCAAAAGAAAGAAGTTGCATTTTCCACACAATCATTGAAATTCATTTCGCATAATAGGCTACGATGGAATGAAACTTCTTTTGCTGCCTGGCACATTGCTATATATTCAGATTCCATGGTACTTAGGGACACTATTGGCTGTTTTTTAGACTCCCATGCGATTAATCCATCACCAAGAAATATCGCGTAGCCACTGTGAGATTTCCTATCTGTCGAATCTGCAGCCCAGTCAGCATCCGTAAAACAATTGAGGTTTTCTGCATCTGATTTATAAGTTACTGTGCCTTTTGGTTTGGCCCTCAGGTATCTAAGCACCGCTTTGCAGTTTGATAATGTTCACTGTGTGAGTGACTATGAAACTGTGCTAACTTACAAGCCAACCTAATATAAACGCACGCAAGTCATTTTCTGTCAAAAATGTCTCATGCACATACAACTTGTATGAGAGCAACCCAAATTGAATTTGCTGCGTGAAAAGCTAACTCGATTTCCAATTTTTGTTCTGCGTGACATTTATATTTGACGTTTGCACACATGTTTTACATTGTCGCAACGCATGCTTATTTCGGTTAGGGCAAAAAACGCCTGTTGTTTGCGTGCGCTAAAAAAACGCAGTGCGGTTTTATTAGGTTGGCTTGTTAGACACACTATAAGCAATGTCGGGTCTCGATATAGTCGCCAAATAAGTTAACGCGCCAACCAAAGATTTATATTCACTCATATTGTAACCCTTACATGTTGTATCGTTGCATTTTGTTAAAACTCTTTCACTAACATACTGAGTTGATACTCCTTTACAATCGCTCATATTCCAACGCTTTAGCAATTCGCCTACATATCGGTTTTAATGAATACGAATATCACCGGTAAGACCTGAACGCTCAACTTCGACACCAGGGTAATATTTAATTGGTCCCCGGTCTACCGCTTGTACCTGTTCATTAAGCTTCAATATAATATTACGCATCGTTGTTTGTGTAGAGCAAGCCAAAATAATGTCGTCGACATACACGCTCAAAATATTTATCTCATTATTTTTACGCATAATATAAACGCAGTTGTCTGATTTACATCGCGTAAATCCTATTTTACATAAAACGTTATTAATTTTAAAAATTTGGGAAAAATTTAAACAACGTTTTGTTATTCCAATATCTCCCCGATTGTTTAAGTCCATAGAGCGACTTCTTTAATTTACATACACGTTCAGGGTATACCTCATCTTTGAACCCTTCCGGCTGGCTCATGTATACTTCTTCCTTCAATTCCCCGTTTAAATACGCAGTAATGACATCAATATGGTTTACATATAATTTATACTTCGCTGCAAGCGCAAGAATTAGACGAACGGTTGAAAATCTTGAAACTGGTGCATACGTATCATAAAAATATACTCCAGCTTGTTGCGAACACCCTTGAGCTACGAGCTTTGCCTTATATTTTTCGACATTACCGTCGGGATTATATTTCTTAGCGAACACCCATTTGCTACCAATGACGTTTTTATTCACGGGTCGGTCAACTAACAACCACGCATCGTTTTTCAGCAATTAGTCATATTCCGTCTGCATGGCATTTCTCCAATCGTCAGCTTCACTTCCACTTAGAGCTTCGTTAAGGGACTTTGGATTTTCACACAACATGTTGCAAAGCTCAGGTAAATCAGTTACAAATTTCTTTCGCGGTCTCCCTACTTTGCCGTCGCGACATATTCGCGGCCTTCCCCGCTTACGCTTACCCAGAACTATTTCACCATCATCGCTGCTTTCTTCCAAGCCTTCACTCTCCTTGCTCGCTTCTCTAGTAGGTAAATCTGTTGTTTGTTTTGGTTCAACAAAATAACAAGACTGTTGTTCTGTTTCTAATATAATGCTATCGTGTTCTTGGCTTTCGACACCGCTATCATCATTGCGATTGACCAAACTATTCTCGAAAAATATAATATCTCTTGCTACGATTATTGGCCTTGTACTGGCATCATACATTCTATAACCTTTCGTTTGACTCGCATAGCCGACAAATCGCACTTCTGTGCCTTTATTATCAAATTTTGATCTACCAGGTTGCTTGCTAAGTACAACGGCTTTACAACCAAAAACTTTAAGATGCTTAATATTGGGTTTTATGCCACGCCAACGCTCATAAGATGTTTTGTCAACTAAAACCTTAGACGGATATATGCAGCTGTATTTACCGCTTCGGTCCACAAACTATGCGGAAGCTTCGAAGAAGACAGCATGCATCTTGCCATTTCGACAATAGTTCTGTTGACCCTTTCAGCAATTCCGTTTTGCTCAGGCGTATAAGCCACTGTGGTCTCATGTACAATCCCATTTTTGCTACAAAATTGTTTAAAGCTCGCGTTTACGTATTCTTTGCCATTATCTGTGCGTATACATTTCAACTTTCGACCTGTTTCGAGCGTCTGACTTTTGTCGTAGAAATCTTATTTCTATATACCTTGAAAAATCATCCACGAACGTAATAAAATATTTAGAACCGTCCCGAGACTGTGTACGCATTGGCCCACAAATGTCGCTGTGAACGACTTCTAAAACATTTGATGTTCGCACATTTGCATACCGTGGAAAAGGCTTTTTGGTTATTTTACATAACGCATACGTCTCGCAATCAAAATCAATACATTTATTAATATCAAGCCCTCTAACCATACATTTATTCTGCAACAAATTTATGTCTGCTTTATTTAAATGGCCTAACCGCTGATGCCATTTTAACAAATCATTATTAGCAGATGCTACGGTATTTACGCTTTCATAACATTTGTTTGCATTGTTTTTGGAAAAATATACCAAAAAGTTTGATTTTAACTTCGGTACATACAAAACGTCGCGTAGTTCGATTGACGTGTATTTTGAGCGTAATAGAATGACACCAATACCTGTTGCTTGCACGATATCATCTGATGCTATTATGATATTTTGTGAGTAGCTTTTAATTGAGCGAAAGAGATTGTTGTCTTTGCACATGTGAGAGGATGCTCCACTGTCCAATATCCACGAATTATTTTTGTTTTCGTTGTTCGCATAAAATGCACTCATGACTGCTGATTGCTGGCTGTCTAATCTGCAGTTAGCTTTTAAATGCCCTCTCTTACCGCACCTGAAACATTTAACGTTACTCCCGTTGCGCTTGTAATTGTTGTTGTTGCCTTTCTTGCGGTCACTGCTACTGGAATAATCAGCATCGTTGTTCTTGCTCCAATTACCTTTTGTCGACCGTTCTTCGTCTTTCAATTGCTTCTTTACACCAAATACCTTCTCATTGCCTTCATATTTTTCACCTTAACGTTGCTCTTCTTCTAATATCTTTACCTTCAAATTTTGAATTTCCGGCAGCTCGTCTCTACTCTCTATTGCTACAACAAAACTTTCCAATTCTTCTGGTAGACTGCATAGCAATAATATACTTAACAAATCTTCCGGTACAGTTACCCAAATTTCGTCTAAGTTGTCCACTATTGACGAGTATTCATTTAGCTGCATGGAAAATTTCTCTGTCATGTTGAACTTGCTGGTCCGTCGGCATTATACAAATTCTTGAGCAAATCCCATGCTGCTTTTACGGTGTTGCACTTTTTCAAATGTAGGAGCTCCGAAGCCTTTACGCTTAAGGTGATTAACGCTAATGCCTTCTGGTCAGCAATTTGCCATTTCGTTTTTACATCAGCTGCAGCACCAGAATCACAAGGCTATATTATAACATGCCAGTAGTCTTGTGTAATTAAAAGACTTTTCATTTGCACAGCCCATGTGGTATAATTAAACCGTCTAGCTTTTCAACTTGGCTGTAAAACGCACTCATTTTTACACGATACAGTTTGTAGCAATTTCTATGGTATATTAAATTATTTCAAAATTTGTAACGCGTACTTTAAAACGTTTATAAAAATATTTATTTCAACTTCACTCGCGCGCCTGGGCCCACAACCCTTGTGAGACTTACGCGCAGCTCCGTGTAAAGAAAAGACGACCGTACAATTCAATAGTGTTTAATGAAGTGAGAATAAATAAAATGATTACAAAGTATAATAGCATGTACCTCTTTGTATGTATGTAAGATAGTTACATGAATTAGTACAAAAGGAATGCAGTAAGAGCATAAGGGTTGCATTTAAAAGTATTCTACAGAATTTGCCGTAAATTTGCCGTAGATAAGTGGCATATTTTATAAATTCGAAAAAAAAAAAATTTTTAATTTTGTTTATGGTGCACCGCCCACTTCACGTGAAGTTAGCGTGCCACCCTCATAAAACCACCTTAGAGGCCAGCTAGGAAAATAATTCTTGCACACAAATTTGCCGTAAATTTGCCGTAGATAAGTGGCATATTTTATAAATTCGAAAAAAAAATTTCAAATTTTTTTATGGTGCACCGCCAATTTCACGTGAAGTTAGCGTGCCACCCTCAGAAACCACCTTAGAGACCAGCAAGGAAAATAATTCTTGCACACGAATTTGCCGTAGATAAGTGGCATATTTTATAAATTCGATAGAAAAAAATTTTTTAAATTTTTTCATGGTGCACTGCCAACTTCACGTGAAGTTAGCGTGCCACCCTCAGAAAACCACCTTAGAGGCCAGCTAGGAAAATAATTCTTGCACACGAATTTGCCGTAAATTTGACGTAGATAAGTGGCATATTTTATAAATTCGAAAAAAAAAATCAATTTTTTTTATGGTGCACCGCCAACTTCACGTGAAGTTAGCGTGCCACCCTCAGAAAACCACCTTAGAGGCCAGCTAGGAAAATAAGTTTGCACACGAATTTGCCGTAAATTTGACGTAGATAAGTGGCATATTTTATATTTTCGAAAAAAAAAATTTCTAATTTTTTTTATGGTGCACCGCCAACTTCACTTGAAGTTAGGGTGCCACCCTCAGAAAACCACCTTAGAGGCCAGCTAGGAAAATAATTCTTGCACACAAATTTGCCGCAAATTTGCCGTAGATAAGTGGCATATTTTATAAATTCGAAAAAAAAAAATTTTTAATTTTTTTTATTGTGCACTGCCAACTTCACATGAAGTTAGCGTGCCACCCTCAGAAAACCACCTTAGAGGCCAGCTAGGAAAATAATTCTTGCACACGAATTTGCCGAAAATTTACCGTAGATAATTGGCATATTTTGTAAATTCGAAAAAAAATTTTGAAATTTTGTCACCCAGAATTTTGTAATACAGAATAATGACACGCTCCCGTGTAAAAACTGCACGAACACCGAGGAAAAACATCCGTCATATATAACTCAATTAAATGAGTTATTTACGAACAAAATATTTTACACCATTAAGAACCAAATGCAAAAGCAAAGGTATTGTCAATGCGGTGCAGCCATGGATGTAACACTAAATTATGGTAACTAAATATTTTTTATTTACATTTATTCTTTCTGCATAAATATGTATATAAAATACTTTTTGTCATTAACGACAAAGCTTCCCTGCAAAAAATGCGACTAGTGTAGGTTGAATTCGGGTTGAGTCGCAAAGGAGTGTGCGACTATAGCCAGTTCTGTTCTCTTTATAGTGGTTGGAGGGATCCCTTTTGTTTGAGTATGTCCTATGGAGAGACCAATTGTACCTGTTTATGCCTAACGGGCCCAGTGTCAGCCTGGTCCTCTTTTTACCTCTACGGGTACTGCCGGACAGGTAATTTTTGTAATATTCGACACTTCCTCTTTGTACCTCTTTAGGTACTGTTCGACACGCCCTCCTTTTACCTCTACGGGTACTATCTGACAGATCTTTTCTGCACTGTTAGACACCTCCTCTTTGTACCCCTATGGGAAGTGTTCGGCAGGCCGTTTTTGTGTACATACGGGTAGTGTCGGACATATTCTCTTCGTGTCTCTACAGCCAGAGTCACACAAGTATCTTTTGTTCGCCTATGGGTACTGTCGGACAAGTCTTCTTTCTACACGTACGGAATTTCTTACGGATTTTATAATTTTTTAAACTCCAATACAATATTCTTAATTATTTTTCGTATTGGTGTTTTAGAATAATAAAAACAAAACAAATGTTACGATAATGGAACATATGGTCCTAGAATTTTAGGTTCGGTATAGAGCTCCGCATTTTTGTTAAATAATGCTATTCAATCACATTTAATCTTTTTATTTTATTCATTTCGTTTCTGTTTGCTTTTTATTCTTTTTTTTCAATTGGCTACATAAATTTCAAAGTGACTAATGAGAAAAATACCCAAAATGGAATATAGGGGTTCAAATATACGCCAATGTGGACAAAAGAGATCAATCCCAAACCGCTAACTTTAGGGATATATCGCACGATTTTTTGCAGGGTGAGGTTCGCAAGAAACTAACATATACATGTATACATATGCATGTATGTATGTATAGTATACATATATATACACATATCAGTAATATATATACATACGTATCAGTTCGTCTTAAATTACGTATTTGATATAAAAAATCTATCATCAACTACGTTCCTTTGTGTAATAAATCACCTAGTTAGTATATAAAAAATATACACACCTGTGCATAACTCATCGTCATAAGACTTCCTGATTGTGGACATTTTTTTTGTGGGCGTCGGACTTCTTATGTATGATGAAAACTGGAAAAATATCGTTGACGATCAATTGTGTCCAAGAGGATGATATGTATACATATGCATGTATGTATGTATAGTATACATATATATACACATATCAGTAATATATATACATACGTATCAGTTCGTCTTAAATTACGTATTTGATATAAAAAATCTATCATCAACTACGTTCCTTTGTGTAATAAATCACCTAGTTAGTATATAAAAAATATACACACCTGTGCATAACTCATCGTCATAAGACTTCCTGATTGTGGACATTTTTTTTGTGGGCGTCGGACTTCTTATGTATGATGAAAACTGGAAAAATATCGTTGACGATGAATTGTGTCCAAGAGGATATAACAATGTAATTAGATTTGACTTTTACTTGGAACAATTAAAAACAAGTAAGGAAGGCTAAGTTCGGGTGTAACCGAACATTACATACTCAGTTGAGAGCTATGGAGACAAAATAAGGGAAAATCACCTCGTAGTAAACTGAACCTAGGGTAACCCTAGAATGTGTTTGTATGACATGTGTATCAAATGGAAGGTATTAAATAGTATTTTAAGAGGGAGTGGGCCATAGTTCTATAGATGGACGCCATTTAGGGATATCGCCTTAACGGTGGACCAGGGCTGACTATAGAATTTGTTTGTACGACATGGGTATCAAATGAAATTGTTAATGAGTATTTTAAAAGGGAGTGGGCCTAAGTTCTATAGGAGGACGCCTTTTCGAGATATCACCATAAAGGTGGACCAGGGGTGACTCTAGAATTTGTTTGTACGATATTGGTATAAAATGAAAGGTGTTAATGAGTATTTTAAAAGGGAGTGGGCCTAAGTTCTATAGGTGGACGCCTTTTCGAGATATCGCCATAAAGGTGGACTAGGGGTGACTCTAGAATTTGTTTGTACGATATGGGTATCAAATAAACGGTGTTAATGAGTATTTTAAAAGGGAGTGGGCCTTAGTTCTATGGGTGGACGCCTTTTCGAAATATCGCCATAAACGTGGACCAGGGGTGACTCTAGAATTTGTTTGTACGATATGGGTATCAAATGAAAGGTGTTAACAAGTATTTATAAGGGGAGTGGGTCTTAGTTCTATAGGTGGACGCCTTTTCGAGATATCGCCATAAAGTTGGACCAGGCGTGACTCTACAATTTGTTTGTACGATATGGGTATCAAATGAAAGGTGCTAATGAGTATTTTAAAAGGGCGTGGGCCTTAGTTCTATAGGTGGACGCCTTTTCGAGATATCGCCATAAAGGTGGACCTAGAATTTGTTTGTACGATATGGGTATCAAATGAAAAGTGTTAATGAGTATTTTAAAAGGGAGTGGGCCTTAGTTCTATAGGTGGACGCCTTTTCGAGATATCGCCATAAAGGTGGACCAGGGGTGACTCTAGAATTTGTTTGTACGATATGGGTATCAAATGAAAACTGTTAATGGTATTTTAAAAGGGAGTGGACCTTAGTTCTATGGGTGGACGCCTTTTCGAGATATCGCCATAAAGGTAGACCAGGGGTGACTCTAGAATTTGTTTGTACGATATGGGTATCAAATGAAAGGTGTTAATAAGTATTTTAAAGGGGAATGGGTCTTAGTTCTATAGGTGGACGCCTCTTCGAGATATCGCCATAAAGTTGGACCAGGGGTGACTCTAGAATTTGTTTGTACGATATGGGTATCAAATGAAAGATGTTAATGAGTATTTTAAAAGGGCGTGGGCCTTAGTTCTATAGGTGGACGCCTTTTCGAGATATCGCCATAAAGGTGGACCAGGGGTGACTCTAGAATTTGTTTGTACAATATGGGTATCAAATGAAAAGTGTTAATGAGTATTTTAAAAGGGAGTGGGCCTTAGTTCTATAGGTGGACGCCTTTTCGGAGTATCGTTATAAAGGTGGACCAGGGTTGACTCTAGAATGCTTTTGTACAATATGGGTATCAAACGGAAGGTGTTAATAAGTATTTTAAAAGGGAATGGGCCTTAGTTATATGAGTGGACGCCTTTCGGGTTTTCTGAAGGTGTCACGCTAACTTCACATGAAGTTGGCGGTGCACCATAAAAAAATTTGATTTTTTTTTTTCGATTTTATAAAATATGCCACTTATCTACGGCAAATTTACGGCAAATTCGTGTGCACTAATTATTTTACTAGTTGGCCTCTAAGGTGGTTTTCTGAGGGTGGCACGCTAACTTCACGTCGCCTGGGTTGTGGAAGGCCAGGACGCTACTGCTGTTGTGGCCCTGGGACTAGACGTCCTTGGGTAAGCATTGGGGTACTCGTTGTATTTGGGAGTGCGGCCTGGCAACATGGCGCAATGAAACCCGTCGGGGGTTGCCGTCGCGGAGACCAGAACATCTAGGAAAGTGGCACCGTCCATGGCAGGAGCTGCATTGGGCGGATGTCGCAAACGTATATATTCTGTGATGGCAAACGGTGCAAAGGGAGGTAGGGACTAAGAGTCTGTTTCCCTGACCTACACAATTGCTGCCGGAAAAGAGGGGGAAGAAGACGGGGGCAGGGGCTGATGCTCGGCATTGCTCCCCACTCTACTACGGAGATTGTAGGTATGAGTGGAGCAGCCGTGTGAGTTGGTGGCGCCGTGGGGCGCGAGCAACAGCGGGTACTTGTTGTCATTTGCTGAGCAGCGCGGCTGCTGGAAAGTAGCGGGGGGGGGCGCTAAGGCGCAGACTGCGGGACGTCCTAGGACGTGAACAGCAAGGAGCCGCAAACGATTTATAGAAGTTACGTGGACGTCTGGTTTTGGGGTCTAGCCCAGAACAACCTGTCCGATGCAACCATCCCTTACACGAGACACACTGACAAGAGTATTACCGTCCTAAAAGGGTTCTTTTCCGGCAGATGCAGCAAAACCATTTCTCAGGACCGGGGTCAGGAGACGGACCCGGATTGGGTTCGATACTTTCCCGGAGCAAGAGAATATGGAGCAGTCCTGCTGCAACGAGCTGCTGTGAGGATGACAATTTGTGGGAGGGAGGCAACAAATTAAATGGGGTTATACTGAAATGGCAGTCCTTGGTCGGGAAAAATCCCGAGTCGCTCCAGTACATAGAACCAACGGCCTTGGGAAGCGTTCAAGTTTTGTCATATTATATAGTTGAATTCTCCGGCTAATTTCTAGGGCACTGACAGTGGTAAGTCAATTTGGGTGGTTAATTTTCTGTTAAAAAAATAGTTTTATAATAGTTTGAAGAATTTGTTATATTTTTACTTTGCATTTTTCATTAAAAATTCATTCACTTTACTATAAAAATATTATTCAGCCAAATATAATTTTCAGAATAAATTCATACGGAGTATTTCTTAATATATCGGTGTAGTATTAAAATAATAGGAAATAAATAATATTTTTATGGTGTTACATATACAGATTTATTTAGGGTTGATTAATTTTACATTTAAAAATCAAAAAAATTCCAGTTAACTAAATTTATAATATGCATATACATCTATTTCCACTAGTTTCATCTCATTGATTATAACACGAGACTGAAGATAATATCGTCAGCCAGTTAATAATATATCATAATATCTCAGAAAATTTGAATTTCGCATTACATCAGTTTGCAATAAAAGGTACATATATTTTTCTTTTTATTGCAATTTTGGTTGATATATTCTCTATATATTCACTTGTTAAAAAAAAATTAAAGCGATCACTATTGCTGTAAAAAATAGCCGCGATTAAAAAATCGCCATCAATATTTTCACTGATAGTTCAAAATCGCTGTATCGTCCATCACTAATTCTTTTTTAGGTATTTTGTTATAGGTTGGGATATTTTCGCGTAATCTTTTATGAATTTTCGGTAATAACCTGTAATGCCTAAAGTGCCTAAAGTGTTTTATTTAATCCGGCCTTGGGCTCAAAAATATAAAATAACAGTAAAAAAAATTTTATTTGTTTTTCTGTTCTGGGCAATTTCAATGCCTCAATTACTTAAGCTTTGTCGGGATTTGGTTTCAGTCCTTCCTCCGTTAAGATATGCCCTAAGAATTCTATCTCCTTTTTCATAAAATTATATTTGTCGATTTGAACCTTTAGATTAGCTTGTTCTAAAACTTAGAATATTTCCGTAATTGTTTTAACGTGCTCTTGAAGCGATGTACTAAAGATTAAAATATCGCCAAGATACACTACACATGTTTTATTAATAAAATCACGCAGCGTTTCATTCATTAATCTCTGGAATGTCACTGGTGCGTTTTTTAGTCCGAATGAAATTCTTAAAAATTCATATAGGCCATGCGGTGTGGCGAATTCCGTCTTTTCCCTATCTCGCCCCTGATTGAAATTTGATGGTAACCTTTGGCTAAGTCCAAAGTTGTAAAGTACCTAGCCTATCTAAAATTAATTCTAT
Source organism: Eurosta solidaginis (assembly GCF_040869045.1). NCBI lineage: Eukaryota > Metazoa > Arthropoda > Insecta > Diptera > Tephritidae > Eurosta > Eurosta solidaginis. Next base: position 99,179,103 of record NC_090323.1, on the reverse strand, counting down.
GTTTGGAAGTCGATATTTTCTGTAGTCTATAGCGATTCTATACTTTCGCTCTCCAGAATTATCTATCGTTTTAGTACAACGATTAATGGGCTAGAGTATCGCGATCGGCTTTTCCTAATAATTCCTTGTTCTTCCTTTTCTTTAATTTATTTTCTCACCTCTGCTTCATGTTGTGGGGGGTATCTGTAAAGTTTGCTGTTAATTTGTTCGTCTGTCGTCGTGCTGATTTCATGTACAACCTTCAGCGTACTTGTCAACTGATCACCTTCCTTAAAAAATATACTTTTACATTTTCTTATTATATTTCTTACCTCCTCATTTTCTTCTTTGTTTAGATGGTCGAGTTTTATTCCGCTCCAGTCAAATTCATGTGCTTCTAGCGCATGAATTTCAAAATTATTATATAGATTACTCTTAAAATAAGTTATCTTTTCATTAAGTGTTATACATCCATCTACCAAATTTATCGTTGTAATTGAGTAGGTATATGCCTGTTATAAAATTATATTTTCTTTCTCGTAGTGAAGTTACTTTCCATTTAATTTTCGCAAATACTGGTAGATTAAATTCCTTAGGTGCTTCTGTTAGTATTTCATACTTGATCAAGTAATTTTTATTTATTGTGCTAATCGCTATTGGCTTTTCGAGTAAAATTTTTTCGAAATCAATTACATTGCTATCGATTAAACTTATGCTAGCTCCTGTATCAATGAGAGCATTATATTCTTTGTTTCGAAACGTAAGTATTATGGTGGGAAGACAGTCCGAGCTGGTCCCTCGAAAAAATTTTGCTCTTCGTTTTGATCAACTTGACTATAATAACATTCACAATTATTTAATTATTCTTTTCTTTTTGCTTGTTTTCTCTGAACTTTCTCTAGGTTGTCTACTTACATAGGTTCCGCTCGGGCTTGCCTAGGCTGATTCCAGTGATTTTGACCGGAATTTGGCCTAGGATTTCCTTCCTGTGGGCCCCTGTGATATAAAAAAAAATAAATGTAAGGCGTGATAACCTCCGAAGAGATCTAAGGCCGAGCTTCTCTTCCAATTTGCGTCGTGCTCCTCTTGATTTTCCCTACAAATTGGGCGGACGGGACCTACATGTTTTATGCCGACTCCGAACGGCATCTGCAAGGCAGATGAGTTTTCACTGAGAGCTTTTCATGGCAGAAATACACCCGGAGCGCTTGCCAAACACTGCTGAGGGGCGACCCCGCTTAGAAAAATTTTCTTCTAATTGAAAAATCTATTTCTAAAATTTTGATGTTGCTTTGCCCGGGGTGCGAACCCAGGGCATACGGTGCGATAGGCGGAGCACGCTACCATCACACCACGGTGGCCGCCCCTGTGATATAGACCTGTATTATTTTGGTACCCTTTGTTTTGGTAATCCTGAGTATTTCCGTAATTGTTTTAACGTGCTCTTGAAGGGATGTACTAAAGATTAAAATATCGTCAAGATACACTACACATGTTTTATTAATACAATCACGCAGCGTTTCATTCATTAATCTTTGGAATGTCACTGGTGCGTTTTTAGTCCGAATGACATTCTTAAAAATTCATATAGGCCATGCGGTGTGGCGAATTCCGTCTTTTCCCTATCTAGCCCCTGATGGAAATTTGATGGTAACCTTTGGCTAAGTCTAAAGTTGTAAAGTATTGAGCTTTTCCTAGCCTATCTAAAATTGATTCTATGTTTGGAGGTCGATATTTTCTGTAGTCTATAGCGATTCTATAATTTCGCTCTCCAGAATTATCTATCGTTTTAGTACAACGATTAATGGGCTAAAGTATCGCGATCGGCTTTTCCTAATAATTCCTTGTTCTTCCTTTTCTTTAATTTATTTTCTCACCTCTGCTTCATGTTGTGGGGGGTATCTGTAAAGTTTGCTGTTAATTTGTTCGTCTGTCGTCGTCCTGATTTCATGTACAACCTTCAGGGTACTTGTCAACTGATCACCTTCCTTAAAAAATATGCTGTTAAATTTTCTTATTATTTTTCTTACCTCCTCATCTTCTTCTTTGTTTAGATGGTCGAGTTTTATTCCGCTCCAGTCAAATTCATTTGCTTCTAGCGCATGAATTTCAAAATTATTATATAGATTACTCTTAAAATAAGTTATCTTTTCATTAAGTGTTATACATCCATCTACCAAATTTATCGTTGTAATTGAGTAGGTATATGCCTATTATAAAATTATATTTTCTTCCTCGTAGTGAAGTTACTTTCCATTTAATTTTCACAAATACTGGTAGATTAAATTCCTTAGGTGCTTCTGTTAGTACTTCATACTTGATCAAGTAATTTTTATTTATTGTGCTAATCGCTATTGGTTTTTCGAGTAAAATTTTTTCGAAATCAATTACATTGCTATCGATTAAACTTATGCTAGCTCCTGTATCAATGAGAGCATTATATTCTTTGTTTCGAAACGTAAGTATTATGGTGGGAAGACAGTCCGAGTTGGTCCCTCGAAAAAATTTTGCTCTTCGTTTTGATCAACTTGACTATAATAACATTCACAATTATTTAGTTATTCATTTATTTTTGCTTGTTTTCTCTGAACTTTCTCTAGGTTGTCTACTTACATAGGTTCCGCTCGGGCTTGCCTAGGCTGATTTCAGTGATTTTGACCGGAATTTGGCCTAGGATTTCCTTCCTGTGGGCCCCTGTGATATAAAAAAAAATAAATGTAAGGCGCAATAACCACCGAAGAGATCTAAGGCCGAGCTTCTCTTCCAATTTGCGTCGTGCTCCTCTTGATTTTCCCTACAAATTGGCCAGACGGGACCTACATGTTTTATGCCGACTCCGAACGGCATCTGCAAGGCAGATGAGTTTTCACTGAGAGCTTTTCATGGCAGAAATACACCCGGAGCGCTTGCCAAACACTGCTGAGGGGCGACCCCGCTTAGAAAAATTTTCTACTAATTGAAAAATCTATTTCTAAAATTTTGATGTTGCTTTGCCCGGGGTGCGAACCCAGGGCATACGGTGTGAAAGGCGGAGCACGCTACCATCACACCACGGTGGCCGCCCCTGTGATATAGACCTGTATTATTTTGGTACCCTTTGTTTTGGTAATCCTGAGTATTTCCGTAATTGTTTTAACGTGCTCTTGAAGGGATGTACTAAAGATTAAAATATCGTCAAGATACACTACACATGTTTTATTAATAAAATCACGCAGCGTTTCATTCATTAATCTTTGGAATGTCACTGGTGCGTTTTTTAGTCCGAATGACATTCTCAAAAATTCATATAGGCCATGCGGTGTGGCGAATTCCGTCTTTTCCCTATCTCGCCCCTGATGGAAATTTGATGGTAACCTTTGGCTAAGTCCAAAGTTGTAAAGTATTGAGCTTTTCCTAGCCTATCTAAAATTGATTCTATGTTTGGAGGTCGATATTTTCTGTAGTCTATAGCGATTCTATACTTTCGCTCTCCAGAATTATCTATCGTTTTAGTACAACGATTAATGGGCTAAAGTATCGCGATCGGCTTTTCCTAATAATTCCTTGTTCTTCCTTTTCTTTAATTTATTTTCTCACCTCTGCTTCATGTTGTGGGGGGTATCTGTAAAGTTTGCTGTTAATTTGTTCGTCTGTCGTCGTCCTGATTTCATGTACAACCTTCAGCGTACTTGTCAACTGATCACCTTCCTTAAAAAATATACTGTTAAATTTTCTTATTATTTTTCTTACCTCCTCATCTTCTTCTTTGTTTAGATGGTCGAGTTTTATTCCGCTCCAGTCAAATTCATTTGCTTCTAGCGCATGAATTTCAAAATTATTATATAGATTACTCTTAAAATAAGTTATCTTTTCATTAAGTGTTATACATCCATCTACCAAATTTATCGTTGTAATTGAGTAGGTATATGCCTATTATAAAATTATATTTTCTTCCTCGTAGTGAAGTTACTTTCCATTTAATTTTCGCAAATACTGGTAGATTAAATTCCTTAGGTGCTTCTGTTAGTACTTCATACTTGATCAAGTAATTTTTATTTATTGTGCTAATCGCTATTGGCTTTTCGAGTAAAATTTTTTCGAAATCAATTACATTGCTATCGATTAAACTTATGCTAGCTCCTGTATCAATGAGAGCATTATATTCTTTGTTTCGAAACGTAGGTATTATGGTGGGAAGACGGTCCGAGCTGGTCCCTCGAAAAAATTTTGCTCTTCGTTTTGACCAACTTGACTATAATAACATTCACAATTATTTAATTATTCTTTTCTTTTTGCTTGTTTTCTCTGAACTTTCTCTAGGTTGTCTACTTACATAGGTTCCGCTCGGGCTTGCCTAGGCTGATTCCAGTGATTTTGACCGGAATTTGGCCTAGGATTTCCTGCCTGTGGGCCCCTGTGATATAAAAAAAAATAAAAGTAAGTCGCGATAACCTCCGAAGAGATCTAATGCCGAGCTTCTCTTCCAATTTGCGTCGTGCTCCTCTTGATTTTCCCTACAAATTGGCCGGACGGGACCTACATGTTTTATGCCGACTCCGAACGGCATCTGCAAGGCAGATGAGTTTTCACTGAGAGCTTTTCATGGCAGAAATACACCCGGAGCGCTTGCCAAACACTGTCGAGGGGCGACCCCGCTTAGAAAAATTTTCTTCTAATTGAAAAATCATATTTCTAAAATTTTGATGTTGCTTTGCCCGGGTGCGAACCCAGGGCATATGGTGTGATAGGCGGAGCACGCTACCATCACACCACGGTGGCCGCCCCTGTGATATAGACATGTATTATTTTGGTACCCTTTGTTTTGGTAATCCTGAGTACTCTGCCTCCTTTGTAACGATATATTTTCTCTGTTCTGGTACATACCCTGTTGGTTCTGTCTAACCTGCCCAGAATAATTTAGATGTTTTCTAATATTTCCTGAATGTTTATCAATTTTCCCTGGGACTTTGAACTGTGGGGTTTGATTATAATTTTTCTTAGGCCATTCCTTATAATGGAATCTTTTTTCTCTATTGTTTATTTTACATTATCCCGGCCTTATACAAGTTTCCTCGAACCTTCTTTGGTTCATAATTGACACTATTTGTCCTAGCTCTCCATGGCTAATTCGCTTACCGAGTTTACTCGTATTGACGTTATTCTTCGATAAATTTCGTGGCTTTCAGTGTCGGGCTTAAACCGCAACTTCAAGGTGTCTGTTTTTATCTGCCAGTTGTCTGGCTCCGGAATGTTGATAACCACGTTCTTCGCCTCCCCTGGATCGTTCGGTAGAAAATCATTCCAATAGCTTCTTTCTTTAGGTTCGCATCTCCTATTGTTGATAGCAGATATTCGCTGCTGCTGAAAAATGAATTTACGCATACATCTCTCTGCCCTGTGAATACAGGGGGTTGGGTGATATTTTAAAATATTCTATATGCCCTGTTATGATCGGGTGTTTGCCTACTCTGCAGCTCTATGTATGCTGCCCTTAGCTGTTCTAGCTGCTGCTCCTCCTGGCAAGCTCTTCTACCAGGCTGACTGGTGGAATTTGAGTTTGGCCCTGAGCTATACTTCTATTGCCTGCTTGACCTAATTTTGGAAACTTCTTTCTGCTTGCTGTCACTTTATTGTACTTCCTTTTTGTGGGTGGTGGCTATAATTCGATATTATGCTCACTGCACTGCCACTGTTTTTTGTGTTTATTTTGTGGGTGGTGGCTATAATTTTATATTACGCTCACTGCACTGCCACTTTTTATACTCAGTTGATCAGAGCTCACAGAGTATATTAACTTTGATTGGATAACGGTTGGTTGTCCAGGTATAAAGGAATCGAGATAGATATAGACCATATATCAAACTCATCAGGATCGAAAAAAAATTGATTGAGCCATGTCCGTCCGTCCGTCTGTCCGTTAACACGATAACTTGAGTAAATTTTGAGGTCTCTTGATGAAATTTGGTATGTAGGTTCCTGAGCACTCATCTCAGATCGCTATTTAAAATGAACGATACCGGACTATAACCACGCCCACTTTTTCGATATCGAAAATTTCGAAAAACCGAAAAAGTGCGATAATTCATTACCAAAGACGGATAAAGCGATGAAACTTGGTAGGTGAGTTGAACTGATGACGCTGAATAGAAAATTAGAAAAATTTTGGACAATGGGCGTGGCACCGCCCACTTTTAAAAGAAGGTAATTTAAAATTTTTGGCGGCCACCGTGGTGTGATGGTAGCGTGCTCCGCCAACCACACCGTATGCCCCGGGTTCAACCCCCGGGCAAAGCAACATCCAAATTTTAGAAATAAGGTTTTTCAATTAGAAGAAAATTTTTCTAAACGGGGTCGCCCCTCGGCAGTGTCTGGCAAGCGCTCCGAGTGTATTTCTGCCATGAAAAGCTCTCAGTGAAAATTCATCTGCCTTGCAGATGCCGTTCGGAGTCGGCATAAAACATGTAGGATCCTTCCGGCCAATTTATGGGGAAAATCAAGAGGAGCACGACGCAAATTGGAAGAGAAGCTCGGCCTTAGATCTCTTCGGAGGTTATCGCGCATTACATTGATTTATTTTTTTGTTTATTTAAAATTTTTGCAAGCTGTAATTTGGCAGTCGTTGAAGATATCATGATGAAATTTGGCAGGAACGTTACTCCTATTACTATATGTATGCTTAGTAAAAATCCTTTACAGTATATAAGTAAATTCTGTCAACATTCAACTCCATTAATGATATGGTGCAACAAAATGCAAAAATAAAAGAAAATTTCAAAATGGGCGTGGCTCCGCCCTTTTTCATTTAATTTGTCTAGGATACTTTTAATGCCATAAGTCGAACAAAAATTTACCAATCCTTGTGAAATTTGATAGCGGCTTAGATTCTGGGACAATATCTTATTTCTGTGAAAAGGGCGAAATCGGCTAAGCCACGCCCAGTTTTTATACACAGTCGACCGTCGGTCCTTCCGCTCGGCCGTTAACACGATAACTTGAGCTAAAATCGATATATCTTTACTAAACTCAGTTCACGTACTTATCTGAACTCACTTTGTATTGGTATAAAAAATGGCCGAAATCCGACTATGACCACGCCTACTTTTTCGATATCGAAAATTACCAAAAACGAAAAAAATGCCATAATTCTATACCAAATACGAAAAAAGGGATGAAACATGGTATTTGGATTGGTTTATTGACGCAAAATATAACTTTAGAAAAAAACTTTGTAAAATGGGTGTGACACCTACCATATTAAGTAGAATGAAATGAAAAAGTTCTGCAGGGCGAAATAAAAAACCCTTGAAATCTTGGCAGGAATACTGTTCGTGGTATTATATATATAAACAAATTAGCGGTATCCAAAAGATGATGTTCTGGGTCGCCCTGGTCCACATTTTGGTCGATATCTGGAAAACGCCTTCACATATACAACTACCACCACTCCCTTTTAAAAGCCTCACTAATACCTTTAATTTGATACCCATATCGTACAAATCAATTCTATAGTCACCCCTGGTCCACCTTTATGGCGATATATCGAAAAGGCGTCCACCTACAGAACTAAGCCCCACGCCCTTTTAAAATACTCATTAACATCTTTCATTTGATACCCATATCGTACAAACATATTCTAGAGTCACCCCTGGTCCACCTTTATGGTGATATCTCGAAAAGTCGACCACCTATAGAACTAAGGCCCACTCCCTTTTAAAAAGACTCATTAACACCTTTCATTTGATATCCATATCGTACAAACAAAGTCTAGAGTCACCCCTGGTCCACCTTTATGGCGATATCTCGAAAAGGCGACCACCTATACAACTACCACCACTCCCTTTTAAAACCCTCATTAATACCTTTAATTTGATACCGACATCTCGAAAAGGCGTCCACCTATTGATCTAAGCCCCACGCCCTTTTGAAATACTCATTAACACCTTTCGTTTGATACCCATATTGTACAAACGCATTCTAGAGTCACCCCTGGTCCACCTTTATGGCGATATCTCGAAAAGGCGTCCACCTATAGAACTAAGGCCCACTCCCTTTTAAAATGCTCATTAACCCCAATCATTTGATACCCATATCGTACAAACAAACTCTAGGGTCACCCCTGGTCCACCTTTATGGCGATATCTCGATTCATTTGATACCCATATCGTACAAACAAACTCTAGGGTCACCCCTGGTCCACCTTTATGGCGATATCTCGAAACGGCGTCCACCTATGGAACTAAGGATCACTCCCTTTTAAAATAATCATTAACACCTTTTATTTGATACCCATATCGTTCAAACAAATTCTAGAGTCACCCCTGGTCCTCCTTTATTCCGATATCTCGAAAAGGCGACCACCTATAAAACTACCAACACTCCCTTTTAAAACCCTCATTAATACTTTTAATTTGATACCCATATCGTACAAACACATTCTAGATTCACCCATGGTCCACCTTTATGGCGATGTCTCGAAAAGGCGTCCACCTATAGAGTTAAGGCCCACTCCCTTTTAAAATACTCATTAAAACTTTTCGTTTGATACCCATATTGTACAAACGCATTCTAGAGTCACCCCTGGTCCACCTTTATGCCGATATCTCGAAAAGGCGACCACCTATACAACTACCATCACTCCCTTTTAAAACCCCCATTACTACTTTTAATTTGATACCCATATCGTACAAACACATTCTAGAGTCAATCCTGGTCCTGGTGGCTCCGCCCTTTTTCATTTAATTTGTCTAGGATACTTTTAATGCCATAAGTCGAACAAAAATTTACCAATCCTTGTGAAATTTGGTAGGGGCTTAGACTCTGGGACAATAACTTATTTCTATGAAAAAGGGCGAAATCGGCTAAAGCCACGCCCAGTTTTTATACACAGTCGACCGTCTGTCCTTCCGCTCGGCCGTTAACACGATAACTTGAGCAAAAATCGATATATCTTTACTAAACTCAGTTCACGTACTTATCTGAACTCACTTTGTATTGGTATAAAAAATGGCCGAAATCCGACTATGACCACGCCCACTTTTTCGATATCGAAAATTACCAAAAACGAAAAAAATGCCACAATTCTATACCAAATACGAAAAAGGGATGAAACATGGTATTTGGATTGGTTTATTGACGCAAAATATAACTTTAGAAAAAAACTTCGTAAAATGGGTGTGACACCTACCATATTAAGTAGAATGAAATGAAAAAGTTCTGTAGGGCGAAATAAAAAACCCTTGAAATCTTGGCAGGAATACTATTCGTGGTATTATATATATAAAAAAATTAGCGGTATCCAACAGATGATGTTCTGGGTCACCCTGTTCCACATTTTGGTCGATATCTGGAAAACGCCTTCACATATACAACTACCACCACTCCCTTTTAAAAGCCTCATTAATACCTTTAATTTGATACCCATATCGTACACACCCATTCTAGAGTCACCCCTGGTCCACCTTTATGGCGATATATCGAAAAGGCATCCACCCATAGAACTAAGCCCCACGCCCTTTTAAAATACTCATCAACACCTTTCATTTGCTACCCATATCGTACAAACATATTCTAGAGTCACCCCTGGTCCACCTTTATGGCGATATCTCGAAAAGGCGTCCACCTATAGAACTAAGCCCCACGTCCTTTTGAAATACTCATTAACACCTTTCGTTTGATACCCATATTGTACAAACGCATTCTGGGGTCACCCCGGGTCCACCTTTATAGCGATATCTTGAAAAGGCGCCCACCTATATAACTAAGGCCCACTCCCTTTTAAAATGCTCATTAACCCCTTTCATTTGATACCCATATCGTACAAACAAACTCTAGGGTCACCCCTGGTCCACCTTTATGGCGATATCTCGATTCATTTGATACCCATATCGTACAAACAAACTCTAGGGTCACCCTGGTCCACCTTTATGGCGATATCTCGAAACGGAGTCCACCTATGGAACTAAGGATCACTCCCTTTTAAAATAATCATTAACACCTTTTATTTGATACCCATATCGTTCAAACAAATTCTAGAGTCACCCCTGGTCCTCCTTTATTCCGATATCTCGAAAAGGCGACCACCTATAAAACTACCAACACTCCCTTTTAAAACCCTAATTAATACCTTTAATTTGATACCCATATCGTACAAACACATTCTAGATTCACCCATGGTCCACCTTTATGGCGATGTCTCGAAAAGGCGTCCACCTATAGAATTAAGGCCCACTCCCTTTTAAAATACTCATTAACACCTTTCGTTTGATACCCATATTGTACAAACGCATTCTAGAGTCACCCCTGGTCCACCTTTATGCCGATATCTCGAAAAGGCGACCACCTATACAACTACCATCACTCCCTTTTAAAACCCCCATTAATACTTTTAATTTGATACCCATATCGTACAAACACATTATAGAGTCAATCCTGGTCCTGGTGGCTCCGCCCTTTTTCATTTAATTTGTCTAGGATACTTTTAATGCCATAAGTCGAACAAAAATTTACCAATCCTTGTGAAATTTGGTAGGGGCTTAGACTCTGGGACAATAACTTATTTCTATGAAAAAGGGCGAAATCGGCTAAAGCCACGCCCAGTTTTTATACACAGTCAACCGTCTGTCCTTCCGCTCGGCCGTTAACACGATAACTTGAGCAAAAATCGATATATCTTTACTAAACTCAGTTCACGTACTTATCTGAACTCACTTTGTATTGGTATAAAAAATGGCCGAAATCCGACTATGACCACGCCCACTTTTTAGATATCGAAAATTACCAAAAACGAAAAAAATGCCATAATTCTATACCAAATACGAAAAAGGGATGAAACATGGTATTTGGATTGGTTTATTGACGCAAAATATAACTTTAGAAAAAAACTTTGTAAAATGGGTGTGACACCTACCATATTAAGTAGAATGAAATGAAAAAGTTCTGTAGGGCGAAATAAAAAACCCTTGAAATCTTGGCAGGAATACTATTCGTGGTATTATATATATAAACAAATTAGCGGTATCCAACAGATGATGTTCCGGGTCACCCTGTTCCACATTTTGGTCGATATCTGGAAAACGCCTTCACATATACAACCACCACCACTCCCTTTTAAAAGCCTCATTAATACCTTTAATTTGATACCCATATCGTACACACCCATTCTAGAGTCACCCCTGGTCCACCTTTATGGCGATATATCGAAAAGGCATCCACCCATAGAACTAAGCCCCATGCCCTTTTAAAATACTCATTAACACCTTTCATTTGCTACCCATATCGTACAAACATATTCTAGAGTCACCCCTGGTCCACCTTTATGGCGATATCTCGAAAAGGCGTCCACCTATAGAACTAAGCCCCACGCCCTTTTGAAATACTCATTAACACCTTTCGTTTGATACCCATATTGTGCAAACGCATTCTGGGGTCACCCCGGGTCCACCTTTATAGCGATATCTCGAAAAGGCGTCCACCTATATAACTAAGGCCCACTCCCTTTTAAAATGCTCATTAACCCCTTTCATTTGACACCCATAACGTACAAACAAATTCTAGGGTCACCCCTGGTCCACCTTTATGGCGATATCTCGAAACGGCGTCCATCTATAGAACTAAGCACCACGCCCTTTTGAAATACTCATTAACACCTTTCGTTTGATACCCATATTGTACAAACGCATTCTAGAGTCACCCCGGGTCCACCTTTATAGCGATATCTCGAAAAGGCGTCCACCTATAGAACTAAGGCCCACTCCCTTTTAAAATGCTCATTAACCCCTTTCATTTGATACCCATATCGTACAAACAAATTCTAGGGTCACTCCTGGTCCACCTTTATGGCGATATCTCGAAATGGCGTCCACCTATGGAACTAAGGATCACTCCCTTTTAAAATACTCCTTAACACCTTTTATTTGATACCCATATCGTACAAACAAATTCTAGGGTCACCCCTGGTCCTCCTTTATGGCGATCTCTCGAAACGGCGTCCACCTATGGAACTAAGGATCACTCCCTTTTAAAATACCCATTAACACCTTTTATTTGATACCCATATCGTACAAACAAATTCCAGAGTCACCCCTGGTCCACCTTTATGCCGATATCTCGAAAAGGCGACCACCTATACAGCTACCAACACTCCCTTTTAAAACCCTCATTGATACCTTTAATTTGATACCTATAACGTACAAACACATTCTATATTCACCCATGGTCCACCTTTATGGCGATATCTCGAAAAGGCGTCCACCTATAGAACTAAGGCCCACTGCCGTTTAAAATACTCATTAACCCCTTTCGTTTGATACCCATATTGTACAAACGCATTCTAGAGTCACCCCTGGTCCACTTTTATGCCGATATCTCGAAAAGGCGACCACCTATGCAACTACTACCACTCCCTTTTAAAACCCTCATTAATTCCTTTAATTTGATACCCATATCGTACAAACACATTCTAGAGTCACCCCTGGTTCACCTTTATGGCGATATCTCGAAAATGCGTTAACCTATAGAACTAAGCCCCACGCCCTTTTAAAATACTCATTAACACCTTTCGTTTGATACCCATATTGTACAAACACATTCTAGAGTCACTCGTGGTCCACCTTTATGGCGATATCTCGAAAAGGCGTCCACCTATAGAACTAAGGCCCACTCCCTTTAAAATACTCATTAACACCTTTCGTTTGATAGCCATATTGTACAAACGCATTCTAGAGTCACCCCTGGCCCACCTTTATGCCGATATCCCGAAAAGGCGACCACCTATCATCATTCATTATTATTATATCATTAATACCTTTAATTTGATAGCCATATTGTACAAACGCATTCTAGAGTCACCCCTGGCCCACCTTTATGCCGATATCCCGAAAAGGCGACCACCTATCATCATTCATTATTATCATATCATTAATACCTTTAATTTAATACCCATATCTTACAAACACATTCTAGAGTCACCCCTGGTCCACCTTTATGGCGATATCTCGAAAAGGCGTCCACCTATAGAACTAAGCCCCACGCCCTTTTAAAATACTCATTAACACCTTTCGTTTGATACCCATATTGTACAAACGCATTCTAGAGTCACCCCTGGTCCACCGATGCCGATATCTCGAAAAGGCGACCACCTATACAACTACCACCACTCCCTTTTAAAACCCTCATTAATATCTTTAATTTGATACCCATATCGTACAAACAAATTCTAGAGTCACCCCTGGTCCACCTTTATGGCGATATCTCGAAAAGGCGTCCACCTATATAATTAAGACCCACGTCCTTTTAAAATACTCATTAACACCTTTCGTTTGATACCCATATCGTACAAACGCATTCTAGAGTCACCCCTGGTCCACCTTTATGCCGATATCTCGAAAAGGCGACCACCTATACAACTACCACCACTCCCTTTTAAACCCCCATTAATACCTTTAATTTGATACCCATATCGTACAAACACATTCTAGAGTCACCCCTGGTCCACCTTAATGGCGATATCTCGAAAAGGTGTCCACCTTTAGAACTAAGCCCCACGCCCTTTTGAAATACTCATTAACACCTTTCGTTTGATACCCATATTGTACAAACGCATTCTAGAGTCACCCCTGGTCAACCTTTATGGCGGTATCTCGAAAAGGCGTCCACCTATAGAACTAAGGCCCACTCCCTTTTAAAATGTTCATTAACCCCTTTCATTTGATACCCATATCGTACAAACAAATTCTAGGGTCACCCCTGGTCCACCTTTATGGCGATATCTCAAAACGGGTTCCACCTATGGAACTAAGGATCACTCCCTTTAAAATACTCATTAACACCTTTCATTTGATGCCCATATCGTACAAAAAAATTCTAGAGTCAACCCTGATCCACCTTTATGGCGATATCCCTAAATGGCGTCCAACTATAGAACTATGGCCCACTCCCTCATAAAATACTCTTTAATACCTTTCATTTGATACATGTCATACAAACACATTCCAGGATTACCCTCGGTTCATTTTCCTACATGGTTATTTTCCCTTATGTTGTCACCATAGCTCTCAACTGAGTATGTAATGTTCGGTTACACCCGAACTTAACCTTCCTTACTTGTTTTTTTTTTTTTTGTGTTTATTTTTGTGGAGGTGCATATACTTTTATATTATGCTCACTGCACTGCCACTTTTTCTTTCACTTTATTTTACTTATGTAGTGTTAAAATGATAATATTTTTTCCACTTTGGAAACCGGGAAACCGTTATTCGTTTCACAATCCCTCCTGGTAAAAAGGAACAACCGACTGCGCCATAATCCGTGGTTGTGGCAAGCAGGTTTTTTAAAAAATTCCAAAAGGAAAGGCTTAAATTACACTCTAAAACTTTTGTATGAAATTAAGATTGAAATGGGGGTAAATTCCTGTTGAAATAATTTTTTTGTGTAAAAATGCCCATTTTTTGTACGTAAAAATCAAAAAATGGATGATATTGCTATAAAAAAAAACGTGTAATATTTTGATTTACACCCGAAAAGTACGTAGTTTTACGCAAGAATTGTGCAAAAGTATACATGCCTTGTAATTTCACACAACAATGTGTAAGAAAAATGTGCATTATTTTAATTTACACCCGAAAAGTACGTAGTTTTACGCAAGAATTGTGCAAAAGTATACATGTCTTATAATTTCACACAACAATGTGCAAATTTCGGTCACTTATTATCGTATTTTGCTCCAGGTAACTGTAAATTTTCATTTAGTGTGAAATCGTCGTGTTTGTCGTCTCGTGGCGGAAAAAAGTTAATAAGAATTAAAACATAAATATAAATAGGCGAATAAGTTATAAAATATATGTAAATATATATAAGCGATAAGCTTTAAAATATATGTAAATACACAGTCCACTTTTCAAAAAAGCATTCTGCTAAAGACGCCGTAATTGAAGGTGTCTCCAATGTGTACCACAAACTCAATTGCTCGATGGCTTCTTGCGACTTTTTCGCTATAAGCATACATGAAGTATACTCATATATTTTAAAGCATTTTGCTTATAGCAACAACGTCAATTGTCCAGTAATTTCTTGTTTGAAACCATTTAGTTATGTGTCCTCATTTCGATCACATTTTTTCCGGAAACATAGCCAAGAGAATGACTATTCGCTGGAAAAAGATGTGGGCGAAAATAATGAACTATCGCTAAATACGATTACTTGCCAGGAGTTGCCAAATAGTCCTAGTTCTACCCGCGTTAATAGCTTTAAATTTTTTTTATTATTTATATCAACTTTCACTTTTTCAACTCTTTAGTAACTTTCTAATTAGTTTATACATTATTTCAGTTTGGGACGACAATTGAAGAAGTTGAAAAAGAAATAAAAGAGCCAACGCTCTGTA
The DNA here is from genome assembly GCF_040869045.1 of Eurosta solidaginis. Taxonomy (NCBI): domain Eukaryota; kingdom Metazoa; phylum Arthropoda; class Insecta; order Diptera; family Tephritidae; genus Eurosta; species Eurosta solidaginis. The sequence continues at coordinate 99,163,766 of NC_090323.1, read as the reverse complement.
TTTTTTTATAGGTGAATATTATAATATTATATATATGTTAAACGAACGTATTTTAACCCTTTCCAGGGTACTACCAGAAATCCTTAAAAATTAATTAAAAATTTTATTTTGTTTCGTTCATTTAAGTTATTTATTTAGGAAAATATAAAATAATAATTTCATAATTTTGCATTAATAATTTTATTATTTTAATTTTAATTTTTATCTAATTTTTTATTCATTTCATTATTTTCTAGATACATGTACCTCAAAACATATCATATATTTTTTTGAAAGGAAAATTACCTTTAAAGATACAAATGGAGATTTACTTGACTTAGTTTTACAGCTACTTTGCTATTATTATATATTCAATTTAGAATATCCCAAAAATATTTCGCAAACGTGTGAATTTTTGATGCGTTATTTTTTCAAATTTTAACCGTCCCAAACACGTGGAAAAAAAAACACATTAATAATATAGGAAAAATAATTACGCTTATGAGAAAAATCGATGCAACTGTAAATTAAATTTAAAAAAATATCTTACAAATTCAAGAAATACACATACAATATTAAAAAAATTTATGAAATTAATGCATTAATTACAAAATTTAAGTTTTTTATTGTAGTTTTGTTCTTAGATGAATTTCATATCAAAACCGATACGCATTGAACCCAAGCCCATCAGATTTTGATGTAATTATTAATATATTAATTAATTATTATTTAATAATTATTTAATAAATATTATTTATGAAATTTATGAATTAATATTACTTTGTAATTTTAGTTTTCTTCTATGTAAAAAATATCTTAATGAATAAACAAATGTGAATAAATAAATATTGAAGTTAAAAATTAAATTAAAAAATATCTGGCCTTTTATTTACAAAAAATTTGGACCTTAGTGTTTAAAATCACGCTCTTAGGGTGTAAATATAAACAACTGGTGAGTACAATTTTAGGCATATTTTGTCTAAAGTATTACACATTTTTTGCGTAAAATTCATCAAGAAATTTGTAAAAATAAAGATGTGTAATATTACACATATATAGTGGTTAAAGTGTTGCCTACCATTTTGGTAGTAAATTTACGATTTTCGGTTTAGAGTGTAATTAATAGCAGAAACTGGACTTTAAGTCAAGAGACTCCAACCCAAACTGAATTCTTTTCTTTATTCAAAACCAAAGAAAGCGTAAATGCACAATAGTGAAAATGCTTACTAATAATTAGCTGAATTGTCTACTTAAATTTTGCAATGACTAGTTTAATTATAACTTTGTATTGGGCCGGAAGTTGTTTGCTATTTAGTTGCATTATACTTAACACGAATTGAGCAATAATAATTGGTGTTGACTCTGCATTTATTTTTAATTATTAAGCCGGAAGTTACTTTTATTTACTTTGTTATACTTAATATGAATTTATCAATATCGTCTTGTGCTGAGCCTGCACTTACATAACTTGATGAATCATTGGTAATTGGGGGGTTATTGGCATTATACATAACTCGCGCTACGAATTATCCTTACATTAGATCGGGTCGTTTATCAAAACTTCGATTATTAAGATATAGGGCTTTAGTGTGGGTCGCCTAGGAAGAAGTAAGTATTTTAGATTGGTGGTTCAACCTGGTGGCGTGAACATGTTGTTGTTGTTGTTGTAGCAGTACATCGCCCCACCCAATAGGTGCGACCGATCACAAATTGTCATTAATATCCTCTAACGGCAGCCCAAGGAAATTTGTTGTTGCAACAGGGGTGGACCATAATGTGAGGGGTGTTAGAAGCGTTGGTTCCACATTACAATTAAAGAGATGGTTGGTGTCATGTGGGGACACATTGCAAGCAGGGCATACATTTTGTATGTCGGGAATGATTCTGGATAAGTAAGAGTTTAACTTGTACCAATATCCAGATCGAAGTTGAGCTAGAGTGACTCGCGCTTCCCTGGGGAGTGTGGGTTCTTCTTCCGCTAGTTTTGGGTACTGTTCTTTGAGTACTGGATTCACCGGGCAATTCCTGACATAAAGATCCGACGCCTGTTTGTGGAGTTCACTGAGGACCTGCTTGTGTTTTCTTGCTTCATACGGCTGAGTTCGCAGGTGCCGTATTTCCTCATAATGCTTACAGAGATGACTCCTTATGCCCCTAGGCGGTGTTGGCTCATCAATCAGATGTCTGTTGGGATGCCCAGGTTTCTGGGTATTCAAAAGGAACTGTTTGGTTAACATCTCATTTCTCTCCCTGATGGGGAGTATTCTCGCCTCATTATGTAGATGGTGTTCTGGGGAGATAAGAAGACAGCACGTTGCGGTTCTGAGAGCAGTATTTTGGCAGGCCTGTAGCTTCTTCCAGTGTGTAGTTTTTAAGCTTGGCGACCTTATAGGGGACGCGTAGCATGCAATCGGATGAACAATTGCTTTGTAAGTGGTAATGAACGTTCCTTTGTTTTTCCCCAAGTACTGCCAACAACAGATTTGAGGATTTTGATACGGCGCTGTATTTTCGGTACAATTGCGGCTGCATGCTCACCAAAATGTAGATTCTGATCAAACGTGTGGGATAGTCGGCAGCGTAGTGCCATCTATTGTGCAGCCATCGGCGAACGAAACGATAGTGACTCTTTCTGGTGGCGAAGGTAGCTTTGATATGTAGAAGTTAAACAAAAGTGGGAATAGGACACCACCCTGTGGCACCCCTTGTTTAATTATTTTTGGTTTTGATGCTTCGCTTCTAAATTGCACCGATGCCTGCCGACCACCCAGATAATTTACGGTTCACCTTTTACGACATGGGGGAAGGGTAGACCCTTCCAGGTCTTGCAGTAACGTGCCATGGTTGACCGTATCAAAAGCTTTTGATAGGTCTAGCACAACGAGTACTGTTCTATGGTGGGGGTTTTGATTTAAGCCGCATTTTATCTGGGTGCTAATGGCATTTAGCGCGGTGGTGGTACTATGGAGTTTTCTGAAGCCATGCTGATAACAGGCTAGTGGCAAATTTGCCTTGAAATGGGGAAGCAAAATGGCTTCAAGCATCTTGGCTACTGGCGATAGGGAGATATCGGGCGATATGACTCTCCTATGTTAGCTGGTTTCCCAGGCTTTAGTAGCTGGACCACTTTGGCCATTTTCCAATTTTCGGGAATGACGAAGGTGGAAAGAGACAGGTTGAACACATGCGCTAAATATTTGAAACCCTCTTTCCCTAGATGTTTAAGCATCGGCATGGCTATGCCGTCTGGGCCCACTGCTTTGGATGGTTTAGTATGACCGATGGCATCCTCAACCTCCTTGGCGGTGATGGTAATTGGAGACGCGCTGAATTTATGCTTATGTGCGTGTCTGTTGGCCCTCCGTCTATATTTGTCCACCGTAGAATGCATTATATATTGTCGGCAGAAAGCGCTCGCGCATTTTTTCGCAGCCGACAGCACTTTATCGCCAAAGGCGATGGAAATGTTGTCATTGTGCTTAGACGGTTTCGATAGGGACTTTACGCTGGACCAAAACTTATCTACACCGGCAGAGAGGTTACAACCGCTGAGGTGTTCATCCAAAAGCAATCTGATGGGTTGGTTTATATCCTTCATTTGGGGGTCGCCGGGATCGAGCTGTCTTATAAGGTTACGTTCTCTCTCTAAATTTGTGGCCTCCGGTGGAAAGTGAGGCCGAGTTTCGGGAATTCTGCCGGCGGGAATGAAGAGAGCCGAGGCAGATTCAATGACCTTGTGGTAAGCACCCTCCCCTTGGCGAGCATCAGTCGGGATAGGGAGGGCAGCAAAGCGGTTGTCTGTAAAGGATTTGTATTCATCCCACTTTCGTTTTTTAAAGTTTATGAAAGTGCCTTTTTCTATGACGATGAAGTCGGCGGTACGCTCGAGCGAAATAAGTATAGGCAGGTGTTCGGATGCCAATGCTACCGTCGGCTGCCAGTTGACGCAGTTTACGAGACCTGCGCTCACGATTGAAATATCCGGCGAACTGTGACAGCTTCCTACCATACGTGTGGGGGCGTCTCAGTTTATTGTGCAGAACGTCGTTTCATCTTACCCCTGCTGTCTGCCTACAAATTCGAATGCCATAGACCGTGATGGGCATTGAAATCGCCTAAGATAATGCGATTATTGCCAGTGTGTAAGGCGCTGATATTAGGGCGGTATCCCCTGGGGCAGTAGGTGGCAGGAGGGATGTAGATATTGATGATTTCCAGGTTTGCATCGCCTGGCCGGACAGATAGGCCTTGACGTTCTAAGACAGTGTCCCTGCGGCCGTCGGGATCAAATAAATGATATTGCACAGAGTGGTATATGATAAACGCGAGGCCACCTCCATTTCCGCTCTCGCGAACTTTTCTGTGGGCATTATACCCAGAACAAGTCTGCAGAGCAGGTCTTGCTTTGAGTTTAGTGTCTTGAATCGCAGCAATGCGGATGTTGTGCCGCTTCAAGAAATTGTATATCTCCGTGATCTTCCCAGTTAATTCATTACAGTTTAACTGCAGAATTCTGAAGTGCAACGGGGGAGACGTCGTCACTCTGGGAGTAAGTGACGGGTGACTACGCCTGGGTTGGGAAAGGCTAGGACGCAACTGCTGTTGTGGCCCTGGGATTGGACGTCCTTGGGTAAGCATTGGGGTACCCGGTGTGTTTGGGTTTGCGGCCTGACAACATGGCGCAATGAAACCCGTCGGGGGGTTGTCGTCGCGGAGGCCAGAACATCTAGGAAAGTGGCAGCGTCCAAGGTAGGAGCTGCATTGGGCGAATTTCGCAAACATATATATTCTGTGCTGGTAAACAGTGCAAAAGGAGGTAGGGACTAAGAGTCTGTTTCCCTGACCTACATGATGGCTGCCGGAAAAGAGAGGGGAAGAAGACGGGGGCAGGGACTGATGCTCGCCATTGCTCCCGACTCTACTACGGAGGTTGTAGATATAAGTGGGAGCGGCCGTATGAGTTGGTGGTGCCGCGGGGCGCGAACAGCAGTGGGTACTAGTTGTGGCTTGCTGCACGGAGAAAACTGTTGTGCATTATTGATGCACAAGCTGTTCATAACTATAAAATGTTTAGGTACATTTTTGAATATGCAACTTTGCGCATAATGCCTAATAATCATAAATTCTGCACAATCTATTCAAACTGTGCATAAGTTATACACAAAAAATGTGCACAGTTTGTGAACATTGTTCATAGCTTAATTATTTGAAAATCAAACAAAATTGATCATAATATATGAACACTGTGCATAATATGTGACTATAAACAGTTAATGTTCATAAGTTGTGCCCATTTATGCATAGATTATAAACAATGCGTACACATGGATAATGAGTATGCATTAATTGCGACTTAGTTTCACTTATGTTCTTTGTGTCAAGAATGCCGGTTGTTGAAGTGTATTTATATATCATTAATATTGTTCAGAAATATATAATTGTGCAAATTAAGAAAACCAGAGGTAAGTATTGAGTTATTATCATATATTTATCACTGCAGTTATTAAATTTAGCGATGGTTTTTTTAATAACGAAATTGGAGTGCTAAATATGGAAAACGTCGCAGGTCAACAAAGCAGTGAATATATGTTTTCTACAAATTTAGTAGGTCGAGAAGTGAGTGCTATTTCGGTGTCAGGAATCGATTCAGAAGATAAAATTTGGCTAAAAACAAGAAATTCGCCTTGGGAGACGGTGGAATTGAAATGGAACTCCATCTTCGCTCTTCGGCGCCAGGACATTAATATCCATCCGCTACAATTTATACTTTCTGACTGGCCACTATATGCGTATAGTAACGGATATCGTATGGTAGAAATTTTAAATTTGTATAGGTAATATATAAATAAAAAATTTATATTTTTATATTTAGATCGATTTTTACTTCCATAATTTGTTGCCGGAAAAGTCAAACTTATTTTCTAACAACTGGAATTCACTGAAAGATAACATCTTAGCAGTATGCAAAAATATTGCTTAATTGCCAGCTGCTAAAAAAATTATGAATAATCTTCCAACAAACAAAGGTAAAAAAACTATTTAAACTTATGATATAAAGAACTAATTTAATTATAATTTTTGAACCTTCTTCCAGATTTAGAATTAATTGAAGTCTCGAAGGTACTGGCAGCAAGTTTTAAGCCTGTGGAAAGAAAAACAATTGCGAATCAGACGTGGAAAGTTAGCACAGGCGACGCTTGGAATTCCTTCGTCGTTGAAATAAACAGCGCTGTTGACATACAAAGCACTATAAACAAGTGTAAAGAATTTTGCGTGAGCAAGAACATAAATTTTCAACCATTTTTGCCCATTCTTAAGGATCGAAATGATATCAATTCATATCAATATATTCTAATCGTGGAAAGTCTAATTTATATTTTTGCTGACGCTTTTAATGCTTTTGATATATATTTCAAGTGTTTTTTCGTCTTCTAGCTAGAATACCCGTTTAAAAACAAAATTTTCTGGAACTGTTCAACATTTTTTTCTGATATACCAACCACTAAAATTAACTCACCAGAATTAGATATTTTCAGACAGTTAAAGCAGAAATAATTTCAGAAAGAAATTTAAGTATTGTTGAAAAAAATTAATAATCATGATTTAACTGCTTTCTTTGCAATTCTTCGTTCGCTTCGGCGGATGTACTAATAAGCCATTTGAAACCAATACAATCCCTCAAAAAGCATAACCAATTAGTATGTTCCAAATTTCATTGCAAATTTCATGACTTTTCTATCTATAAAAAACATATTTTAAGTGTTTGCCAGGTTAAAATGCTAACAAATGAACCACATTTTCCAATTGAAGCAAAATCTACAACATATTATATATATATACACGATTCGTGACCAACAAAGCAATAGTACGGAAATGGTGATCCCTGAAAAAAGACGGAAACTTAAAATCATAAATGAGGCAGATACTGAAATGTTTTTAAAAAATATGCGAGACGACGTATTAGCATTTGTTAGCAATCTTTTCAGTGGAAATCATATGACCACGAAAGCTATTCAATCAATATTAGCATATTTTGCAGATATAATAACCAAAAAGATGTTTACATTATTCATTATTCATTAGTAGAAAACAGCAGCCGTTTAAGAAATTTGGAAAATTATAATATAATATAAATAATCCTTGCAAATGATTATAGCAAAACTGGAGTAAAAAACAATTCACCATTAAATGCATTTACAATGGTCCATGTCACACAAAACTTGTATTCTGATTTTATGCATGATTGCTTAGAAGGTTGTGTAAAATACGGTTGAATATAATCTCTAAAATATTTTATATTAGAAAAAAAATTTTTTTCAATCAATGTCTTAAATGAAAAAATTAATACATTTGAATACGGTTCCATTGAGCTTCGAAGCAAGCCTCATGGCAATATTAAATTAGAGCACTTAAAACAAAATAAACTTAATTTTTCAGCTAGAGAAACATTTTCTTTTTTGCGCTATTTTATTGTTTTCGTAGGCGAATTCGTTCCTCAAAAAAATAAAGTATGGCGGTATATTATCAAGTTGAAAGAGTTGATAGATTTTTATTGAAAGATGCTTTTAGTAACGCAGAACTTATAAGTTTGACTTTCATTATATCTGAGCACCATAAAATGTATACGGATTGCTTTAAAACTAATTTAAACCAAAACACCATAACGTAACATATTATGGCTCTATTATAAGAGTAGTTGGCCCTTCGAAGGGCTAATGGTGCATGAGACATGAAAGTAAAAACAAAATGTTAAAAGAATACTCCAAAGTTTCATATTCGATAGTTAATTTAGAGCTATCAATAGCAAAAAAGTTCGTGTAAAATTTTCTAATCAAATGCTTGTAAACAAGGATCCTTTCAATATCATTCAATTTAATAATATGAAAACAGTCACAACTCAAGAATATTCATTTAAACAATTACTACTACCATTCGAAACAAAAAAAAGAACAAAATGTTTCAAATTCTATAAGTTACAAAGGAACAATTTACAAAATTGGGTACTATATTTTTATGAAGCAGTGTTTTTATAGTATTGTCGATATAATTTTATTAGAAGACGGCATATATTTATTACTTAATCAATACCAAATTGAAATATTTGATTTGCATTATTATGCTTATATTATTGGGGAAAGAACGGAAAATTATGTCTTAAAATCCATTACAGAAATTGAATTTCCTAAACCCTTTGAGCTTCATCCAGTATTAAGCACTAAACTATGTTTTATGATAAAAATTTTATAGAAATATAAAAAAATTAATGACTTTAAAAATTATATAAAATAAACATGTTAACTCTGAAGTATATGATTTATTTTATTTTAATATGTATATATATAATATTAGTTAGTAAGCAATTGTACTTTGAAATAAAAACATTTGAAAATAAAATGAAATTTTGCTTCTTTAATATTAGCAGGAGGTGTAAAATTTGTTCCTATTTGTTCACAATCTATGAAAATGTTGTTCATAACCTATACCCAGTTGTTCATAGTCTTTCCCAGTTGTTCACAATCTATGAAAATGTTGCTCACAATCTATGCCCAGTTGTTCATAAAACATGCTCATAGTGCTGAACTTAAGTTATGAACAAGTGTGCATAGATTATGAACAACTGTTCTTGGTAATTTTTCGTGAACAATTTGTGCATATGTTGTGCCCATAATGCATAATTTCGGCACACAATTCTCTCCGTGTGAGCAGCAGGGCTGCTGGAAGGTAGTGGGGGCGCTAAGGAGTAGACTACGGGACGTCATTGGGCGTGAACAGCAAGGAGCCACAAAAGAATTATAAAAGTTACGTGGGCGTCGTGTTTTGGGATCTAGCCCAGAACAACCTGTCCGATGCAACCATCCCTTGCACGAGACACACTCACAAGAGTATGACCGTCCTAAAAAGATTCTTTTCGGGCAGACGCAGTAAAACCATTTCTCGGACCGGGGTTAGGAGACGGGCCCGGATTGGATTCGATACCTTCCCGGAGCAAGAGAATATGGAGCAGTCCCGCTGCAAGGAGCTGCTGAGAGGATGACAATTTGTGGGAGGGACGCAACAAATTAAATGGGGTTACACTGAAATGACAGTCCTTGGTCCGGAAAAATCCCGAGTCGCTCCGGTACATAGAACCGACTGCCTTGGGAAGCGTGGCGTGAACATCTTCGCTGTTAGTTTTGATTTTTACATGTGCATATGTGTTGCTGCTTGCTTTATTGTTGTTGTGCATTTATTTAGTAGCAGCATAGTGATGTATCGAAATGGTGATATTCGCCACACTGGAGTTGATAAACGTAATACAAAGCTTCCGCAACCCAATTGTCAACCTCACCTACGCGAGAGGAATCCTGTTACAAATATGAATGTATCATACAGATATACATCGAACTAGGGGGCGGGATTGCCTAGAAGGTTTAATGTGGTCATAAACAGTACCTCATCCCCTCCAGGAAAACTTCCGAATTATTTTTCTTGTCGTACCTGTGTTTCATCTTAGTCGTCATTAGCCTAGTTCGTTGCCTCACATTCTGTTGTTTGGCCAATGGACTACTTCGAAGAGCTTGAACTTGACGGATTGGCTTTGCCAATGACGTTCACAACCGTAGTGCGCCCTGGCTTAAACCCACCCTTGTATTCTTTCTGGGAAATTCTTTCCTTCGTTTTAGTGTGTCCTTTTGCCAATGCCAGTGTTCTGCCCGCAGGTGCATTCGGTTTTGATTTGTGTGTTCCATTCTTCCACCAATCTTTGCCCGGTCTACATCCTTCGAATTTTGTGGTCTTTGTCGAATCTTCTCCACGAACACTATTTTACAGCTGAACCCCTTCTCAGAGCTGAAGTTAAGTGATCATTCTTGTTTTTATATACAGGCTGGGTATAAGAACTAAAAATTATCACCACGCTAATGGGAAGCTCTTCTCTTCTACTTAAGTATTCTTTGTCTGAACATCTATAGAACTATTCGTGAACAATCGTTCTGCTGATTCATTGTTTTTCTTTTCTAATTAGAATGTATAGATGTCGGTAACGGGTTTCTTTTATTGTGTCGTATTCGTGTTTGCCGTAACTTTATCTTTATCGGAATTAAGAATAAGTTTTAGTTTAACAAGTAAGGAAGGCTAAGTTCGGGTGTAACCGAACATTACATACTCAGCTGAGAGCTTTGGGGACAAAATAAGGGAAATTCACCATGTAGAAAAATGAACCTAGGTTAACCTTGGAATGTGTTTGTATGACATGGGTATCAAATGGAAGGTATTAAAGAGTATTTTAAAAGTGAGTGGGCCATAGTTCTATAATTCTATATTTTCGAGATATCGCCATAAATGTAGACCAGGGGTGACTCTATAATATGTTTGTACGATATGGGTATCAAATTAGAGGTATGTATTAATGAGGGTTTTAAAAGGGAGTGGCCCTTAGTTGTATATGTGAAGGCGTTTTGGAGATATCGACCAAAATGTGGACCAGGGTTACCCAGAACATCAGCTGTCGTGTACCGCCAATTTATTTATATATGCAATACCACGAACAGTATTCCTGCCATGATTCCAAGGGCTTTTGATTTCGCCCTGAGAACTTTCTCATTTTCTTCTACTTAATATGGTAGGTGTCACACCCATTTTACAAAGTTTTTTCTAAAGATATATTTTGCGTAAAAGACCAATCCAATCACCATGTTTCATCCCTTTTTCGTATTTAGTATAGAATTATGGCATTTTTTTCATTTTTCGAATTTTTCGGTATCGAAAAAGTGGGCGTGGTCACAGTCGGATTTCGCCCATTTTTAATACCAAGATAAAGTGAGTTCAGGTAAGTACGTGAACTAAGTTAAGTAAAGATATATATATTTTTGCTCAAGTTATCGTGTTAACGGCCTAGCGGAAGGACAGGCGGTCGACTGTGTATAAAACCTGGGCGTGGCTTCAGCAGATTTCGCCCATTTTCACAGAAAACAATTATCGTCATAGAAGCTATGCCCTTACCAAATTTCACAAGTACATTTCTGTTCGATTTATGGCATTAAAAGTATTCTAGACAAATTAAATGAAAAATGGCGGAGCCATGCCCATTTTGAAATTTTCTTTAATTTTTGTATTTTGTTGTACCATATTATTACTGGAGTTGAATGTTGACATAATTTACTTCTATACTGTAGAGATACACAATTTTTTTTAAATTAATTTAAAATTTTTTTTAGAAGGTGAGCATGTTCGTCATCCAATTTTGCTAATTTTTACTTAGCACACTTATAGTAATAGGAGTAACGTTCCTGCCAAATTTCATTATGATATCTTCAACGACTGCCAAATTACAGCTTGCAAAACTTTTAAATTACCTTCTTTTAAAAGTGGGAGGTGCCACGCCCAAATTTTACTAATTTTCTATTCTGCGGCATAAGGTCAACCCACCTACCAGGATTCATCGCTTTATCCACCTTTGGTAATGAATTATCGCATTTTTTCGGGGTTTCGAAATTTTCGATATCGAAAAAGTGGGCGTGGTTATAGTCTGATTTCGTTCATTTTAAAAGCGATCTGAGATGAGTGCCCGGGAACTTACACACCAAATTTCATTAAGATACCTCAAAATTTACTCAATTTATCGTGTTTACGGACGGACGGACGGACATGGCTAAATTAATTTCTTTTTTCCACCAGATATATAGAAGTCTATATCTATCTCGATTAGTTTATGCCGTTACGGGAACCGTTATGCGAAAAAAATTAATATACTCTGTGAGCTCTGCTCAGCTGAGTAAAAATACCTGTTTTGTATCCTCTTGTAATGTTAGAACTATCTCATTTGGAGGTGGTACTAGTTATAATTCTGTCCCCTCGCAATGCTTTGAAGTGGCACTTTTAACATTGTGATTGCTAGGATTAGACAGAAGAGATAAGGGTGTTAGAGACGTTAGTTACACATTGGTGTGGTTGATTTCCACAACTACAAGTAAAGGGTATTTGACTTTGAGAAAATTTGCCCAGCGAACTCCGTTCTTAAAGACAAATTCCCGCTGTTATAAATTTAAGCAGCTAAGGTTTAGAATAACCTGAAGTAAGAGATAAGCCAAGAGATAAGAGCCGCTGGATATTAAGTGGGATGTCTTTTGTTAATAATATCTGTTATCTTCTTTTTTGACATATTTGTTAATGGCTTCTTTTACACTTTACCAATAATATTTCATAATTATATTTTTTTATAGGATGCACCATTGTTATGAAACCTGCGGAGGATACACCTCTTACAGCATTAGCACTTGTTAAACTTGCGGAAGAAGCTGGCTTTCCTGATGGAGTAGTTAATATTATAACAACAAATAAAGCCGCTCCTATAGGTGATTACTTTTGCAAGAGCTTAGATGTTAACGGTATATCATTCACGGGATCCACTGAAGTGGGAAAACTGTTATTTCGCAACTCTTCAGGAGGAATAAAACGAATTTCATTGGAATTAGGTGGTAATGCTCCATTTATAGTATTCAAATCAGCGAATTTAGAAAACGCAGTTGAAGCAGCTGTTTCCTGTAAGTTTCGTAACTGTGGACAAACTTGCATATCAGCAAACCGATTTTTTTTGCAACACGAGATACATGACGAGTTTATTGAATTGTTTAAGCAACGCGTAGCAGCATTAAAAGTTGGAGATGGTTCAAAACCTGGAGTTCAAATCGGACCTTTAATAAACACTACACAGTTCAATAAGGTAAATAATTGTGAGCTATTTACAACGAAGAAAATTGATTATATCTGGTGTTTTGTTGGCTGAGAAAATAAAAGGAAAAAAATCAGATTGGATATTAAAATCCCTGACAGGTCTCTTTAGTAGGGGCGTTTTTTTTAATATTTAAACAAAACATATAACATGATCATTTCATCATTATTATTGTGTTGCATTTTATTCAAATTGAACATTTTTTATTTTAAATTGGAAATAAGAAAAAAAATTACAGTATAGCATAACATAATAATAATGAGAAAGTATTATTTTTTTAAAATTTTATTTTTATTATTATTCGCTTCCCAAGGCAGTCGATGCCATCAACCTGAGTGGCTCGGGATTTTTCCCGACAAAGGGATCTCATTTCAGTGTAACCCCATTTAATTTGTTGCGGCCCTTCCACAAATTGTCATTCTCCCAGCAGATCCTTGCAGTGGGACTGTTCCATATTCTCCTGCTTCGGGCAGGTATTGAACCCAATCCGGGGCCAGAACCTGATCCGTGTCTAGAGAAATGATTTTGCTATGTGTGCCGAAAACGATTTTTTTTGGGACGGTCACACTCTTGCCAGTTCTTCATGTGCAAAGGATGCTTTCACCGCAACATCTGACGACCTCCACGGTGATACCAGCTCACACGTCCGCTCCAACCCATAACTACAATCTCCATAGCATGGTAAGTCGCAATTCCGAACACCAGCCCTTCCCAAGGCAGTTGGTTCTATGTACCGGAGCGACTCGGGATTCTTCCCGACCAAGGACTGTCATTTCAGTGTGACCCCATTTAATTCGTTATTTCCTTCCCACAAATTGTCATCCCTCCAACAGCTCCTCGCAGCGGGACTGCTCCATACTCTCCTACTCCGGGCAGGTATCGAACCCAATCCGAGTCCGTCTCCTCACCCCGGAACTGAGAAACGATTTTGCTGCGTTTGCCGGAAAATCTTTTTACGATGGTCATACTCTTGTCAGTGTGTCTCGTGCAAGGGATGGTTGCATCGGACAGGCTGTTCAGGGCTAGACCCTAAAACCAGAGGTCCCCGTAATTTCCTCTTTTGTGGATCCCTGCTGTTCACGCCCAAGGGCGTCCCCCTGCTCAGCAAGCCACTACAAGTTCCCCCAGATGCTCACGCCCTATGGTGCCTCCAGCTCATACGGCCGCTCTCACTCACAACTACAATGTCCGTAGTAGAGTGGGCAGCGATGCCGTATATCAGCCCCCGCCCCCGTCTTATTCCCCATTCTTTTCCGGCAGCAATCGTGTAGGCCAGGGAAACAGACTCTTACCTCACTTGACAAGTTATTGGTGGTGTGGTGTGGTGGGGGGGGGGGGGGGGGGAGGTTAGAAATAATGTGTTTTCAATACTGCCCTATTTCTAAGACTTCACAAGAATTGTATGAAAGCAAAAAGGACATTTCAAAATTGATGAGTGACTTAGGGTTTTTTTCCCGACCAAGGGCTGTCATTTCAATGGAACGCCATTTAATTTGTTTCGCCTCCACCACAAGTTGTTATCCTCGGAGCAGCTGCACTGCTCCATACCCTCCTGCTGTCGAAAGGTATTGAACGTAACCACGGTCCCAGCCACAATACTCAAAACTAGCAGAGGAGGAACGCACTCCCTAGGGAAACGCGCGTCACTCTAGCTCAACTTCGATGTGGGTACTGTAACAGGTTAAACTCTTTTATCTAGGTCAAGGGACAATAGACGCACTCCTGATATTTGAACACTTTGCCACAACAGCTCTAGCTTCAAAAAACCATGTTTCCATCCTAAGCCTTGATTTTGAGAAGGCTTACGATAGAATCGGTGCTCATATCGTTCTTCGGCAACTAGCCGAATGGGAGATAGGAAATAAAATATATAACTACGTAAAAGATTTTCTATCCAATCGCTCTTTTAGTGTCAAAGCTATGTCCATCAATAAGTCTAAATTTTAATAATGTCGACTTTGTCAATAGCAGTAGTATTAAGTTTCTGGGTATTGTATTTGACAAAAAGCTTACATATACTTTGTCAATAGCAGTAGTATTAAGTTTCTGGGTATTGTATTTGACAAAAAGCTTACATATAAACTCCATGTCGAACATTTAAGAACAAGCTTAGATAAACGATTAAATGTAATAAAGTATTTATCATCGAAACATTGTCTGCTGCATCAAACAACTTTAATACGCATAACAAAAGCCTTGATTTTGTCAAAAATCGACTACGGCTTAACGATATACGGGCACTGTGCGCGCAGCATCATGAAACGCTTATCACTACCATACCACGCTGCAGCTAGAAGAAGCTTGCGAGCATTCCCGACGTCTCCAACACGGTGCATGCTGACAGAAGTAGGGCTTCCGACTGTGGAAGAAAGAACTAATCAAAAAGCTTGAAGTTGACCCATAAGCTCCTACACTGCAAAAACGCGATTCTATGTGAGGCAGTGAATTCAGTTACAAGAAATAGCAAAGTATTACGCCGTATTTCAGCCATTACAAGGTGCATCAACACAGCGAAGGAAGCAGGCATTCCTATTAAGCCAGTAAAAAAGAATTGTAACACTCCCCCACCCTGGACTAACATGCAATCGTTTGTTATAACCGATATGAGCAGAATCAACAAGAGTACCACACCGGCAACAGTTTATGGACAAATGTTTAAAGATATCGCAACAAAATTTGAACAGCAAGATTGGAAATTCGCATACACCGACGGTACAAAAATTCATTCCACAATAGCTTTCGCGGTGGTAGGTTCCAATCACAATACAATCACGGTCGGCCACCTACTACCATTCTGTTCTGTATACACTGCAGAAGCTAGCGCGGTACTACGCGCAACTCAATTTGCTCTCGGCACCAAAGAAAAATACATAGTATGTTCAGATAGCTTATCGACCATACAATCCATCACAAATATGTCCAATACAGATAGCCTGACAGTAGAAATACGCAAAACACTTTTACAAAGCAATAGTAGAATAAAAATCATGTGGGTCCCAAGTCATGTTTCAATAGCTGGAAATGAAGCTGCTGATGAAAGAGCTAAGTTAGCAGCCCAAAAACCACTTATAGTTCAAAACTTTATCTCTAACAAGGATATCTCCAAACTGGCTCAAATACACATACTTAAAGCAAAACTCGAAGACTGGAAGAATTATATCCACCACTACTCGAATATAAACACGAGCGGAAAGAGTCCTATATTCCCGATTAAAGTCACCTGCAACAATTTGAAAGCGTTTATCCGACTAATAATAGGACACACGATTATTACACACGAGGCGGTTCTTAAAGGATCGAGCGTGTCACAGTGCCCCTACTGTAATGCAGAAACCAACTCTGTGATTCATCTCCTCGACAGATGTCACAATTTCGCAATAACCAAAACAAGCCTATTTGGAAACATAAACCCTTCTAGTTTATTAAGAAATCATAACGCTGTATCTATAGACAAAATAAATGAATTCCTTAGGTTAACAGATCTTAAGAAATTAATCTAGAGTTAATTATCTATAAGCCTTTAGTTAATCTAAGCAAAAACTGTAACTTAAAAAAACAAGCGAGCCGAAGGTGTTCTTACTAGTGCTCCTTTTCCAGTAAAGAAGGCATATTGCGCTTCTTTTCTTCTAATAAATAAAATAAATAATACAATTAAAGAGATGGTTGATGTCATGTTGGGACACATTGCAAGCGGGGCATACATTTTGCATGTCGGGGTTGATTCTGGATATGTAAGAGTTTAATCTGTTACATTATCCAGAACGAAGTTGAGCCAGAGTGACTCGCGTTTCCCTGGGGAGTATGCGTTCCTCTTCCGCAAGTTTTGGATACTGTTCCCCGAGTACTCGATTCACCGGGCAATTCCCGGCATAAAGGTCAAACGCCTGTTTATGGAGTTCACCAAGGACCTGCTTGTGTTTTTTTGCTTAATACGGCTGGGTTCTCAGGTGCCGTATTTCCTCAAAATGCTTACGGAGATGACTCCTTAAGCCCCTAGGCGGTGCTGGTTCATCAATCAGATGTCTGTTGGGATGCTCCGGTTTCTGGGTATTCAACAGGAACTGTTTGGTCAGCATCTCATTTCTCTCCCTGATGGGGAGTATTCTCGCCTCATTATGCAGATGGTGTTCTGGGGACATAAGAAGACATCACGTTGCGATTCTGAGAGCAGTATTTTGGCAGGCCTGTAGCTTCTTCCAGTGGGTAACTTTTAGGCTTGGCGACCATATGGGTGACGCGTAGCACGTAATCGGCTGCCTAATTGCTTTGTATGTGGTCATGAGCGTTTCTTTATCTTTTCCCCAGGTACTGCCATCGAGGGATTTGAGGATTTTGTTACGGCTCTGAATTCTCGGAACAATTGCGGCTGCGTGCTCACCAAAATCTAGATCCTGATCAAACGTCACACCCAAGATTTTGGGGTGTAGGACAGTCGGTAGCGTAGTGCCATCGACGTGGATGTTGAAAATGGTCGACATTTGAGACGTCCAAGCTGTAAATAAGGTCGCGGAAGATTTAGTCGGTGATAATGCCAGGTTTCGCGAGGCGAAAAAACTGGAGAGATCAGGGAGGTAGCCGTTTATTTTATTGCATAGCTCATTGATCTTTGGCCTGGGCCTGTGGCCATTATTGTGCAGTCATCGGCGTAGGAAACGATTGTGACTCCTTCCGGTGGTGAAGGTAGCTTAGATATGTAGAAATTAATCAAAAGTGGGGATAGGACACCACCATGTGTCACCCTTTGTTTAATTCTCCTTGGTTTTGATGTTTCGTCTCTAAATTGCACCGATGCCTTCCGACCACCCAGATAATTTGCGGTCCACCTTTTAAGACATGGGGGAAGGGTAGACCCTTCCACGTCTCGCAGTAACGAGCCATGGTTGACCGTATGTAAAGCTTTTGATAGGTCTAGCGCTACGAGTACTGTTCTATGGTGGGGATATTGATTTAAACCGCAATTTATCTGGGTGCTAATGGCATTTAGCGCGGTGGTAGTGCTATGGAGTTTTCTGAAGCCATGCTGATGAGAGGCTAGCTGCAGTTTTGCTTGGAAATAAGGAAGCAAAATGGCTTCAAGCGTCTTTGCCACTGGCGATAGGAGAGATATCGGACGATATGACTCTCCTATGTTAGCTGGTTTCCCAAGCTTTAGTAGCGGGACCACCTTGGCCATTTTCCATTTCTCGGGTATGACAAAGGTGGAAAGAGACAGGTTGAAGACATGCGCTAAATATTTGAAACCCTCTTTCCCTAGGCTTTTAAGCATCGGCATGGCTATGCCGTCTGGGCCCACTGCTTTGGTTGGTTTAGCGCGACCAATGGCATCCTCAACCTCTTTAGCGGTGATGGTGATTGGTGACGCGCTGAATTTGTGTTTATGTGCGTGTCTATTGGCTCTCCGTCTATCTTTGTCAACCGTAGGATGCATTATATATTGTCGGCAGAAAGCGCTCGCGCATTTTTTCGCATCCGACAGCACTTTGTCGCCAAAGGCGATGAAAACTTTTTCTTTGTGCTTATTCGGATTCGATAGGGGCTTTACGGTGGACCAGAGTTTACCCACACCGGTAGAGAGGTTACAACCACTTAGGTGCTCCTCCCATTTCGCCGGCTTCTGTTCGTCCACAAGCAATCTGATGCGTTGGTTTATATCCCTTATTTGGGGGTCGCCTGGATCAAGCTGTCTTATAAGGTCACGTTCTCTCGCTAAGTTTGCGGCCTCCGCCGGGAAGTGGGGCCGGATTTCGGGAATTCTCCCGGCGGGAATGAAACGTGCCGAGGCGGATTCAATGACCTTACGGAAGACTCGGTGCCACTTTCCTAGATGTTCTGGTCTTCGCGAAGGAAACCCCACGACGGGCTTCATTGCGCCGTGTTGCCAGGCCGCAAACCCAAATACACTGGGCACCCCAATGCTTACCTAGGGACGACCAGTCCCAGGGCCACAACAGCAATTACGTCCTAGCCTCACAACCCAGGCGTAGTCACCCGTCACTTACTCCTAAAGTGACGACGTCTCCCCCGTTGCACTTCAGAATTCTGCAGTTAAACTCTAATGGATTAACTGGAAAGATCACGGAGATAGTCGGTTTCATGAAGCGGCACAACATCTGCATTGCTGCGATTCAAGAGACTAAACTCACAGCAAGATCTGCTCTGCAGACCTGTTCAGGGTACAATGTCCAAAGAAAAGATCGCGAAAGCGGGAATGGAGGCGGTCTCGCGTTTATCATACACCGCTCAGTGCAAGATCATATATTTGATCCCGACATCGGCCGCAGGGACAATGTCCTGGAACGTCATGGCTTATCTGTCCGGTCAGGCGATGTAAACCTAGAAATCATCAACATCTACATCCCTCCTGCCACCTGCTGCCCCAGTGGATACCGCCCTAATATAAGTGCGTTACTCACTGGCGACAATCGCATTATCTTGGGAGATTTCAATGCCCATCATGACCTATGACATTCAAATTTGCAGGCGGACAGCAGAGGCGAGATGTTGGCGGATCAAATAGAAGAACCAACGTTCTGCACAATAAATGGACACGCCCCCACTCGTATGGTAGGAAGCTGTCACATTTCGCCAGATATATCAATCGTGAGCGCAGGACTCGTCAACTGCGTCAACTGGCAGCCGATGGTAACATTGGCATCCGACCACCTGCCAATACTCATTTCGCTCGAGCGTACCGACGACTTTATAGTCTCTGAAAAATGCACTTTCATAAACTTTAAAAAAGGAAAGTGGGAAGAATATAAATCCTTTACAGACAGCCGCTTTGTTGCCCTCCCTATCCCGACTAATACTCGCCAAGGGGAGCGTGCTTTCCGCAAGGTCATTGAATCCGCGCTTCTCGCTTTATTCCCGCCGGAAGAATTCCCGAAATTCGGCCTCACTTTCCGGCGGAGGCCGCAAATTTAGCGATAGAACGTGACCTCATAATACAGATCGATCCCGGCGCCCCCAAATTAGGGACATGAACCAACACATCAGACTGATTGTGGATGAACACAAGCGGGCGAAATGGGAGGAGCATCTAAGAAGCTGTAACCTCTCTGCCGGTGTGGGTAAGCTTTGATCCACCGTAAAGTCCCTATCGAATCCGCCCAAGCACAACGACAAAATTTCCATCACCTTTGGCGTTAAAGTACTGTCGGATGCGCAAAAATGCGCGAGCGCCTTTTGACGACAATATATAATGCATTCTGCGGTTGTCAAAGCTAGACGGAGGGCAAACAGGCACGCGCGCAAACATAAATTCAGCGCGTCCCCAATTACCATCACCGCCAAAGAGGTTGGGGATGCCATCGGTCAGGCTAAACCATCTAAAGCGGTGGGTGCTGACGGCATAGCCATGTCGATGCTTAAAAGCCTAGGAAATGGCGGTTTTAAATATTTAGCACATGTCTTCAACCTGTCTCTTTCGACCTTTGTCATTCCCGAAAAATGGAAAATGGCCAAGGTGGTCCCGCTACTAAAGCCTGGGAAACCAGCCAACATAGGAGAGTTATATCGCCCGATATCTCTCCTATCGCAAGTAGCCAAGACGCTTGAAGCCATTTTACTGCCCCATTTCAAGGCAAATTTGCCACTAGACTCTCATCAGCATGGATTTAGAAAACTACACAGCACTACCACCGCGCTAAAGTACCAGATAAATTGCGGTTTAAATCAAAAACCCCCACCATAGAACAGTACTCGTTGCGATAGACCTATTAAAAGCTTTTGATATGGTCAACCATGGCACGTTACTGCAAGACCTGGAAGGGTCTACCCCAAGTCTTAAAAGGTGGACCGAAAATTATCTGCGTGGACGAAAGGCATCAGTGCAATTTCGAAACGAAACATCTAAACCGAGGACAGTTAAACAAGGGGTGCCACAGGGCGTGTCCTATCCCCAATTTTGTTTAACTTCTACACATCAAAGCTACCTTCGCCACCAGAAGGAGTTACTATCGTGTCCTCCCTCACTAGGTTACGCACCTTGTCGTTAGTGTGAGGGCTTACCCGAACTCCATAGCGCCCGACTATGAGGGGGAGCTGTTTAGGACTGACATCTACGCCGTTTCGCCTCCTAGGAGGGCGGCGGGATGTCGGTGACCAAGAACTGCCAACCCTCTAATCCAGGGTATTATGCGGACCGTGCCTATTGCACGATTTGCAGCCAGGGGATAAATTCGGCTGTATTCGAACGGAGCCTTCCCGATACCGGGCCACCTCGGGAAGTATTAATGGCCTTACCACAGTAAGGGGCGCTGCTGTGGCGGACGATTCTTTCCCTGTATATAATACAGGACCGCTGAGCCCGCCTTGTTGGGCAGGTGGTCGTACGACCAAGATGAACGACTCTTACCTGATTGTAATAAGGACGATGTAAAGAGGAGGACTGAGTCGCAATCCAAGGATAACAAATACAAATTAAGCGATGCGTCGGACTCGGGGAGCGAGAGTAGTGCTGATTCAAGGAACGCCGTGTTGGGGAAGCACACAAATGAAAACGGAGTAGAAGAGTTGAGAAGGGTACGGAGCAGAGGAAGCAAAAGAGCTCTCTCGCAGTACCGTGCAGCACTAAGAATTGTACAACGCTTGGGAGCAGTGGCCGACCCAACAGAAGTGGAGATCGAGCGCTTGGAATGGGCCCATGAAGTGGTAGAAGCAGGTCGAAGGCAGTTCAAAAGGTTTGCTGCGAGAAACCCTCGGTTCTGCAACCGGTATGAAGAGGAAGAAGCGTTGAATGGCAGAATGAAGAGGCAACGTTCGGCGGGAGGCGACAAGCCTGCTTTCAAGAGGCAGAAAGGACCCAGTCCTAGAGCCGCAAGGCAGGGCAGTCGCATAGACAAGACAAGTAGGCCCAAAGCTGTAAGACAGATGGGTTCCAATAGCGAGGTAGCAACTACCTCGAAAGCTGCGAGTCAGAGGGAAGTTGCAATTACGGAAGTAGGAGATAAGCCAAAGGGAGATAACGCTAAGACTCCGTCTTTCTCGGAAGCGCTAAAGGGAGTTAACGCTAAGACTCCGGCTTTCTCGGAGGTGCCAAAGGGAGATAATACTAAGACTCCTGCTTTTCCCGAGAAGATGAGTGATGTGGCAAAGCAGTCACTGACTGTGGCGCTGGTTGATCGTAGCAGTCCTTTCGGACAAAAGGGAGCTTATTAGCTTAAAGCTTAAGATGATCCGGGAACAACCAAGTAAGCACCTTCCAACCTTTGATTCGGGGGGATGGTATAATGGTGTGAAGATGATAGCGTGCGACAAAATCGCGAGCTTGCGGTGGCTGGAGGAAGTGGCTCCAAACCTTCAAAGGCAAGGCACGAACGCGCGGTTTGAGGTTGTGGATAAAGCGCAAATCCCCACGGATGGTGATGGTGGAGCAATGAGCTGAGTCTTCTAAGAAGACAGGTACATCCTGCCTTAATCAGATGGATCGGCTGCATGTTAAATTGCAGAAAGATTACATCACAATGGGGATTGTAAGAGGCCACAAAATCAGTGGACAGGGGCACGCCGCAAGGAGGGGTGCTATCAATGCCTTCGGGATATTTATACCTGGGCATCTAATGTCGGGTTGAAAGTCAATGCGGAGAAGACGGATATGGTCTTGTTTACAGAGGTCCAAATTGGACCAGGCCTAAGTTAGGAGGGGTGACCTTACAGGAGAAACCTTGCACAAAATATCTAGGAATCATCCTAGACAGTAAGCTGTCATGGAAGCTCAACGTGGAGGAGAGGGTCAAGAGGGCCTCAACGGCACTATGCATGTAAAAGAATGCTGGGGTGTACGTGGGGCCTATCGCTCTCTCTTTTTCATTGGGTTTTTACAGCGATTGTAAGCCCTATTCTATACTATGGAGTTCTTGTGTGGTGGAAAGTCACACAAAAAACAACATACCTCAAAAAATTAGAGGGGGTATGCAGACTATCGATGCTTAGCATTACGGGAGCCCTGAAAACAACCCCGACGGCTGCACTATATGCCATTCTGCACATCCCACCTGTAGACCTGGTAGCAAAGAACAAAGTGTTAACTACCGCAACCAGGTTCGGTGCTTCGGGGCAGCTTGAGCGCCGACCATATGGCCATAGTAGTATAGCGTCATCAATCACAAGACGAACAGACTACATGATTCCCTATCTGCGCTTCGAGGGAGATCTTAAGGCCACAATAGAGGTGGACGGTTGGCGCAAGGGTGCGCAAATGGCGGACGAGGGTTTACATTTGTACACCGATGGTTCCAAAGTAGTGGAAGAAGTAAGGTCTTCGGTATACTGCGCTGATCCGATAATAAGCAGATCCTACAGGCTGCCGGATTACTGTAGCGTTTTTCAATCGGTAATATTAGCCGTAACCAAAGCAGTAGAAACCCTGGAAGAGAATAGCTTAAGCTGCAACCGTGTTAACTTTTATATTGAGGTGGACGGTTGGCGCAAGGGTGCGCAAATGGCGGACGAGGGTTTACATTTGTACACCGATGGTTCCAAAGTAGTGGAAGGAGTAGGGTCTGCGGTATACTGCGCTGATCCGGAAATAAGCAGATCCTACAGGCTGCCGGATTACTGTAGCGTTTTCCAAGCGGAAATATTAGCCGTAACCAAAGCAGTAGAAACCCTGGAAGAGAATAGCTTAAGCTGCAACCGTGTTAACTTTTATATTGACAGTGAAGCAGCAATTAAGGCAATAATTTCGCATAGCACAGCATCTAAATGCGTGTTAGAGTGTAAGCAGTCTCTGGAGAGAATCGGGACAGGGAGAAGCATACATCTATATTGGGTCCCAAGGCATATGGGAATAGATGGAAATGAAAAAGCGGACGAACTAGCTAAAAAGGGCGCATCCTTTGAAGCTTGCTCCGTACATGTCCCAATTAGATTGGGCGAGATTAAGCGAATGCGAGAGGTGCACATGATCGACCAAGCGGGAAAGGCGTGGGTTCAAGCGCGGGGCTGTAAAGTGTCGAAGATTATGTGTAGGTCTTACAACCTTAGACTAACACAGTTGCTTCTATCATTAAAAAGAGAGGACTGTAGACTCATGACGGGTATTCTGACTGGACACTGCCTTCTGCCGTCACATGCCTTTAAATTAGGCTTGGTCAGTGATAGCAGATATAGGAAGTGCGGGTTGGAGGGGAAACGATCGAGCACGTTCTGTGATCGTGCCCTGCACTTGCCAGGCTAAGACTCCAGCTATTAGGAGTGATACAGCTGTCAGATCTAGAAGCAGCAAGTGGCTTAAGTCCTAGGAAGCTTCTAGTATTTGCCAAGAGGACGGAGTTATTTTATAACTTAAATAAAAAAATAATGTAAGGCGCGATAACCTCCGAAGAGATCTAAGGCCGTGCTCCTCTTGATTTTCCCTACAAATTGGCCGGACGGGACCTAAATGTGTTATGCCGACTCCGAACGGCATCTGCAAGGCAGATGAGTTTTCACTGAAAGCTTTTCATGGCAGAAATACACCCGGAGCGCTTGCCAAACACTGCCGAGGGGCGACCCCGCTTAGAAAAATTTTCTTCTAATTTAAAAACCTTATTTCTAAAATTTTGATGTTGCTTTGCCCGGGGTGCGAACCCAGGGCATACGGTGTGGTAGGCGGGGCACGCTATCATCACACCACGGTCCTGGTTTTTGATAGGGGTTTTCAGTTTGGTCGTTAAAACAAACTTCTGGTAACACTACGGAATCAATCAGTCTATGTGAGGTCCTCATGGACCGGCCAGTTCAACCTACCTACCTACTATCGTTTCCTACGTCGACGACTGCACAATAATGGCCACAGGCCTCGGCCCACATATCGATGAGCTATGCACCAAAATAAACGGCTACCTCCCTGATCTCTCCAGTTTCTTCACCTCGCGAAACCTGACATTATCACCGACTAAATCATCGGCGACCTTATTTACAACATGGACGTCCCAAATGTCGACCATTTTAAACGTCCACGTCAATGGCACTAGGCTACCGACTGTCTTAGACCCCAAAATCTTTGGTGTGACCTTCGATCAGGATCCACATTTTGGTGAGCATTCAGCCGCAATTGTACCGAAAATCAGAGCCGTAATAAAATGCTCAAATCTCTTGCTGGAAGTACTTGGGGAAAAGATAAAGAAACGCTCATTACCACTTAGAAAGCAATTGGCCAGCCGATTGCATGCTACGCGTCCCCGATATGGTCGCCAAGCCTAAAGATGACCCACTGAAAGAAGCTACAGGCCTGCCAAAATACTGTCCTCAGAACCGCCACGGTTTGTCTCCTTATGTCGCCAGAACACCATTTACATAACGAGGCGAGAATACTCCCAATAAGGCAGAGAAATGAAATGCTAACCAAACAGTATCTGTTGAATACCCAGAAACCTGGGCATCCCAACAGACATCTGATTGATGAGCCAACACCGCCCAGGGGTTTAAGGAGTCACCTCCGTAAGCACTATGGGGAAATACGGCACCTGAGAACACAGCCGTATGAAGCCAAAAAACATAAGCAGGTCCGTTGTGAACTCCATAAACAGGCGTCGGACCTCTATGTCAGGAATTGCCCGGTGAATCCAGTACTCAAAGAGCAATACCCTAAACTTTGCGGAAGAGCAACGCACACTCGCTGGGAAACGCGAGTCACTAGCCCAACATCGATCTGGATACTGTAACAGGTTAAACTCTTACCTATCCAGAATCAACCCCGACATACAAAATGTATGCCCTGCTTGTAATGTGTCCCCAAATGACACCAACCATCTCTTCAATTGTAATGTGGAATCAACGCCTCTAACACCTCTCTCATTATGGCCCACCCCTGTTGAAACAGCTAGTTTCCTCGGACTCCCTTTAGAGGACATTGATGACAATTTGTGATTGGTCAGACCTGTAGTAACTCTTTACTAAAAGAAAGTATTGTTTACACGCTGATGGTTAGCGTTAAAAAGCAATTGTTCTTTATTTGAAAATTGTCTTCCCTTTTATACAAATTTATCTAGTCTACACATACATATTTACACTAACACTAATAAATGGTATTCTCAACATTTACATACTGAGTCAGCATATTAGTTCGATCTATTTTTACAAATTGTAACTGTGAATATTTTGGCAGGCGTATTGACGAGTTGTCATTGACACTTGGTCACGCTATTAGCGGGCTCGTCAGTACGCCAGTGTATTGTAACTAGATAGGGGTCTTGCCGTCGGCAATAATGAGTGATGTTGAACTCCCGCTGTGTCGGGGTAAACGAAATGTATTTAGGTCAACATTGTAATGTGCATACAATATGGGTGGTCTGCATAGACAGTACTTTGGCATATTAGGGTATTAGATTATGATGAATAGTACTGTAGACATATTGACATAAGTAGGTATCATGCATAATACCACACCATCCACCTTAAGAAGAAAAAGGAGTATACGACTTTTTCAGAGTCTAATGACCCACTTGAGTTTTGCTTGAATTAGAAAAGGTTATAATTGTTTTTGGGTTATAATATAATTTATTGCATAGCAGTTACTTGATATGGGAAACAAAGAGTCTACATTATTCTCTGTTTGCATTTGTTTATAATATGCTGACTTGTTATATACATTTTTTTTGTATGTTTGTATGTTTATAATTATGAGTATTGTTTTGCGTCAAATGTTACCGCAGCTGACCCTTACGTGTGTCAACTCACTTAAAAGTCCGCTGGTGCTTACAAATTTATTACTTAATATTTATGAAGTAACTTGATGCCGAAATGAATTTGTATGTTGATGTGTTTTTTTGTGTATTTTTTTTTTTTGCTTACATTTTTTTTTATGTTTTTATTGTACTGATTTTTGTTTGATGAGTAAAGTGGAATGCTTTTTGTAGAAAAACAAATTTTGAATTATGTGACTTGCTAGCTGATTGGTTTAAGTCTATTTTTATGGACTATTATTTCCTTATTTTGTAGGTAGGTTAAAGTGAAAATATTTCCTATTACTATTTTCTATTCTATTTTGGCTTTAGAATAAAATATATTTCCCTATTAGTATTTTCTATTCTACCAGTGGCTAAAGTAAAAGATTTTCTCTTAAAATTATGGTATCTCTAAAAAAATAGGTTTTCCTAACTGAAACAGGTCATACTTATATCTATCTCTCCATTATGATATTTCTAACCTTAATTATTTCTACTAACTAAAGATGAATGATTTTTGTATTAACCATATTTATTAAACAACGATTTTCATTTATGTATGTTTGTTTAATGGTGTGTTCAGTTTATACTTATATTTAAGAATTCATGAGCTTAACACCGGCTTATAATAATTGAATTTCAATTATTATGTTTTCTAAGAGAAACTGAAAAGAAAGAAACATTTACTGGCATATTGCGATGGACCCATTTCGAAAACCGCCAACTTAATTATCATCAGGCAATTTTGTAATGTTATCAAAGGTTTCACCGGGATTCGAACCGTGAATCACATGGTGAAACTGCAGTAGCCTTTTACCACTAGGCCATCCTGTTGGTATTTGTTTTCATGCTTAATTCAGTTTTTGTAAAGTTCTTCTTTCTTTTGCCTATTTTTCTTTTGGGTGATATCTGAATCCCCAAAACGAAAGAAATGTATGCCCAACAATGACTCCAACTTGTCTTCGAGTCAGGGGCAAAGATGTCCTCCTACGAATGTCCCTTCAACCGCGTTGACTAATACGAACAGGCTAATCAAAGACGTTATGAACAATGCAGCTCAGGAATCTCCACAAGAATCTCCACAAGGTTGTGTCGAGACTTCCAGTCAGACGATCTCTGGCAAATTAAACGATGCACGAACTAATAGTGGTACCTTTGCGGCTGTTTGTTCTACGTCACCAATGTTGATTTCGCTGGACTCCCCAATTCATCCTACACCTCCACCGGTATCTTTAGCTCCAATAATAACAGTTACCGATACTGGGGTTGTTGCTAGCGATACAAGTGTACCAGAAAAAAATAGTACGGGCTCGATAACCAACGCTATAACGGCCGCACCTTCCCAGCTCTCTGGTGCGCTATCCGCTACTCCTTTGCAGGTGACTGCCGTGCCACCTCGTAGGGCTGTATTTGTGTCCCGATTACACGCCTCGCTTACCGAAAATGACATTGCTCATTACGTTTGCTCTAAACTTGGTGTTGCACCCACTAGTAACATCAATGTGTATAAATTTAACTTTAACTATGAGAGAGACACCTCCTCATTTAAAATATCCCTTTCAGATGAATATTTCGATAAGGTACTTGATTCCTCTTTTTGGCCCAAGCATACTGTGGTTCACTTGTTCACGAGAAAGGCGAGGGCCGAACCTGCTTTATTACAGCCAAAAAACGGTATGACGAACACAATAATAACAACACAAAGGTAATTGCTGATCTGTCCCGTCTTCTCATTAATTATCAAAATGTTCGTGGTTTACTATCAAAACTTGTTCCATTCTTCCTTAATTCTTTCAACTTTTCTGCACAAGTTGTAGCTTTTACGGAGACCTGGCTAAAGCCTGATAATTACAATTCTGAGGTTTTTTCAAATAAATATGCTGTTTATCGGCGTGATCGCATCTCTAGAGCGGGAGGTGTCCTTATTGCTGTTGAATCTAACCTATCGTCTGAGTTGATTTCGCTGGACAATATCTCTCATATCGAATTCATAGCAGTTAGGCTTTCATTCGGTAGCTATAGCGTAATTGTTTGCTGTTCGTATATACCACCTAGTCATAGCTCGGCCATCTGTGATTTGCATTCGCAGTTGGGAGATAACGATCGACTTGTTGTTGTTGGTGACTTTAACTTGCATAAGCATATGACATTTCACCAAGTGAAGCCAGCATTGAAATCTTATGTAATAGATGGTACGCCTTTGGAGCGTATATCTATTGCAAATGATCTAGGTGTCCTTTTTGATCCGAAATTGAATTTTAACATGCATATTTCATCTATAGCCAACAAAGCGTTGGGTTTACTTGGATTTGTTAAAAGATGGGCTAAAGAGTTCGATGATCCGTACCTCACTAAGGTTCTTTACACATCGCTGGTTCGTCCAATACTCGAGTATTGCTCATGCGCTTGGTCCCCTGTTTCTCAAAAGCATATAAAGCGTCTTGAGTCAGTTGAAAAGCAATTTTTGATATTTGCATTGCGCGACCTTAATTGGGACTCAAGTCTCCACCTTCCTCCATACAGAAGTAGACTTCTTCTTATTAACTTACCCACTCTGGAAAATCGGAGAATATTACTGGGGTTGTTGTTCATCCATAAGCTCATTATTGGAGAAATTGATTCCGCGGACCTCCTCAGCCGCTTGTTTTTTGCGGTTCCCCCTAGAGTATCCAGACACTACGTTCCTTTCTATTTACCCCTTTGTCGACGAAACTTTGCTAAAAATAATCCTCTTCTTATCTGGTGCGCGCACTACAATGACTTGTATAGCTGCATCAGTCTTGAATGTACTTTTGCCACTATACGTAATGCAATACTTGCCTATCTAATTTAAGAGATACAAGCTAATTTAATTTGCCGGCATTTTATTCCTTCGATAAAAAACAGGAACTATCTCGCTTAAGGATGGAGGAACATTTATCAACATGTATCATTAAGAAGGAACAAGAATCTGGTGCATTCCAACAACGTAAAAAAAATGCTTTTTCATGAGTCAATGACCGCAATCGTATGCATTCCGGCAGTATAATCTTATGGGTCAGGCATCGAGCTGATTGGAATCCGGTGCATTCCAACAACACAGGTCATGTTACTTTTTTATGCCTTGTGATGGCGTATCCTCATTACACTACTCTTAGCACTGCCGGATTCCCATGACATGCTGATTGGAATCTTGTTGCATTCCAACAGGGAGATTGGAATCCACTGCATTCCGAAATCATGCTGAGCGGAATCTGATGCATTCCGCCAGTATAAGATTTCGGCATAAGATCTTATTTCTGCTCATATTTCTTATTATTATTATATTCTGAAATTAAATAGTAATGTTCATTAATATTTCTTTGTTTGTAATATAACATTGTTGAAAGCTCGATATATCTTAAATTTTATCTTTTGAGTTGTATATTTATATATCTTTTATATTATGCAGTCGACCATAGTTTGTCGTCGACTTTAAATAATAAATAAATAAATAAAATAAATAATATTGCGATGGACCCATTTCGAAAATCGCCAACTCGGTTCATCATCCAGCAACTTTGTAATGTTATCAAAGATTTCACCGGGATTCATTGTTTAAAATTGAGGTGTTGTGATTGATGCAAGGTCAAAGTAATTTTAATTAATGGGTAAACGGTAGGTACAGTGGATGGAAAAATTTTCATATCTTTTACTTTTTGTTTTTTCATATTTTCCAGTAATATATTGTGATCTTATGTGTGTCATGCGATTTCTGCGGCGGCCACCAAGACAGAATTTTTATTTTTACCGGGAATGTCACATGTGTAACCTCATGGGTTTGTACATTTATTATATCTTAGAGAACGTGGGTACCATTTTATTACATTTAAATTTGCCTACTCGAGTAAAATTTCTATAATATTCACTTTTCCTTATAAATTTCAAGTCCTGGACTGCCGGCATTTCTCGAATGCCTGGTCGAATATTGTCCTAAGTCAATAACTTCCTCAACCATCTGGTTAATTGAAATCCCTCTACGCTAACATTTCTCTATCCTAAGATGAAAACGAGCGCGACATGTCTACTTGTTACAAATTTATATAGCGCTTCACATATATTTTTATAAGTTCTCTTTGTGACTTTTTCTTCATTTTTGTTTTTCTTATTGGCTGGGTTTTTAGTATATTTTTGTTTTTTTGTTTTTGCATATTTCCACTATCCTAGAATTTTCTACTGCTTCATGACCATCTTTGTCAGGAGCATTCAAAAAGGAGTTATGAAGATTTAAACTTTGGCAGGGTTTATGAGTCTGCCTTTTCTGTTGATTGGGAAATTTTGAGAGTTATTATTCTAATTATTTGTTGCTCTTCCTCAAAATCAAATTGAGTTTTGAATTAAAATAAAAATCTTTAAATAACAGAATGCTAAAAATATAATTTCCTAGATACGAGCTTGAACAGGTTTTAATTGCCTATATTTCATTTTCATATAATTTTTGAGTATCTTGGCTATTGCAATGGTTAATAACACGATAACGCAGATTAACACTGCTATCCAAAGATCAGGAATGTTTGGGTTCTTTTTTGTCTCTACCTCGGCTGGTGGTTCATATTTTACTGTTCTATTTTCTGATGCTTCAGAATTGTCTTTCCCTGCTTCGAAGCCAGCTATGGCTATCATAATGCCTTGGGCTATTTTTGCCCACCAAGACATTTTGAAACTTCTCTAATTTTAATAAAATACTTTATTTTATTTATTACTTTTTATTGTAAAAATTGTAAATCTAAAAAAAAATTTTGATTTCTTAAAAGTATTTTTTTTGTAAAAGAAAATGTTTGCATTTCCAAAATTTTATAATTAGCTTAGTATAAAATATTTAAAAATGTTTTTATTTATTCATAGCAAGAGTTGTAAGCGCTATTATAATTTAATTTTTGGCGTTTTCGGGGAACACACTTCTAATCATTCGCATGGTTTCTTCTACCCTGGTTGTGGGATTTATTATATCTTCTAGGGTTGGTTCCCTAGTCATTCCTATAATTTTTCAAAGCTTCTTTAATCCCTCTAGTTCTTTTTTAGGTCTCTCGTGTGTAAATTCTCGTCCCACCATTGGAGGGGAAGCCTGAGGAGTCCTTTTGCATTTTAATTTATTACTTAAATGATTGCAGATTTTAAAAGGTTTCGAAATTAGGAATTTTTAATTGGATCTTTTATAATATATCCTCGCAATTTTTGGAGTTGTATGAAGTCTGAGTACTCCGAAAAAATTTTTTATATATTTTTGAAATTTATAAAGCATTCC
Organism: Eurosta solidaginis; assembly: GCF_040869045.1. Lineage (NCBI taxonomy): Eukaryota > Metazoa > Arthropoda > Insecta > Diptera > Tephritidae > Eurosta > Eurosta solidaginis. The sequence continues at coordinate 99,132,166 of NC_090323.1, read as the reverse complement.
AATTTACTGAAATTTTTTTTAACTTATTTGAGAATTTTTATTTATATATTTTTCAAGGTTTTTCTATCAAGCTAACCCTACTGTGAAGAAAGAGAAGAAGAGAAAAAAAATGCCCTGAGGCCGCTCAAAAAAATTTTTATGCATTTTTGAAATTTATAAAGCATTCCAATTTACTGAAATTTTTTTTAACTTATTTGAGAATTTTTATTTATATATTTTTCAAGGTTTTTCTATCAAGCTAACCCTACTGTGAAGAAAGAGAAGAAGAGAAAAAAAATGCCCTGAGGCCGCTCAATTGATTCTAAAAAATTTTAATTATACTTAAGCGTTTATAACTCCTTGCTGCCAGGCTGGATGTTGTTTGCTTCTGATTTTTGCTGGTGATGAAGATTTCTTTATTCCACCTCGCTTGCTTTTATTTGATCAGTCATTCTTATTCCACCTCGCTTTATGCTTTCATCCTTATTGCCGATCAGAATGTTATTTTTTCTATCTCGCTTATGCGTTTATTTGGACAGTCATGCTGACTGCCGATCAGAATGTTGCTTAACTTTATTTGCCGTTAACTTCGATTTTAATTTGCTCAAATCCTCATAATTGATGATATAATATTTTCGATTTTAATTTGCTCAAATCCTCATAACTGATGTTGAATATTTTCGATTTTAATTTGCTGATGATGGTAGCAATTTTCTGGAAATCCTCTTTGTAGCGCAAACTGTCGCCTTCCTCTCTATCCTGTTCGGATCAGGACTACTTAGTTTTTGCTTTTAGTTTGGCAGGACCTTTAGTGCTGTATTTTAAAGTTCTTGGCAGTAGCGAACTGTTTGTTGAGATGGCAGGATCTCTGTTCAGCGAATTTTGCTTATGAGCAAACTTTCAGCTAATTGAAGATCAGGCTGGCAGGATCTTTCTCCAACTAGATTTTTTAGCAGTTGTGCCAATTTTAATCTAGTTTGGCAGGATCACCATGTAATAACTGTTTACCAAAAGAAAGTATTGTTTACACGCTGATGGTTAGCGTTAAAAAGCAAGTGTTCTTTATTTGAAAATTGTCTTCCCTTGTATACCAATTTATCTAGTCTACATATACATATTTACACTAACACTAATAAATGGTATTCTTAACATTTACATACTGAGTCAGCATATTAGTTCGATCTATTTTTACAAATTGTAACTGTGAATATTTTGGCAGGCGTATTGACGAGTTGTCATTGACACTTGGTCACGCTATTAGCGGGCTCGTCAATACGTCAGTGTATTGTAACTAGATACGGGTCTTGCAGTCGGCAATAATGAGTGATGTTGAACTATCGCTGTGTCGGGTTAAACGAAATGTATTTAGGTCAACATTGTAATGTGCATACAATATGGGTGGTCTGCATAAACAGTACTTTGGCATATTAGGGTATTAGATTATGATGAACAGTACTTCAAACATATTGACATAAGTAGGTATCATGCATAATACCACAGACCTATTGAATGGGGCGAAGCACTGCTACAACAACAACAACAACAACAACCAGCCCTTGGCCCCGTCTCCCCCTCTTTCCAGCACTAGCACACGAGTAGGCCAGAGAAACAGACTCTTAGTCCCTATAACCTTGGGCACCGTTTGCCAGCATAGAATATATATGCTTGCGACATCTGCCCAATGCAGTTCCTGCCTTGGACGGTGCCAGTTTCCTAGATGTTCTGGTCTCAGCGACGGCAACCTCCGACGGGCCCCTATAGGACTTACGAGTCAGCTTTCCTCAACCCACGCGTCACTTACTCCCAAAGCGAAGACGTCTTCCCCGTTGCACTTCAGAATACTGCAGTTAAACTGCAATGGGTTAACTGGGAAGATCGCGGAGATAAATAAAAAATAAATAAATGTAAGGCGCGATAACCTCCGAAGAGATCTAAGGCCGAGCTTCTCTTCCAATTTGCGTCGTGCTCCTCTTGATTTTCCCTACAAATTGGCCGGACCGGACCTACATGTTTTATGCCGACTCCGAACGGCATCTGCAAAGCAGATGAGTTTTCACTGAGAGCTTTTCATGGCAGAAATACACCCGGAGTGCTTGCCAAACACTGCCGAGGGGCGACCCCGCTTAGAAAAATTTTCTTCTAATTGAAAAATTTTATTTCTAAAATTTTGATGTTTCTCTGCCCGGGAGTTGAACCCAGGGCATACGGTGTGATAGGCGGAACACGCTACCATCACACCACGGAGATCGTGGATTTTATACTTTATTGGACGAGTATTAGACACGAGCGATGTGGCGTTTCACCCAGACAATAGAAAAGTTATAGAACAGATACTAAAAATGAATGACTTCCCTCCCGCTCTAATACAAAAATTGATTAAAGAACACCCAAAAGTGAAATACCAAAGCTGAGAAAAATCTACAACAAAATATAAATCCGTGGAATACATACACGGTTTTTCTGAACGACTACAAGCTTCAAATATTTATAACAAGGAGAATACCAGAATTGCACACAAACCACCTTATACTAATAATATATTTTTCAGCAACATGAAAAGCAAGGTAGACACGATGCACAAAAATAACACAATATACAAAATTACATGTGCGGGAGACGAAAAAGGTAATTGTGCGAAAGAAACAATTAAAAGACCAGAATAGCTGGGCACCGATCTGACTTAAAATGCAGATCATCTGGCAGCACACAAAAAACAGCACTTGCGGCCCACTGTGCAGAGAGCGGCCACCAACCTAACTTTGAATTGGTGAGCATACTGGTGAGGGAGAACAATTACTCCAAAAGATTTACTTTGGAAATTCTTCACATAGCAAACACACCGACAAACAAGAGACAAAACTACAAAACAGACACAGAAAACTGTTCACATATTTACAGACATTTACTTGACACACGTAAAATTAGTCCTAAGCTGCACGGTGAACTAAACGGAGGCTGTGTATCGGATAAAAATAATTAATGTATGTATGCAAAAATGTTTTTAAACGTTTTTAATTGTTTAGGTTCTGTCTTATATAATAGAAAACTTTTGTAATTATTGTTGTAGCCCCTGAAGACGATCTCCGACGGAGATTGAAATATATTGGGAATAAGATAAAAAACAGAATTTGTTTTATTGACCTTGAGCCGGCAAAAAGGAAATTGTAGATTAATTTATTAAATATTTAAGATACATTAGCGCATTAAGACTTAGTCTTTTATCGCACTGTACAAGCAGCATACATATATATATAATATATATAGTATGATAGTTTAGTGTATCAGGTTTTAAAATAAGGTAAAAAACAATATTTGAAAGCTTTCACAATTCAAATAAACAAAAAAATTACAAATATGTATTTAAAAAGTACTTAAAACGTAGAACTTAGAAAACCTCTGAAGAAAATTTATAATATGCTGTTTTTAGATATTCGGGTTTTTTGTTGTATTCGAATAGTAAAATGAAAAAATCCTGTTTATCTTACGCTCATCGCTTGAACATTTGAGCATGCACATATCGGTACACGTACGTATATTTATGTGTGTATAGATGTTTTGACAATTGCAGCCATTTTCCTCCCAAATCGATTTGACATCCGTAAACTGTGTAGTTTCTTTGCGATTTTTCAAAAAATATTAGTAGTAGAAATAGGACTCAATCAGTTTACAAATACCTGTTAAGTACTGAACTGAATAGTTCCTTAGAACAATTTTTTTTAGTTTTATAATGAATTTATTAACTATGCCATGCTCTATTAATGTGGCTGAAAATAGATAATTTTATGAAAAGTACGGATACCAAGGATTCGTGAACTATCGTAAATCTATGAATATGCGAAGCCTAAACCAATTTAAAATTCATCGTTCAACGTCAAAAACGCGACTAGTAAATCTATTCACGTAAAAATGTCATAAGTAAATAATGAAAATGCCGTAACGAAATGCACTCGTTGAGCATGTTGGGAACATTCGTCTCCATTTAAGAATTTGTGGAATCGTTTTTTGGGATAGTCTGACCTCTTGAGGTAGTATCAAACGAGCATGTTCGGAATATTCTAAATTAACGGTTTATTCGGAACACTTCCATAAATACCTAAACAGAAAAGAGAAAACGGTAAATACTTCCTGTGTAGCGGACAGCACAAAAGCTTAACTCTTCTGTCAAAGTCGAGTACCGGAATATAAAGTTCTAAGACAATAAGCCGTTTTCTTTTATTTAGTTTTGTCAGTTCATTGCGGCTGCTGAGTAGAGTATCACCCCATGTCGGGTGCCATTTCGAAATCGTCCTATCTCAAAATATTTTTCAAAAATTTCCCATTTCAGCATTTGTCACAAGAACGCCCTTAATTATAATTATTTAATTATCATTAATTTGTTTCCAAAGTCTTCAATTAAGTTAATATTGGCTTTATATAACTTTTGAATCATAAGACTTTGCAAAATATGTTGGCAATGACATGTAAAAATATTTTTTTTATGATGACCAATTAGATGTATATACAAACCTAATGATATCAAATCAAAATTTTCCATGCAACTTACAAACATATGTATGTATGTATTGGGAAACAAAACTCCCTACCATATTAATCTTACTAGCCTTTACCCGCGGCCCCGTCCGCAAGGAGAAATTTAAATATATGGGCTATTCGCGTTAGCCTGCTTATTATCTGTTTAAAATTTTGTTTTCTGTCTAATGCATTTTATTTTTGTAATTGAGTAAAAAAAAAGAACTGAATGAGCTGATAACCTGATAGGATCCCAAATGATCCCGAAATTATACAGAAAAAGCAACGAAATGACCCCCAGCGACACGATTCTAGACGTATACAGAGAACCACACAGAAATGATCCCTGAAGGTGTTCCAAAATGATCCCGAAAAGGTTCCGAAATGACCCTGACGGGCTCACGGGCGGATCTCAAAAACCATCCAGAAAATATCCAGGAAGGGTCCCTAAATTATCCCGACATACTCCAGAAAAAGTTCCGAAATGGCTCCGAGGGGATCCACGACGGATCGCGAAAACCATACAGAAATGATTCCGGAAGGATCCCCAAATGATCCCGTATTAGCCCCGAAAAGCTCCCGAAATAACCCCGACGGGATCCCGGACAAATCCCGAAATCCATCCAGAAATGATCTTGGGAAGGTCCCAAAATTATCCCGAAATAGTCTCGGAAAAGTTCAGAAATTACCCTGACGGGTTCCCGGACGAATCCTGAAAGCCATCTCTAAATGATCCCGAAAAAGTCCCGAAATGACCCTGACTGGACCCCGAAAAGATCCCGAAAACTATCCAGAAATGATGCCGGAAAGGTCCTCAAATGATCTTCTAATAGTTCCGAAAAGACCCTGATGGGATCCAGAACGGATCCCGACAACTATCTAGAAATGATGCCGAAAGAGCCCGCAAATGATCCCGTATTAGTCGAGAAAAAGTCCCGAAATGACCCCGACGGGATGCCGGACGAATCCCAAAAACCATCCAGAAATGATACCGAAAACCATCCAGAAGTGATGCCGGAAAGGTCCTCAAATGATCACCTAATAGTCCCAAAATTACCCTGACGGCATCCCGGACAGATCCCGAAATCCATCTAGAAATGATCTTGGCAGGGTCCCAAAATTATCCCGAAATAGTCTCGGAAAAGTCCAGAAATTACCCTGACGGGATCCCAGACGAATCCTGAAAACCAGTCTTAAATGATGCCGAAAAAGTCCCGAAATGACCCTGATGGGACCCGGAAAGGATCCCGAAAACTAACCAGAAATGATGACGGAAAGGTCCTCAAATGATCCCGTATTAGTTGAGAAAAAGTCCCGAAATGACCCCGACGGGATGCCGGACGAATCCCAAAAACCATCCAGAAATGATGTCGGAAGGGACCACAATGATCCCGAAAAAGTCCCGCAGTTATTCCGACGGGATCCTGAACGGATACCGAAAACCATTAGGAATTGATGCCGGAAAGGTCTTCAAATGCTCACCTAATAGTCCCAAAATGACCCTGACGGCATCCCGGACAAATCCCGAAATCCATCCTTAAATGATCCCAAAAAAGCCCCGAAATGACCCTGACGGAATCCCGAAAGGATTCCGAAAACTATCCAGAAATGATGCCGGAAAGGTCCTCAAACGATCCGCTAATAGTCCCGAAATGACAGTGACGGGATCCCGACAACTATCCAGAAATTACCTCGGCGTAATCCCGGACCGATCCCGAAAACCATACAGAAATCATCCCGGAAGGGTCTCGATATGACCCTTACGGGATTACAAATAAGGTGAAGCTAATTATAAAACCATGTTAATAAGGCAGCAGGCGCATTGGAGCGAATAAAAAGTTACATAGAAACATACAGGTAAAGCTAATAAAAGCGTGCTAATAAAAACAATTGAAGGAGGGCGGATGGCGAGAGTAGAGGAGAGGATCACTGATCGTTCCTCCAAAATTGTCTAGATCTCGTTCTGTATGTACCAGATATCAAAAACTATTGATTTAGGAGAAAATTTATATTGAGTTATAACAATTTATAGATTTTACACCAGAGGGGGAGATAAAGGGGGCGGGCGGAGGGTGTCACTGCTTACTTTGTAAGCCCTCGACTTATTTGACCCCTTGAGTCTGTGATATTGGTGAAGGCCAGTATACGTAAAGTTATAATGTGTAAAAATTTTTGAAAAATAATTTCTCGAAGGGGTCGTGGGACCCCACCCCTCTTTCCATGTTCGAACAAAATTTCGCTAGTAGACTACTGTCTGTGTCCCAAATTTCATCAAAATCCGTGTAGCCATTCTGGCGTGATTTAGTTGCAAATACGAAAAAATATAATAATTAAATTATAACTGTTCCTAGGGGGTGGAGGCCACGCCCCTTTTGAAAAATATATAGCTAGTAGATCCTTCTAGACTATTGGCTATATGTGTGCAAAATTTCATTCAAATCGGTCCAGCCGTTCTTGCGTGATTGAGTCACAAAGATCCAAACATCCAAACATCCAAACATCTAAACATCCAACCATCTTCACATCCAAACTTTGCCATTTATAATATATATTAGATTAAAAGCCATGTACATCTACGTATGCACATTTAGGTACACACTTGTTTACTAATAAACAAAGTTCTATGATCACTACAGTGGTTGTCGACCCCAATATTTCTAGCATAAAACTCAAGCACAACTTTGGTTACTTAAACGTGTATCTAATCTATATCTAATATCTAATCTAATTCTAATATTATATTATAAATGGGAAAGTTTGGATGTTTGGATGTTTGTCCAGACGTTTGTCTTTGTGAATCAATCACGCAAGAACGGGTGGACGGATTTGGATGAAATATCGCACACATATAGCCAATAGTCTAGAACGATCTACTAGCTAATTTTTTTTTTGAAAAGGTGGGAGTCCGCGCCCCCTAGGAACAGTTATAGTTTAATTATTGTATTTTTTCGCTTTTGTGACTGAATCACGCCAGAACGGCTACACGGGTTTTGATGAAATTTGGGACAGAGACAATAGTCTACTGGCGAAATTTTTTTCGAACATGGAGAGGGGGTGGGAGCCCCACAACCCTTTTCGAAAAACTACTTTTTAATAATTTTTACATATTATAACTTTACCTTTACTTACCTTCACCAATATTACAACTCAATAGGTCAAATAAGTCGAGGTCTTACAAAATGAGCAGTGGCACCCTCCGTCCGGGATTCCGCCGGGGTCATTTCGGGACTATTTCGGGATCATTTTGAGACTCTTCCGGGATCAATTCTGTATATTTTTCGGAATCCGTCCGTGATGCCGTCGGGGTTATTTTGGAACATTTTCAGGACTATTCCTGGACTATTTCGCGATCATTGGGGTCCCTTCAGGCATCATTTCAGGATGGGTTTCGGGATCCGCCCGGCATCCCGTTGGGGTATTTTCGAGATCTTTTGCGTACCTTTGAGAGATAAATTCTTGATGGTTTCCGGGATCATTACGGGACTTTTTCGGGGTCGTTTTGGGTCCCTTCCGGCATCATTTCTGGATGGTTTTCGGGGTCCGTCCGGGATCCCGTCGGGGCCATTTCGGGGCTATTTTGGGATCATTTGGGGTATCTTCCGGCATCATTTCTGGATGGTTTTTCAGATCCGTCCAGGATCCCGTCGGTGTCATTTCGGGACTTTATCTCGACTAATACGGGATCATTTGGGAACCATTTCGGCATAATTTCTGGATGGTTTACGGGATTCGTCCGGGATCCGGACGGGGTAATTTCGGGACTATTTCGGGATGATTTGGCGTACCTACCGGCATCATTTCTTGGTGGTTTTCGGTATCCGTCCGGGATCCCGTCGGGGTCATTTCGGGACTTTTCGGGATCATTTGAGGTCCCTTCCGGCATCATTTCTGACCTTTGTTCGGCCGGGGTGCGTCTGCTCCTGGAGGTAGGTGGGCGCACCGGGGTCGATCTCAGTAAGCGGGTGTATGCGCAAATAAATAAGAGAAGACGAGAATTTCTCGTTATAATAGATGCGTTTTATTATGTAGAGCTAAGAAATATAAAGAGGTTACAATATTACCTGATTAACGTAATGATACGGCAGAGATCGGTGGCGGCAGATGTCTGTTGTACGGCTGTTGAAATCCAAGAGGCCGGTTGTATAGAAAGCGACAACCGTTGATCCGCAAAATCCTCCGTTTTGGATGGGAAAGGCACCCACATATCAACCCCGACATGCATATGCATGAGAGCTGACAAAAAGCACACATACACGACATGCATATGCATGAGTGCTGACAAAAAGCACACATACACGTGCATGTACATGCATGCACATGCATGTGGTGGTGATGGTGTGGGTGGGTATAAGTTAAAGTCGAGTATCGAGGATCGAATCGCAGAGTTGCATTAGGGGGATCGCAATCAGATGCGGAAAAGTTAGGCATCCTGCCTAAGAAACATTTTTGGGATCATATGGGGTCCCTTCCGGCCTCATTTCTGGAAGGTTTTCGGGATCCGTCCGGGATCCCGTCGGGGTCATTTCAGGACCTTTTCGGGATTATTTGGTGTCCCTTTCGGCATCATTCCTGGATGATTTTCGGGATTCATCCGGGATCACGTCCGGGCCATTTCGGGACTCTTAGGGGATTATTTGGTATACCTTCAGGCATCATTTCTAGATGGTTTTCGGGATCCGTCCGGGATTCCGTCGGGGTCAATTCGGAACTTTTTCTGGACTATTCGGGATCATTTGGGTATCTTCCGGCATCATTTCTGGATGATTTTCGAGATCTGTCCAGAATCCCGTCGGGGTCATTTCGGGACTTTTTCTCGACTAATACAGGATCATTTGGGGACCCTTTCGGAATCATTTCTGGATGTTTTTCGGGATACGTCGGCGATCCCGTCAGGGTAATTTCGGGACTATTAGGGGATCATGTGAGGACCTTTCCGGCATCATTTCTGGATAGTTTTCGGGATCCGTCCGGGATCCGGACGGGGTAATTTCGGGACTATTTCGGGATCATTTGGGGCACCTACCGGCATCATTTCTGGATGGGTTTCGGTATCCGTCCGGCATCCCGTCGGGGTCATTTAGGGACTTTTTTGGGATCATTTGAGGTCCCTTGCGGCATAATTTCTGGATGGTTTTCGGGATCCATTCGGGATCCCGTCGGGGTCATTTCGGGACTTTTTCGGGCTAATACGTGATCGTTAGGGGAGCCTTTCGGTATCATTTCTGTATGGTTTTCGGGATACGTCGGCGATCCCGTCAGGGTAATTTCGGGACTATTAGGGGATCATGTGAGGACCTTTCCGGCATCATTTCTGGATAGTTTTAGGGATCCGTCCGGGATCCCTTCGGGGTCATTTCGGGTCTTTTTTGGAATCCTTTGGGGTCCCTTCCGGCCTCATTTCTGAATGGTTTTCGGGATCCGTCCGAAATCCCGTTTGGATCATTTCAGAACATTTTCGGGATCATTTGGGGTCTCTTCCGTCCTTATTTATGGATGGTTTTCGGGATCCGTCCGGAATCCCGTCGGGGTGATTTCGGGACTATTAAGGGATCATTTGGGGAGCTTTCCGGCATCATTTCTAGATAGTTTTTGGGATCCCGATGGGGGTCGTTTCGTGACTTTTTCGGGATCATTTGGGGTATTTTCCGGCATCATTTCTAGATGGTTTTCGGGATCCGTCCGGGATTCCGTCGCGGTTATTTCGGGGCTTTTTCTCGACTAATACAGGATCATTTGGGGACCCTTTCGGAATCATTTCTGGATGGTTTTCGGGATCCGTCCGGGATCCCGTCAGGGTGATTTCGGGACTATTAGGGGATCATTTGGGGAGCTTTCCGGCATCATTTCTAGACAGTTTTTGGGATCCCGATGGGGGTCGTTTCGGGACTTTTTCGGGATCATTTGGGGTATTTTCCGGCATCATTTCTAGATGGTTTTCGGGATCCGTCCGGGATCCCGTCGGGGTCATTTCGGTACTTTTTTGGGATCCTTTGGGGTCCCTTCCGGCCTCATTTCTGAATGGTTTTCGGGATCCGTCCGGGATCCCATCAGGGTCATTTCGGGATTATTAGGGGATCATTTGACGACCTTTCCGGCATCATTTATGGATATTTTTCGGGACTCTTCCGGGATCCGGACGGTGTCATTTCGGTACTATTTCGGGATCATTTGGGGTACCTACCCGTATCATTTCTGGATGGGTTTCGGTATTCGTTCGGGATCCCGTCAGGGTGATTTCGGGACTATTAGGGGATTATTTGGGGACCTTTCCGGCATCATTTATGGATAGTTTACGGGATCCGTTCGGGATCCGGGCGGGGTAATTTCGGGATGATTTGGGGTCCCTTTCGGCATCATTCCTGGATGGTTTTCCGGATCCGTCCGGGACCCCGTCGGGGTCATTTCGGGACCTTTTCGGGATCATTTGGGGTCCCTTTCGGCATCATTCCTGGATGGGTTTCGGTATTCGTTCGGGATCCCGTCGGGGTCATTTCGGGACATTTTTGGGATCCTTTGGGGTCCCTTCCGGCCTCATATCTGGATGGTCTTCGGGATCCGTCCGGGATCCCGTCAGGGTCATTTCGGGACTATTAGAGGATTATTTGGTGTACCTTCAGGCATAATTTCTATATGATTTTCGGGATCCGTCCGGGATTCCGTCGGGGTCATCTCGGGACTTTTTCTGGACTATTTCGGGATCATTTGGGGACCCTTTCGGCATCATTTCTGGATGGTTTTCGGGATCCGTCCGGCATCCCGTCTGGGTCCTTTCAGGACCTTTTCGGGATAATTTGGGGTCCCTTCCGGCATCATTTCTGAATAGTTTTCGGGATCCGTCCGGGATCCCGACGGGGTCATTTCGGGACTATTTCGGGATAATTTGGGGTACCTACCGGCATGGTCTTGGTCATTTCAGGACCTTTTCGGGATAATTTGGCGTTCCTTTCGGCATTATTCCTGGATGGTTTTCGGGATCCGTCCGGGATCCCGTCAGGGTCATTTCAGGACCTTTTCGGGATCATTTGGGGTCCCTTCCGGCCTCATTTCTGGATGGTTTTTGGGATGTGACAGGGATTCTGTCGGGGTCATTTCGGGGCTCTTTCTAGAATAATACGGTATCATTAGGGGACCCTTTCGGTATAATTTCTGGATGGTTTTCGGTATTCGTCCGGGAGTGCGTCAGGGTCATTTCGGGACTATTAGAGGATTATTTGGTGTACCTTTAGGCATGATTTCTAGATGGCTTTCGGGATCCGTTCGGGATTCCGTCGGGGTCATCTCGGGACTTTTTCTGGACTATTTGTGATCATTTGGTGACCCTTTCGGCATCGTTTCTGGATGGTTTTCGGGATTCGTCCGGGATCCCGTCAAGGTGATTTCGGGACTATTAGGGGATCATTTGGGGAGCTTTCCGGCATCATTTCTAGATAGTTTTTGGGATCCCGATGGGGGTCGTTTCGGGACTTTTTCGGGATCATTTGGGGTATTTTCCGGCATCATTTCTAGATGGTTTTCGGGATCCGTCCAGGATCCCGTCAGGGTGATTTCGGGACTATTAGGGGATCATTTGGGGAGCTTTCCGGCATCATTTCTAGATAGTTTTTGGGATCCCTAGGGGGTCGTTTCGGGACTTTTTCGGGATCATTTGGGGTATTTTCCGGCATCATTTCTAGATGGTTTTCGGGATCCGTCCGGGATCCCGTCGGGGTCATTTCGGTACTTTTTTGGGATTCTTTGGGGTCCCTTCCGGCCTCATTTCTGAATGGTTTTCGGGATCCGTCCGGGATCCCATCAGGGTCATTTCGGGATTATTAGGGGATCATTTGACGACCTTTCCGGCATCACTTCTGGATATTTTTCGGGACTCTTCCGGGATCCGGACGGTATCATTTCGGTACTATTTCGGGATAATTTGGGGTACCTACCGGTATCATTTCTGGATGGGTTTCGGTATTCGTTCGGGATCCCGTCGGGTCATTTCGGGCCTTTTTTGGGATCCTTTGGGGTCCCTTCCGGCCTCATATCTGGATGGTTTTCGGGATCAGTCCGGGATCCCGTCAGGGTGATTTCGGGACTATTAGGGGATTATTTGGGGACCTTTCCGGCATCATTTATGGATAGTTTACGGGATCCGTTCGGGATCCGGGCGGGGTAATTTCGAGATGATTTAGGGTGCCTTTCGGCATCATTCCTGAGTGGTTTTCCGGATCCGTCCGGGACCCCGTCCGGGTCATTTCGGGACCTTTTCGGGATCATTTGGGATCCCTTTCAGCATCATTCCTGGATGGGTTTCGGTATTCGTTCGGGATCCCGTCGGGGTCATTTCGGGACTTTTTGGGATCCTTTGGGGTCCCTTCCGGCCTCATATCTGGATGGTCTTCGGCCGTCAGGGTCATTTCGGGACTATTAGAAGATTATTTGGTGTACCTTCAGGCATAATTTCTATGTGATTTTCGGGATCCGTCCGGGATTCCGTCGGGGTCATCTCGGGACTTTTTCTGGACTATTTCGGGATCATTTGGTTCCCTTTCGGCATCATTTCTGGATGGTTTTCGGGATCCGTCCGGGATCCCGTCAGGGTGATTTCGGGACTATTAGGGGATTATTTGGGGACCTTTCCGGCATCATTTATGGATAGTTTTCGGGATCCGTTTGGGATCCGGACGGGGTAATTTCGGGACAATTTCGGGATGATTTGGGGTCCCTTTCAGCATCATTCCTGGATGGTTTTCGGGATCCGTCCGGGACCCCGTCGGGGTCATTTCGGGACCTTTTCGGGATCATTTGGGGTCCCCTTCGGCATCATTCCTGGATGGTTTTCGGGATCCGTCCGGGACCCCGTCGGCGTCCTTTCGGGACCTTTTCGGGATCATTTGGGGTCCCTTCCGGTCTCATTTCTGGATGGTTTTCGCGGTCATTTCAGGACCTTCTCGGGATCATTTGGGGTCCCTTTCGGCATCATTCCTGGATGGTTTTCGGGATTCGTCCGGGATCCCGTCAGGGTCATTTCGGGACTATTTGGTATTTTATTTTATCTACCTCAATAATTTTGTAGTTTCCGATTTTTAGTTCATTTGTATTACTAATAAGTGTTCTAATTAAGATCATATATTTGGTCTTATCATATATTTGGTCTTATCTTCACTTGATATAGAAGTACCATTAATTAATGTTTGTTGACGTCGGTTGGAGAAATAACTTAAAACCCAGTCCAGCGCTTTGTCTCTTATGCCGATACTATACAGTTTATCCATCATAATTTGGTGAGATACAGTTTCGATAGCTCGTTTTAGGTCCAAAAATACCGCCACTACGTAGTTTCTTTCATTTAGTTGATTTTTCCACTCAAAAACAATTGAATTTACAACCGTCTCACGTGAATGTTTTTTTTCGAAAACCTGATTGCTTCGAAGTTATAATTTTATTTAATTCAATGTATTCTTGCAGCTGCTCTTTTACAATTAATTCGATGATTTTCTCATCTGCTGGCAATGTATTTATTGGTCGCATTTCATTCGATTTTATGGTATTTTTGACTTTATAAACTGGCGTTACCGTAGTAAGTTTTCAACAATCTGGCATGGTAGCAGTTCTAAAGCTCTCATTAATTATATCAGCATAAAAGTACCCTGTGTATTCAACTGAGTCTTTTACAACACCATCCGTTAGGGGATCATTTGGGGACATTTCCGGCATCATTTCTGGATAGTTTTCGGGATCCGTTCGGGATCCCGATGGGGTCGTTTCGGGACTTTTTCGGGACTATTTCGGGATCATTTGGGGTATTTTCCGGCATCATTTCTAGATGGTTTTCGGGATCCTTCCGGGATCCCGTCGGGGTTATTTCGGAACTATTTCGGTATCATTTGGGGTACCTGCCTCCATCATTTCTAGATGGTTTTCGGGATCCGTACGGGATCCCGTCAGGGTGATTTCGGGACTATTAGGGTATATTAGGGGATCATTTAGGGACCTGCCTCCATCATTTCTAGATGGTTTTCGGGATCCGTCCGGGATCCAGACGGGTTAATTTCGGGACTATTTCGGTATTATTTGGGGTATCTACCGGCATCACTTGTGAATGGTTTTCGGGATCCATTGGGGATTCCGTGAGGGTAATTTCGGGACTATTAGGGGATCATTTGACGACCTTTCTGGCATCATTTCTGGATAGTTTTCGGGATCCTTCCGGGATCGCGTCGGGGTTATTTCTGGACTTTTGTGGGATCCTTTGGGGTCCCTTCTGGCCTCATTTCCGGGTGGTTTTCGGGATCCGTCCGAAATCCCGTCTGGGTCCTTTCAGGACCTATTCGGGATAATTTGGGGTCCCTTCCGGCATCATTTCTGAATAGTTTTCGGGATCCGTCCGGGATCCCGACGGGGTCATTTCGGGACTATTTCGGGATAATTTGGGGTACCTACCGGCCTCATTTCTGGATGGTTTTTGGGATGTGACAGGGATTCTGTCGGGGTCATTTCGGGGCTCTTTCTAGACTAATACGGTATCATTAGGGGACCCTTTCGGTATAATTTCTGGATGGTTTTCGGTATTCGTCCGGGTGTGCGTCAGGGTCATTTCGGGACTATTAGAGGATTATTTGGTGTACCTTTAGGCATGATTTCTAGATGGCTTTCGGGATCCGTTCGGGATTCCGTCGGGGTCATCTCGGGACTTTTTCTGGACTATTTGTGATCATTTGGGGACCCATTCGGCATCGTTTCTGAATGGTTTTCGGTATTCGTCCGGGATCCCGTCAAGGTGATTTCGGGACTATTAGGGGATCATTTGGGGAGCTTTCCGGCATCATTTCTAGATAGTTTTTGGGATCCCGATGGGGGTGGTTTTCGGGACTTTTTCGGGATCATTTGGGGTATTTTCCGGCATCATTTCTAGATGGTTTTCGGGATCCGTCCGGGATCCCGTCAGGGTGATTTCGGTACTTTTTTGGGATCCTTTGGGGTCCCTGCCGGCCTCATTTCTGAATGGTTTTCGGGATCCGTCCGGGATCCCATCAGGGTCATTTCGGGATTATTAGGGGATCATTTGACGACCTTTCCGGCATCACTTCTGGATATTTTTCGGGACTCTTCCGGGATCCGGACGGTGTCATTTCGGTACTATTTCGGGATCATTTGGGGTACCTACCGGTATCATTTCTGGATGGATTTCGGTATTCGTTCGGGATCCCGTCGGGTCATTTCGGGCCTTTTTTGGGATCTTTTGGGGTCCCTTCCGGCCTCATATCTGGATGGTTTTCGGGATCCGTCCGGGATCCGGTCAGGGTGATTTCGGGACTATTAGGGGATTATTTGGATACCTTTCCGGCATCATTTATGGATAGTTTACGGGATCCGTTCGGGATCCGGGCGGGGTAATTTCGGGATCCTTTGGGGTCCCTTCCGGCCTCATATCTGAATGGTCTTCGGGATCCGTCCGGGATCCCGTCAGGGTCATTTCGGGACTATTAGAGGATTATTTGGTGTACCTTCAGGCATAATTTCTATATGATTTTCGGGATCCGTCTGGGATTCCGTCGGGGTCATCTCGGGACTTTTTCTGGACTATTTCGGGATCATTTGGGGACCCTTTCGGCATCATTTCTGGATGGTTTTCGGGATCCGTCCGGGATCCCGTCAGGGTGATTTCGGGACTATTAGGGGATTATTTGGGGACCTTTCTGGCATCATTTATGGATAGTTTTCGGGGTCCGTTCGGGATCCGGACGGGGTAATTTCGGGACAATTTCGGGATGATTTGGGGTCCCTTTCAGCATCATTCCTGGATGGTTTTCGGGATCCGTCCGGGATCCCGTCGGGGTCATTTCGGGACCTTTTCGGGATCATTTGGGGTCCCTTTCGGCATCATTCCTGGATGGTTTTCGGGATCCGTCCGGGACCCCGTCGGCGTCCTTTCGGGACCTTTTCGGGATCATTTGGAGTCCCTTCCGGTCTCATTTCTGGATGGTTTTCGGGGTCATTTCAGGACCTTCTCGGGATCATTTGGGGTCCTTTTCGGCATCATTCCTGGATGGTTTTCGGGATTCGTCCGGGATCCCGTCAGGGTCATTTCGGGACTATTTGGTATTTTATTTTATCTACATCCATAATTTTGTAGTTTCCGATTTTTAGTTCATTTGTAATACTAATAAGTGTTCTAATTAAGATCATATATTTGGTCTTATCATATATTTGGTCTTATCTTCACTTGATATAGAAGTACCATTAATTAATGTTTGTTGACGTCGGTTGGAGAAATAACTTAAAAACCAGTCCAGCGCTTTGTCTCTTATGCCGATACTATACAGTTTATCCATCATAATTTGGTGAGATACAGTTTCGATAGCTCGTTTTAGGTCCAAAAATACCGCCACTACGTAGTTTCTTTCATTTAGTTGATTTTTCCACTCAAAAACAATTGAATTTACAACCGTCTCACGTGAATGTTTTTTTTCGAAAACCTGATTGCTTCGAAGTTATAATTTTATTTAATTCAATGTATTCTTGCAGCTGCTCTTTTACAATTAATTCGATGATTTTCTCATCTGCTGGCAATGTATTTATTGGTCGCATTTCATTCGATTTTATGGTATTTTTGACTTTATAAACTGGCGTTACCGTAGTAAGTTTTCAACAATCTGGCATGGTAGCAGTTCTAAAGCTCTCATTAATTATATCAGCATAAAAGTACCCTGTGTATTCAACTGAGTCTTTTACAACACCATCCGTTAGGGGATCATTTGGGGACATTTCCGGCATCATTTCTGGATAGTTTTCGGGATCCGTTCGGGATCCCGATGGGGTCGTTTCGGGACTTTTTCGGGACTATTTCGGGATCATTTGGGGTATTTTCCGGCATCATTTCTAAATGGTTTTCGGGATCCTTCCGGGATCCCGTCGGGGTTATTTCAGAACTATTTCGGTATCATTTGGGGTACCTGCCTCCATCATTTCTAGATGGTTTTCGGGATCCGTACGGGATCCCGTCAGGGTGATTTCGGGACTATTAGGGTATATTAGGGGATCATTTAGGGACCTGCCTCCATCATTTCTAGATGGTTTTCGGGATCCGTCCGGGATCCAGACGGGTTAATTTCGGGACTATTTCGGTATTATTTGGGGTATCTACCGGCATCACTTGTGAATGGTTTTCGGGATCCATTGGGGATTCCGTGAGGGTAATTTCGGGACTATTAGGGGATCATTTGACGACCTTTCTGGCATCATTTCTGGATAGTTTTCGGGATCCTTCCGGGATCGCGTCGGGGTTATTTCTGGACTTTTGTGGGATCCTTTGGGGTCCCTTCTGGCCTCATTTCCGGGTGGTTTTCGGGATCCGTCCGAAATCCCGTCTGGGTCCTTTCAGGACCTTTTCGGGATAATTTGGGGTCCCTTCCGGCATCATTTCTGAATAGTTTTCGGGATCCGTCCGGGATCCCGACGGGGTCATTTCGGGACTATTTCGGGATAATTTGGGGTACCTACCGGCATGGTATGGGTCATTTCAGGACCTTTTCGGGATAATTTGGGGTTCCTTTCGGCATTATTCCTGGATGGTTTTCGGGATCCGTCCGGGATCCCGCCAGGGTCATTTCAGGACCTTTTCGGGATCATTTGGGGTCCCTTCCGGCCTCATTTCTGGATGGTTTTTGGGATGTGACAGGGATTCTGTCGGGGTCATTTCGGGGCTCTTTCTAGACTAATACGGTATCATTAGGGGACCCTTTCGGTATAATTTCTGGATGGTTTTCGGTATTCGTCCGGGTGTGCGTCAGGGTCATTTCGGGACTATTAGAGGATTATTTGGTGTACCTTTAGGCATGATTTCTAGATGGCTTTCGGGATCCGTTCGGGATTCCGTCGGGGTCATCTCGGGACTTTTTCTGGACTATTTGTGATCATTTGGGGACCCTTTCGGCATCGTTTCTGGATGGTTTTCGGTATTCGTCCGGGATCCCGTCAAGGTGATTTCGGGACTATTAGGGGATCATTTGGGGAGCTTTCCGGCATCATTTCTAGATAGTTTTTGGGATCCCGATGGGGGTGGTTTTCGGGACTTTTTCGGGATCATTTGGGGTATTTTCCGGCATCATTTCTAGATGGTTTTCGGGATCCGTCCGGGATCCCGTCAGGGTGATTTCGGTACTTTTTTGGGATCCTTTGGGGTCCCTGCCGGCCTCATTTCTGAATGGTTTTCGGGATCCGTCCGGGATCCCATCAGGGTCATTTCGGGATTATTAGGGGATCATTTGACGACCTTTCCGGCATCACTTCTCGATATTTTTCGGGACTCTTCCGGGATCCGGACGGTGTCATTTCGGTACTATTTCGGGATCATTTGGGGTACCTACCGGTATCATTTCTGGATGGATTTCGGTATTCGTTCGGGATCCCGTCGGGTCATTTCGGGCCTTTTTTGGGATCTTTTGGGGTCCCTTCCGGCCTCATATCTGGATGGTTTTCGGGATCCGTCCGGGATCCGGTCAGGGTGATTTCGGGACTATTAGGGGATTATTTGGATACCTTTCCGGCATCATTTATGGATAGTTTACGTGATCCGTTCGGGATCCGGGCGGGGTAATTTCGGGATCCTTTGGGGTCCCTTCCGGCCTCATATCTGAATGGTCTTCGGGATCCGTCCGGGATCCCGTCAGGGTCATTTCGGGACTATTAGAGGATTATTTGGTGTACCTTCAGGCATAATTTCTATATGATTTTCGGGATCCGTCTGGGATTCCGTCGGGGTCATCTCGGGACTTTTTCTGGACTATTTCGGGATCATTTGGGGACCCTTTCGGCATCATTTCTGGATGGTTTTCGGGATCCGTCCGGGATCCCGTCAGGGTGATTTCGGGACTATTAGGGGATTATTTGGGGACTTTTCTGGCATCATTTATGGATAGTTTTCGGGGTCCGTTCGGGATCCGGACGGGGTAATTTCGGGACAATTTCGGGATGATTTGGGGTCCCTTTCAGCATCATTCCTGGATGGTTTTCGGGATCCGTCCGGGATCCCGTCGGGGTCATTTCGGGACCTTTTCGGGATCATTTGGGGTCCCTTTCGGCATCATTCCTGGATGGTTTTCGGGATCCGTCCGGGACCCCGTCGGCGTCCTTTCGGGACCTTTTCGGGATCATTTGGAGTCCCTTCCGGTCTCATTTCTGGATGGTTTTCGGGGTCATTTCAGGACCTTCTCGGGATCATTTGGGGTCCCTTTCGGCATCATTCCTGGATGGTTTTCGGGATTCGTCCGGGATCCCGTCAGGGTCATTTCGGGACTATTTGGTATTTTATTTTATCTACATCCATAATTTTGTAGTTTCCGATTTTTAGTTCATTTGTAATACTAATAAGTGTTCTAATTAAGATCATATATTTGGTCTTATCATATATTTGGTCTTATCTTCACTTGATATAGAAGTACCATTAATTAATGTTTGTTGACGTCGGTTGGAGAAATAACTTAAAAACCAGTCCAGCGCTTTGTCTCTTATGCCGATACTATACAGTTTATCCATCATAATTTGGTGAGATACAGTTTCGATAGCTCGTTTTAGGTCCAAAAATACCGCAACTACGTAGTTTCTTTCATTTAGTTGATTTTTCCACTCAAAAATAATTGAATTTAAAACCGTCTCACGTGAATGTTTTTTTCGAAAACCTGATTGCTTCGAAGTTATAATTTTATTTAATTCAATGTATTCTTGCAGCTGCTCTTTTACAATTAATTCGATGATTTTCTCATCTGCTGGCAATGTATTTATTGGTCGCATTTGATTCGATTTTATGGTATTTTTGACTTTATAAACTGGCGTTGCCGTAGTAAGTTTTCAACAATCTGGCATGGTAGCAGTTCTAAAGCTCTCATTAATTATATCAGCATAAAAGTACCCTGTGTATTCAACTGAGTCTTTTACAACACCATCCGTTAGGGGATCATTTGGGGACATTTCCGGCATCATTTCTGAATCCCGATGGGGTCGTTTCGGGACTTTTTCGGGACTATTTCGGGATCTTTTGGGGTATTTTCCGGCATCATTTCTAGATGGTTTTCGGGATCCTTCCGGGATCCCGTCGGGGTAATTTCGGGACTATTTCGGTATTATTTGGGGTATCTAGCGGCATCACTTCTGAATGGTTTTCGGGATCCATCGGGGATTCCGTGAGGGTAATTTCGGGACTATTAGGGGATCATTTGACGACCTTTCTGGCATCATTTCTGGATAGTTTTCGGGATCCTTCCGGGATCGCGTCGGGGTTATTTCTGGACTTTTTTGGGATCCTTTGGGGTCCCTTTTGGCCTCATTTCCGGGTGGTTTTCGGGATCCGCCCGGCATCCCGTCTGGGTCCTTTCAGGACCTTTTCGGGGTAATTTGGGGTCCCTTCCGGCATCA
This sequence comes from Eurosta solidaginis, assembly GCF_040869045.1. Classification (NCBI taxonomy): domain Eukaryota; kingdom Metazoa; phylum Arthropoda; class Insecta; order Diptera; family Tephritidae; genus Eurosta; species Eurosta solidaginis. The sequence continues at coordinate 99,111,286 of NC_090323.1, read as the reverse complement.
TTTCTGAATAGTTTTCGGGATCCGTCCGGGATCCCGACGGGGTCATTTCGGGACTATTTCGGGATAATTTGGGGTACCTACCGGCATGGTCTGGGTCATTTCAGGACCTTTTCGGGATAATTTGGGGTCCCTTTCGGCATTATTCCTGGATGGTTTTCGGGATCCCGTCAGGGTCATTTCAGGACCTTTTCGGGATCATTTGGAGTCCCTTCCGGCCTCATTTCTGGATGGTTTTTGGGATCCGTCCGGTATCCCGTCTGGGTCATTTCAGGACCTTTTCGGGATCATTTGGGATTCCTTCCTTCATCATTTCTGGATGGTTTTCGGGATCCATCCGGGATCCCGTCGGGTTCATTTCGGGTCTAATACGGGATCATTAGGGAACCCTTCTGGTATCATTTCTGGGTTGTAGGGTCATTTCGGGACAATTAGGGGATCATTAGAAGACCTCTCCGGCCTCATTTCTGGATGGTTTTCGGGATCATTTGGGGTTCCTTTCGGCATAATTTCTGGATGATTTTCGAGATCTGTCCAGGATCCCGTCGGGGTTATTTCGGAATTTTTCTCGACTAATACAGGATCATTTGGGGACTCTTTCGGAATCATTTCTGGACGTTTTTTGTGATCCGTCCGGGCTCCCGTCAGGGTCATTTCGGGACTATTGGGGGATCATTTGAGGAGCTTTCCGGCATCATTTCTAGATAGTTTTTGGGATCCCGATGAGGGTCGTTTCGGGACTTTTTCGGTATCATTTGGGGTATTTTCCGGCATCATTTCTAGATGGTTTTCGGGATCTATCCGGGATCCCGTCGGGGTCATTTCGGTACTTTTTTGGGATCCTTTCGGGTCCCTTCCGGCCTCATTTCTGAATGGTTTTCGGCATCCGTCCGGGATCCCATCAGGGTCATTTCGGGATTATTAGGGGTTCATTCGAGGACCTTTCCGGTATCATTTCTGGATAGTTTTAGGGATCCGTTCGGGATCCCATCATTTCGGGTATATTAGGGGATCATTGGCGGACCTTCCCGGCATCATTTCTGGACAGTTTTCGGGATCCGTCCGGGCTCCCGTCAGGGTCATTTCGGGACTATTGGGGGATCATTTGAGGACATTTCCGGCATTATTTCTGGATAGTTTTCGGGATCCGTTCGGAATCCCATCATTTCGGTAATATTAGGGGATCATTGGCGGACCTTCCCGGCATCATTTCTGGACAGTTTTCGGGATCCGTCCGGGATCCGGACGGTGTCATTTCGGGACTATTTCGGGATCATTTAGGGTACGTACCGGCATCATTTCTGGATGGGTTTCGGTATCCGTCCGGGATCCCGTCGGTGTCATTTAGGGACTTTTTTGGGATCATTTGAGGTCCCTTACGGCATCATTTCTGGATGGTTTTCCCATCCGGGATCCCGTCGGGGTCATTTCGGTACTTTTTCGGGACTAATATGTGATCGTTAGGGGACCCTTTCGGTATTATTTCTGTATGGTTTTCGGGATACGTGGGCGATCCCGTCAGGGTAATTTCGGGACTATTAAGGGATCATTTGAGGACCTTTCCGGCATCATTTCTGGATAGTTTTCGGGATCCCATCATTTCGGGTATATTAGGGGATCATTGGCGGACCTTCCCGGCATCATTTCTGGACAGTTTTCGGGATCCGTTCGGGATCCCATCATTTCGGGTATGTTAGGGGATCATTGGCGGACCTTCCCGGCATCATTTCTGGACAGTTTTCGGGATCCGTCCGGGATCCGGACGGTGTCATTTCGGGACTATTTCGGGATCATTTAGGGTACGTACCGGCATCATTTCTAGATGGTTTTCGGGATCCGTTCGTGATCCCGTCGGGGTCATTTCGGGACTTTTTCTCGACTGATAATGGATCATTTGGGTCCCCTTTCGGCATCATTTCTGGATGGTTTTTGGGATCCGTCCGGGATCCCGTCAGGGTCATTTCGAGACTATTAGGGGGATCATTTGAGGACCTTTCCGACATCAGTTCTGGATAGTTTTCGGGATCTGTTGGGGACCCATAGGGGTAATTTCGGGACAATTTGGGGATCATTTGGGGACCCTTTAGGGGTAATTTCATGACTTTTTCTGTATTATTTCGGGATAATTTGGGGATCCTTCCGGCATCATTTCTTGATGGTTTGCTGGATACATCAAGGTCATTTCGGGACCATTTTTGGATTATTTGGGGACCCTTCCGAGGTCATTTCTTGATCCGTCCGTGATGCAGTAGGAGTAATTTCGAGATTTTTTTGTTTCTTTTCCGGGATAGTTTTGGGACCCTTCCGGGATCATTTGTGTATCCGTGCGGGATCGCATCGGGGTCATTTCCGGACTATTTCGGGATCATTTTGGGACCCTTCCGGAATCATTTCTGTCTTGATGAAATTTGGGACACAGATAGACAATAGTCTACTGGCGAAATTTTTTCGAAAATGGAAAGGGGGTGGAGGCCTCACGACCCTTCGAACAATTACTTTTTAATAATTTTTACACATTATAAATTTACATTTACTGCCTTCACCAAAATTACAAACTCAATAGGGCAAATAAGTCGAGGGCTTACAAAGTGAGCAGTGACACCCTCCGTCTCCTCACCCCGCGTTCCCCTCTCCCCCTCTGGTGCAAAATCTACAAATTGTTATAACTCAATATAAATGTTCTCTTAAATCACGAATTTTTGGTATCTGCCGCATACAGTTCGAGATCTAAACAGTTTTGAAAAAACAATCGGTGGTGCTCTCCGTCTCCTCCCGGCATCCTCCCTCCTTCAATTGTTTTTATTAGCATGCTTTTATTAGTTTTACCGGTGAGTCAGTCCAAATGAAATCAACCAGGGTCTACACCCCACCTCCTCAGATTCGCATGAACATTTTTTTACAGTTTCTATGTACAACCCGTATTTTTCAGTTTTGCCAAAATCGCTTTAGTTGTTTTTTTATGAATTCTTATAAATTTTCCGTTTTTAGTCGATTTGCGACTTTTTATATTTGGCGACAAAAGGTACTTTTCTGCGAAAAGCCTGTTATGGACTTATTTTTTAATTAAATGCTGTCAAACTTACAGTTCTAACTTGAAATTTCACCAGCATTCTGAAAATTAGGTTAAAAATAACATAGGTCTTGTTTAAGTATGTGTTTTCATCTTTAAAGTTGATATTTAGGATTTTTTTCTCAGCATGGTCTTCTCCATAAATGGCCAAAACTTTTTTCTAACACCTGGTACAAAGCCAAGAAAGATGCCATTTAAAAGAGAATGAATCGGCAACGGATGAATAAACGGCAACGTAAGCGCCAAAGCGACGCAAAAGTCGAATTTGTTAGGGTCTTTAATGTATTATGTTCAAAATATTTTATCAGTGGGGCAACCTTGATTTTACAGCTGCAGCTGGTAGCAGAGTACCGTTAAAATCATCGAGTGCATTGTGTAAAACAAACAATATTTTAACAGAAGTATTTTTGGTAACTATAGAAAAGTGATAAAAAGTGTTTCTATTTTAAATAACAAAATTGTTGGTAAGTGAAATAATTGTAAAGGATTAGAATTTATAATTTTTGATTAAGAAGAGCCACCAGTTTGCTACGATTGGCTAGAGATCGCTATAAAACACAAATTTTTTGCCGAATATTATCTTAAAGAAGTTTTTTTTATTTATATGTTTATGCGGTGTAGCCACCTTGTGCTATTCCAATTTTTGGACGATTTTGCAGCATTTTCCCAAAAAAAAAACGAGCAACTGCTCGTATTAATCAAAACTCTTTTCTAGAATTACTAAGCATGAGTTTTTTTAATGAAAAATAATTCCTAATCCAACCAAGCAGAGAAAGTATTTACAAACATTTTTTTTAAGTATTTTTAGGATTTAAAACTAATTGAATAATAGATTTAATTTAAAATGAGTTCTGAAGAAGGTTCGAAATCTGTATTGGAGGAACAATGTACTGTGGGCCTGATTACAAGTTCTTCTTGTCACAGTCAAGATTTTACTAACAAGAAAGAAAATCAGCTAGTGTTAAATTTGTCAGATGAAAATCAAGAACTCATTGGTTGGAGGTTAACCCAAAACTAACCACCTAGTTCTAACATACATATTGCTCCACCATTTTCTGTTTTATAAGGAATATTATGAAAATTTTCAAAAGAAGTGTTGTGACCCCAATAAAGTCCACACAAAAGTTATCTGAGCTTCTTTAAGGCCAATTTCATTGCAACTTGCAAAAGTGGTAAAACACAAAAGGGGAATTATCTTAATTCCTGGTCAAAAGATCTCTGACAACTGTAGGAAAAACATTGTTGCACATGTTGATGAAAATGAACAAGTAGTTGAAGATGGCATTAATCTTGAAACTGGAAATACTGACAATAGTGTACTTACACCAATAAAACAAAGAAAACCGGACACCCCGTCTATAGCTTTAGAAAATCATGATTTAAACACAAGTTTGGCAACGTTGGGCGCTTCAGAAATAAAATCTTTATCAATGGGACCAAAAGTTAATTATGCAAAGTGGAAAGTAACTGAATTAAAAAGTAAAGTCAAATCAAAGGTTGCCCGTGTCTTGAAACTACCACAGCAAGAATTAGAATCAGATTCGTCATGTTCGTCAATTGAAGCTATATCTACTATAGCACAAAAACCTGAAGACTTGGATTGCCTTGTTGATTCTATATTAGAAAAACTGAAAATCACTAAAAGTAATCAAGAAAAAATTCAAATTTTGACACTGACGCCCCAATCGTGGTCTAAGAAAAAAAAATGTTAATGAATTTAATGTGACTGACTACATGGTAAGAAAGGCAAAAGAGTTACGTCAATCCTGAACCAAAAAAGGTAACCCGGTCCACCTTGATGTAATAGGAAAAGTTGAAGCTTTTTATGAGGCTTAGCCTACAGCCAAATACCTACAAAGGTTGTGTGTATGAGAGTCAGAGCTCATACGAGTGATGCTTACATCAATTTCATGCACCCTCACTGGCCATCTCATACTTTATTTTGCCCAGATCATAGAAACAGTGGAAGAGACGATAAGTGCTGGGTACCTTTCACCAATATAATTTGCAATTTAGAAGTACCCGAACTAAGAAGTAAAGTTGGGAGAAGGGAATTCAGCCTATCTAATAGTATCAAAAATGTAAAAGCTTCTTGACCTAGGAGAAGCCAAGCTTAAACTCACTGTCACCTGTAAATGTTATATATTAAACACAATTCTACCCGATAATGGTAAAGAGGTAATAAAAACTAGTTATCTGGCATTGTATTTATCACTACTTTTTGTGTTTCATATCTTAACAGTGTAATTTTGCAAGATGTTCAAGTATTTAGGCGAACTCAACTGCGCTTCATAATTAGAGACAACCAGTAATTCAAAATAAATAAATTCAAGTAAGAATACAATCAATTTTAACATATATTACAATTACTTTAAAGGATCTGATTGTAGACTTAAATGATAAGTCAATATAAATAATTACTTACCAATGCTTAACATTAACAGAGTCGATTTTAAGAAATGCAAGGATTCAAGCTTTTTTTAGGTCACTTACCATCAAATACCCACAAATTTTATTCTGCAGTATGATAGTATTTTTCATTCTCTTTCAAATGACATCTTTCTTGGCTTTGTACCGGGTGTTAGAAAAAAGTTTTGACCATTTATGGAGAAGACCATGCTGAAAAAAAAATCCTAAATATCAACTTTAAAGGATGAAAACACATATTTAGACAAGACCTATGCCATTTCTAACCTCATTTTTAGAATACTGGTGAAATTTCAAGTTAGAATTGTAAGTTTGACAGCATTTAGTTAAAAAATAAGTCCTTCACAGGCTTTTTGCTGAAAAGTACCTTTTGTCGCCGAATATAAAAAGTCGCAAATCGACTAAAAACGGAAAATTTATAAAAATTCGTAAAAAAAAAATAACTAAAGCGATTTTGGCAAAACTGAAAAATACGGGTTGTTATATTTGTACATAGATGCTGTAAAACAATTTTCATGGAAATCTGAGGAGGTGGGGTGTAAAAATTTGCTTTCGCTGGTTGATTTCATTTGAACTGACCCCGGTATGTTTGTTTGTAACTCTTCATTCGCTTAAACGCGCCTGCTGCCTTATTAACATGCTTTTGTTATTTATTACCTTCACCTTATTTGTAGTCCCGTCAGGGTCATAGCGAGACCCTTCCGGGATCATTTGTAGATGGTTTTCGGTATCCGTCCGGGATCCCGTCCGGGTAATTTCGGGACTGTTTCGGGATCATTTTGGGACACTTCCGGGATCATTTCTGTATATTTTTCGAGATCCGTTCGGGATCCCCGTCGGGGTTATATTGGGACTTTTTCTGGACTATTCCGGGATCATTTGGCGATCCTTCCGGGGTCATTTCGGGACTATTTCGGTATCATTTGGGGACCCTTCCGTCATCATTTCTGGATGGGTTTCGGGTTCCGTCCGGCATCCCGTCGGAGTAATTTCGGGAATATTTATGCACTATTTCGGGATCATTTGCGTACCCTTCATAGATCAATTCTGGATGGTTTTCGGGATCCGTCGGGGTCATATCGGGACTTTATGGGGCTATTTCGGTATCTTTATGCGACCCTTACGGGATCGGTCGGGGTAATTTCGTGATTTTTTCTGGACTATGTCACGATCATTTCGGGACTTTTACGGGATCATTTCTGGATGGATTTCGGGATCCGTCAGGGATTATTTCGGGATTATTTCGGGTTAGTTCCGGCACCATTTATGTGATCAATCTGTGATTCCGCCAGGGTCAATTCGGGATCATTTGGGGACTCTTTAAGGATCATATCTGGATGGTTTCTGGGATCCGTCCGGGATTATTTCGGGATAATTTGGGGTTCCTTTCGGGATCATTCCTGGATGGCTTTTAGGATCCCGTGAGGGTTATTTCGGGAATTTTTTGGGATCCTTTGGGGTCCCTTCGGGTCTCATTTCTGGATGGTTTTCGGGATCCGTCCGAAATCCTGTCTGGGACATTTCAGAACATTTTCGGCATCATTTGGGGTCTCTTCCGTCCTCATTTCTGGATGGTTTTCGGGATCCGTCCCGGATCCCGTCGGGGTCTTTTCAGGATCTTTTCGGGATTATTTGGGGTTCCTTCCGGCATCATTTCTTGATGGTTTTCGGGATTTGATCGGGATTCTGGCGGGGTTTTTTCGGGACTCCTTCTAGACTAATACGGTATCATTAGGGGACCCTTTCGGTATCATTTCTGGATGGTTTTTCGGGATCCGTCCGGGATCCCGTCAGGGTCTTTTCGGGACTATTAGAAGATTATTTGGTGTACCTTCAGGCATCATTTCTAGATGGTTTTCAGGATCCGTCCGGGATTCCGTCGGGGTCATCTAGGGACTTTTTCTGGACTATTTCGGGATCATTTGGGGACCCTTTCGGCATCATTTCTGGATGGTTTTCGAGATCCGTTCGGGATCTCGTCAGGGTGATTTCCGGACTATTAGGGGATCATTTGGGGACCCTCCCGGTATCATTTCTGTATAATTTTCGGGATCCCGATGGGGCCCGGCATCGTTTCTAGCTGGTTTTCGGGATCCGTCCGGGATCCCGTCGGGGTCATTTCGGGAGTTTTTCTCGACTAACACATGATCATTTGGGGAAACTTTCGGCATCGTTTCTGGATCCGGGATCCGGCCGGGGTAATTTCGGGATCATTTGTTTTCGGGATCCGTCCGGGATCCCGTCAGGGTCATTTTGGGATTATTAGATGATCATTTGACGACCTTTCCGGCATCATTTCTGGATAGTTTTCGGGACTCGTCCGGGATCCGGACGGGGTCATTTCGGGACTAATTCAGGATCATTTGTGGTACCTACCGGCATCATTTCTGGATGGGTTTCGGTATACGTCCGGGATCCCGCCAGGGTAATTTAGGGACTTTTTTGGGATAATTTGAGGTCCCTTCTGGCATCATTTCTAGATGGTTTTCGGGATCCATCCGGGATCCCTTCGGAGTCATTTCGGGACTTTTTCGGGACTAATACCGGGACACTCAACTGTGTCTAACTTGGCTATTTTCTCTGATGACTGCATCGCAGCCTTTCAGTCAGGATGTCAAGTTGACACAGTGTATACTGACTTTTCTAAAGCATTTGATCGGATTGCACATTCAATTCTGACTAAAAAACTAGCCCTGATGGGATTCCATTCTGTCTTCCTGAGATGGATTGAATCCTACTTATATAATCGTCACTGTATGGTGGTGGTTGACAATGTTAGGTCTCTCCCGTTCGTCGCCTGCTCCGGTGTTCCACAGGGAAGCATTCTGGGCCCAATTTTCTTTGTCTTGTTTATCAATGACATTTGCTCTTGCTTTTCTACAGTAAGATTTCTGCTGTACGCGGATGACCTTAAAATATATTCTATAATCAATAGCCTTCATGATTCCGAATTGATGCAATTAGATTTGGATAAATTAAGTAACTGGTGTAAAAATAATCGGCTAACACTCAACATAAGTAAGTGTTTTCATATTACTTTTTCGAAACGTATGAATATCATTGATACCTCATATCATATATCTAATACGCCTTTGTCGCGGGTAAGTGAAATTAAGGACTTAGGAGTAATTTTCGACTCGAAATTTACTTTTGCAAGCCATATTAACCTTTGCATTTCAAAATCGTATGCCATGCTGGCCTTTGTTAGGCGTCATAGCTTGGATTTTGCCGACCCTTATACACTTAAGCAGTTATTTTCGGCATTTGTGCGTTCCAAGCTTGAGTATGCCTGCTTCATTTGGTCGCCATACTACAGTTGCCACATTGTAAGAATTGAACGCATCCAAAAGGTATTTTTAAAATTTGCATTACGCAACTTACGTTTCTCGGAGCCTATTCCGACTTATGAAGCGCGATGCTTATTGATTCGTTTAAAATCAATGCAGAGCAGGAGAACAATTTTGTCGCTGTCATTCATTTTTGATTTGTTTCGGGGTGTTGTTGATTGTCCCGTGCTCCTTGAAAGGATTCTAATAAACATTCCAGCTAGAGCTCTGCGTAGCTCGGAGTTCTTCCATGTTGGTATTTCTAAAGCTCTTTATGTGAAAAATGCTCCAATTACTAGAGCTTTAATTGAGTTCAACAGAATTGCTAGATTTATCGAGGTAGATTTTTCAGGTTCGAAAGATCGCTTTTTAAGTTCTTTAACAACTCTTTATAAATAAAGTATTTGAAGTGTTAGAATTATTGTTTAATATATATATATATATATATGTCTAAATAGCCTATAAGATTTGTATGCTGATTGGCTTAAATAAATAAATAAATAAAATACGGGATCGTTAGGGGACCCTTTCGGTATCATTTCTGTTTGGTTTTCGGGATACGTCGCCGATCCCGTCAGGGTCATTTCGGGACTATAAGGGATCATCCGAGGATCTTTCCGGCATCATTTCTGGATAGTTTAGGGATCCGTCAGGGATCCCTTCGCGGTAATTTCAGGACTTTCCGGGATCATTTGGGGTCTCTTCCGTCCTCATTTCTGGATGGTTTTCGGGAGCCGTCCGGGATCCCGTCTGGGTCTTTCAGGACCTTTTCGGGGGTTCCTTGCGGCATAATTTCTGGTTGTTTTTCGGGATGTGACCGGGATTCTGTCGGGGTCATTTCAGGACTCTTTCTAGACTAATACGGTATAATTTGGGGACCCTTTCGGTATCATTTCTGGATGGTTTTCGGGATCCGTCCGGGATCCCGTCAGGGTCATTTCGGGACTATTAGAGGATTATTTGGTGTAACTTCAGGCATCATTTCTAGATGGTTTTCGGGATCCGTTCGGGATTCCGTCGGGGTCATCTCGGGACTTTTTCTGGACTATTTCGGGATTAATTGGGGACCCTTTCGGCATCATTTCTGAATGATTTTCGGGATCCGTCCGGGATCCCGTCAGAGTGATTTCGTGACTATTAGGGGATCATTTGGGGACCTTTCCGGCATCATTTCTGGATAGTTTTCGGGATTCGTTCGGGATCCCATCATTTCGGGTATATTAGGGGATCATTGGGGGACCGTCCCGGCATCATTTCTGGACAGTTTTCGGGATCCGTCCGAAATCCGGTCGGGGTCATTTCGGAACTATTTCGGTATCATTTGGGGTACCTTCCTCAATCATTTCTAGATGGTTTTCGGGATCCGTCCGGGATCCTGTCAGGGTCATTTCGGGACTATTAGAGGATTATTTGGTGTAACTTCAGGCACCATTTCTAGATGGTTTTCAGGATCCGTCCGGGATTCCGTCGGGTAATCTCGGGACTTTTTCTGGACTATTTCGGGATTATTTGGGGACCCTTTCGGCATCATTTCTGAATGGTTTTCGGGATCCGTCCGGGATCCCGTCAGGGTGATTTCGGGACTATTAGGGGATTATTTGCGGACCTTTCCGGCATCATTTCTGGATAGTTTTCGGGATCCGTTCGGGATCCCATCATTTCGGGTATATTAGGGGATCATTGGCGGACCTTCCCGGCATCATTACTGGACAGTTTTCGGGATCCGTCCGGGATCCGGTCGGGGTAATTTCGGAACTATTTCGGTATCATTTGGGGTACCTTCCTCCATCATTTCTGGATGGTTTTCGGGATCCGTCCAGGATCCCGTCAGGGTAATTTCGGGACTATTAGAGGATTATTTGGTGTACCTTCAGGCATCCTCTCTAAATGGTTTTCGGGATCCGTCCGGGATTCCGTCGGGCTCATCTCGGGACTATTTCGAGATCATTTGGGGACCCTTTCGGCATCATTTCTGAATGGTTTTCGGGATCCGTCCGGGATCCCGTCAGGGTCATTTCGGGACTATTAGAGGATTATTTGGTGTAACTTCAGGCATCATTTCTGGATAGTTTTCGGGGTGTTTCGGGACTATTTCGGGATCATTTGGAGACCCTTTAGGGGTAATTTCATGACTTTTTCTGTATTATTTCGGGGTCATTTGGGGTCAATGCAGGATCATTTGGGGTACCTACCGGCATCATTTCTGGATGGGTTTCGGTATACGTCCGGGATCCCGTCGGGGTAATTTAGGGACTTTCTTGGGATCATTTTAAGTCCCTTCTGGCATCATTTCTGGATGGTTTTCGGGATCCATCCGGGATCCCGTCGGGGTCATTTCGGGACTTATACGGGATCGTTAGGGGACCCTTTCGGTATCATTTCTGTATGGTTTTCAGGATACGTCGGCGATCCCGTCAGGGTCATTTCGGGACTATTAGGGGATCATTCGAGGACCTTTCCGGCATCATTTCTGGATAGTTTTAGGGATCCGTCCGGGATCCCTTCGGGGTAATTTCGGAACTTTTCGGGATCAATTGGGGTCTCTTCCGTCCTCATTTCTAAATGGTTTTCGGGATCCGTCCGGGATCCCGTCGGGGTCTTTTCAGGACCTTTTCAGGGGTTCCTTGCGGCATAATTTCTGGATGTGACCGGGATTCTGTCGGGGTCATTTCGCTACTATTAGAGGATTATTTGGTGTAACTTCAGGCATCATTTCTGAATGGTTTTCGGGATCCGTCCGGGATCCCGTCAGGGTGATTTCGGGACTATTAGGGGATTATTTGCGGACCTTTCCGGCATCATTTCTGGATAGTTTTCGGGATCCGTTCAGGATCCCATCATTTCGGGTATATTAGGGGATCATTGGCGGACCTTCCCGGCATCATTACTGGACAGTTTTCGGGATCCGTCCGGGATCCGGTCGGGGTAATTTCGGAACTATTTCGGTATCATTTGGGGTACCTTCCTCCATCATTTCTGGATGGTTTTCGGGATCCGTCCAGGATCCCGTCTGGGTAATTTCGGGACTATTAGAGGATTATTTGGTGTACCTTCAGGCATCCTCTCTAAATGGTTTTCGGGATCCGTCCGGGATTCCGTCGGGCTCATCTCGGGACTATTTCGAGATCATTTGGGGACCCTTTCGGCATCATTTCTGAATGGTTTTCGGGATCCGTCCGGGATCCCGTCAGGGTCATTTCGGGACTATTAGAGGATTATTTGGTGTAACTTCAGGCATCATTTCTGGATAGTTTTCGGGGTGTTTCGGGACTATTTCGGGATCATTTGGAGACCCTTTAGGGGTAATTTCATGACTTTTTCTGTATTATTTCGGGGTCATTTGGGGTCAATGCAGGATCATTTGGGGTACCTACCGGCATCATTTCTGGATGGGTTTCGGTATACGTCCGGGATCCCGTCGGGGTAATTTAGGGACTTTCTTGGGATCATTTTAAGTCCCTTCTGGCATCATTTCTGGATGGTTTTCGGGATCCATCCGGGATCCCGTCGGGGTCATTTCGGGACTTATACGGGATCGTTAGGGGACCCTTTCGGTATCATTTCTGTATGGTTTTCAGGATACGTCGGCGATCCCGTCAGGGTCATTTCGGGACTATTAGGGGATCATTCGAGGACCTTTCCGGCATCATTTCTGGATAGTTTTAGGGATCCGTCCGGGATCCCTTCGGGGTAATTTCGGAACTTTTCGGGATCAATTGGGGTCTCTTCCGTCCTCATTTCTGAATGGTTTTCGGGATCCGTCCGGGATCCCGTCGGGGTCTTTTCAGGACCTTTTCAGGGGTTCCTTGCGGCATAATTTCTGGATGTGACCGGGATTCTGTCGGGGTCATTTCGCTACTATTAGAGGATTATTTGGTGTAACTTCAGGCATCATTTCTAGATGGTTTTCGGGATCCGTCCGGGATTCCGTCGGGGTCATCTCGGGACTTTTTCTGGACTATTTCGGGATTATTTGGGGACCCTTTCGGCATCATTTCTGAATGATTTTCGGGATCCGTCCGGGATCCCATCGGGGTCATCTCGGGACTTTTTCTGGACTATTTCGGGATTATTTGGGGACCCTTTCGGCATCATTTCTGAATGATTTTCATTATCCGTCCGGGATCCCGTCAGGGTGATTTCAGGACTATTAGGGGATCATTTGGAGACCTTTCCGGCATCATTTCTGGATGGTTTTCGGGATCCGTCCGGGATCCCGTCAGGGTAATTTCGCGACTATTAGAGGATTATTTGGTGTAACTTCAGGCATCATTTCTAGATGGTTTTCGGGATCCGTCCGGGATTCCGTCGGGGTCATCTCGGGACTTTTTCTGGACTATTTCGGGATTATTTGGGGACCCTTTCGGCATCATTTCTGAATGATTTTCGGGATCCGTCCGGGATCCCGTCAGGGTGATTTCGGGACTATTAGGGGATCATTTGGAAACCTTTCCGGCATCATTTCTGGATGGTTTTCGGGATCCGTCCGGGAACCCGTCAGGGTCATTTCGCGACTATTAGAGGATTATTTGGTGTAACTTCAGGCATCATTTCTAGATGGTTTTCGGGATCCGTCCGAGATTCCGTCGTGGTCATCTCGGGACTTTTTCTGGACTATTTCGGGATTATTTGGGGACCCTTTCGGCATCATTTCTGAATGATTTTCGGGATCCGTCCGGGATCCCGTCAGGGTGATTTCGGGACTATTAGGGGATCATTTGGAGACCTTTCCGGCATCATTTCTGGACAGTTTTCGGGATCCGTTCGGGATCCCATCATTTCGGGTATATTAGGGGATCATTGGGGGACCCTTTCGGCATCATTTCTGAATGGTTTTCGGGATCCCGTTAGGGTCATTTCGGAACTATTAGAGGATTATTTGGTGTAACTTCAGGCATCATTTCTGGATAGGTTTCGGGGTCTGTACGGGAACCCATCGGTAATTTCGGGACTATTTCGGGATCATTTGGGGACCCTTTAGGGGTAATTTCATGACTTTTTCTGTATTATTTCGGGGTCATTTGGGGACCGTTTCGGCATCATTTCTTGATGGTTTGCCGGATCCATCAGTGCCATTTCGGGGCCATTTTGGAATTATTTGGGGACCCTTCCGAGGTCATTTCTGGATCCGTCCGTGATGCCGTAGGAGTCATTTCGAGATTTTTATGTTACTTTTCCGGGATAGTTTTTGGACCCTTCCGGGATCATTTCTGGATCCGTGCGGGATCGCATCGGGGACATTTTTGGACTATTTCGGGATCATTTTGGGACCTTTCCGGAATCATTTCTGTCTTGATGAAATTTGGGAGACAGACAATAGTCTACTGGCGAAATTTTTTCGAAAATGGAAAGGGGGTAGAGGTTTCACGACCCTTCGAACAATTACTTTTTAATAATTTTTACACATCGTAACTTTACGTTTACTGCTTTCACCAATATTGCAAATTCAATAGGTCAAATAACTCGATGGCTGAAAAAGTGAGCAGTGACACCCTCCGTCTCCTCACCCTCCATTCCCCTCTCCCCCTCTGGTGCAAAATCTACAAATTGTTATACCTCAATATAAATGTTCTCCCAAATCACCAATTTTTGGTATCTGCCGCATACAGATCGAGATCTAAACAGTTTTGGATAAACAATCGGTGGTGCTATCCGTCTCCTCCCGTCATCCTCCCTCCTTCAATTGTTTTTATTGGCACGCTTTTATTAGCTTTACCGGTGAGTTAGTCCAAATGAAATCAACCAGGACCTACACCCCACCTACTTAGATTTGATGAACATTTTTTTACAGTTTCTATGTACAACCCATATTTTTCAGTTTTGCCAAAATCGTTTTAGTTATTTTTTTATGAATTTTCATAAATTTTCCGTTTTTAGTCGATTTGCGACTTTTTATATTCGGCGACAAAAGGTACTTTTCTGCAATAAGCCTGTTATGGACTCATTTTTTAATTAAATGCTGTCAAACTTACAGTTCTAACTTGAAATTTCACCAGCATTCTGAAAATGAGGTTAAAAATAAAATAGGTCTTGTCTAAATATGTGTTTTCATCCTTTAAAGTTGATATTTAGGATTTTTTTTTTCTCAACATGGTCTTTTCCATAAATGGTCAAAATTTTTTTCTAACATCTGGTACAAAGCCAAAAAATATGTCATTTAAAAGAGAATGATAAATACTATCATACTACAAAATAAAATATGTGGGTATTTGATGGTAAGTGACCTAAAAAAGGCTCGAATCGTTAGATTTCTTGTAATCGGCAACGTAAGCGCCACAGCGACGCAAAAGTCGAATTTGTTAGGGTCTTTAATGTATTATGTTCAAAATATTTTATCAGTGGGGCAACCTTGATTTTACAGCTGTAGCTGGTTGCACAGTACCGTTATAATCATTGAGTGCATTCAATATTTTAACAGAAGTATTTTTGCTAACTACAAAAAAAGGGATATAAAGGATTTCTATTTTAAATAACAAAATTGTTGGTAAGTGAAATAATTGTAAAGGATTAGAATTTATAATTTTTGATTAATAAGAGCCACCAGTTTGCTAAGATTGGCTAGAGATCGCTATAAAGCACAACATTTTTGCCGAATTTTATCGTAAAGAATTTTTTTTATTTATATGTTTATGCGGTGTAGCCACCTTGTGCTATTCCAATTTTTGGACGATTTTGCAGCATTTTCCCAAAAAAAAAAAACACGATCAACTGCTCGTATTAATCAAAACTCTTTGCTAGAATTACTAAGCATGAGTTTTTTTTAATGAAAAAGAACTCCTAATCCAACCAAGCAAAAAAGTATTTACAAACATTTTTTAATGTATTTTTAGGGTTTAAAACTAACTGCATAATAGATCTAATATAAAATGAGTTCTGAAGAAGGTTCGACATCTGTATCTGAGGAACAATGTACTGTGGGCCTGATTAAAAGTTCTTCTTGTCACAGTCAAGAATTTACTAACAACAAAGAAAATCAGCTTAACGCAAAACTAACCACCTAGTTCTAACATACATATATCTCCACCATTTTCTGTTTTATACGGAATATTATGAGAATTTTCAAAAGAAATGTTGTGACCCCAATAAAGTCCACAAAAAAGTTATCAGAGCTTCTTTAAGGCCAACTTCATTGCAACTTGCAAAAGTGGTAAAACACAAAAGGGGAATTATCTTAATTCCTGGTCAAAAGATCTGTGACAACTGTAGGAAAAACATTGTGGCACATGTTGATGAAAATGAACAAGAAATTGAAGATGGCATTAATCTTGAAACAGGAAATACTCACAATAGTGTACTTTCACCAATAAAACAAAGAAAACCGGACACCCCGTCTATAGCTTTAGAAAATCATTATTTAAACACAAGTTTGGCAACGTTGGGCATTTCAGCAATAAAATCTTTATCAATGGGATCAAAAGTTAATTATGCAAAGCGAAAAGTAACTGAATTAAAAAGCAAAGTCAAATCAAAGGTTGCCCGTGTCTTGAAACTACCACAGCAAGAATTATAATCAGATTCGTCATGTTCGTCAATTGAAGCTATATCTACTGTAGCACCTGAAGTCTTGGATTGCCTTGTTGATTCTACATGAGAAAAACTGAAAATCACTAAAAGTAATCAAGAAAAAATTCAAATTTTTACACTGACGCCCCAATCGTAGTCTAAGAAAAAAAACTGTTAATGAATTTAATGTGACTGACTACATGGTAAGAAAGGCAAAAGAGTTACGTCAATCCTGAACCAAAAAAGGTAACCCGGTTCACCTTGATGTAATAGAAAAAGTTGAAGCTTTTTATGAGGCCTAGTCTACAGCCAAATACCTACAAAGGTTGTGTGTATGAGAGTCAGTGCTCATACGAGTCGTCATATACATTGGTGATGATTATCAAGATGCTTACATCAATTTCATGTACCCTCACTGGCCATTTCATACTTATTTTTGGCCAGATCATAGAAACAGTGGAAGAGAGGATAAGTGCTGGGTACCTTTCACCAATATAATTTGCAATTAACAGTACCCGAACTAAGAAGTAAAGTTGGGAGAAGGGAATTCAGCCTATCTAAGAGTATCAAAAATATAAAAGCTTCCTGACCTAGGAGAAGTCAAGTTTAAACTCACTGCCACCTGTAAATGTTATATATTAAACACAATTCTACCCGATACGAGTAAAGAGGTAATAAAAACTAGTTATCTGGCATTGTATTTATCACTACTTTTTGTGTTTCATATCTTAACACTGTAATTTTGCGTAGATGTTCAAGTATTTAGGCGAACTCAACTGCGCTTCATAATTAGAGACAACCAGTAATTCAAGTAAGAATAAAATCAATTTTAACATATATTACAATTACTTTAAAGGATCTGATTGTAGACTTAAATGATAAGTCAATATAAATAATTACTTACCAATGCTTAACATTAACAGAGGCGATTTTAAGAAATGCAAGGATTCAAGCTTTTTTTAGGTCACTTGCCATCAAATACCCACAAAGTTTATTTTGCAGTATGATAGTATTTTTCATTCTCTTTTAAATGACATCTTTCTTGGCTTTGTACCAGGTGTTAGAAAAAAGTTTTGACCATTTATGGAGAAGACCATGCTGAGAAAAAAAATCCTAAATATCAACTTTAAAGGATGAAAACACATATTTAGACAAGACCTATGTTATTTCTAACCTCATTTTCAGCATGCTGGTGAAATTTCAAGTTAGAGCTGTAAGTTTGACAGCATTTACTTAAAAAATAAGTCCATAACAGGCTTTTTGCTGAAAAGTACTTTTTGTCGCCGAATATAAAAGGTCGCAAATCGACTAAAAATGGAAAATTTATAAAAATTTATAAAAAAATATAACTAAAGCGATTTTGGCAAAACTGAAAAATACTGGTTGTTGTATTTGTACATAAATGCTGTAAAAAAATTTTCATGCAAATCTGAGGAGGTGGGGTGTAAAAATTTGCTTTCGCTGGTTGATTTCATTTCGACTGACCCCGGTATGTTTGTTTGTAACTCTTCATTCGCTTAAACGCGCCTGCTGCCTTATTAACATGCTTTTGTTATTAATTACCTTCACCTTATTTGTAGTCCCGTCAGGGTCATAGCGAGACCCTTCCGGGATCATTTGTGGATGGTTTTCGGTATCCGTCCGGGATCCCGTCTGGGTAATTTCGAGACTGTTTCGTGATCATTTTGGGACACTTCCGGGATCATTTCTGTATATTTTTCGAGATCCGTCCGGCATCCCGTCGGGGTAATTTCGGGAATATTTGTGAACTATTTCGTGATAATTTGAGTACCCTTCAGAGATCAATTCTGGAAGGTTTTCGGGATTTTTGGGGCTATTTCGGTATCTTTTTGGGACCCTTCCGGGATCATTTCTGGGTAGATTTGGGGATCCGTCCGGCATCCCGTCGGGTTAATTTCGAGATTTTTTCTGGATTATATCACGATCATTTCGGGACTTTTACGGGATCATTTCTGGATGGATTTCGGGATCCGTCCGGGATTATTTCGGGATAATTGCGGCATCATTTCTGTGATCAATTTGTGATCCCTCCAGGGTCATTTCGAAATCATTTGGGGACTCTTTAAGGATCATATCTGGATGGTTTCTGGGATCCGTCCGGGATTATTTCGGGATAATTTGGGGATCCTTTCGGGATCATTCCTGGATGGTTTTCAAGATCCCGTGAGGGTTATTTCGGAACTTTTTTGGGATCCTTTGGGGTTCTTTCGAGCCTAATTTCTGGATAGTTTTCGGGATCCGTCCGAGATCCTGTCTGGGCCATTTCAGAACATTTTCGGCATCATTTGGGGTCTCTTCCGCCCTCATTTCTGGATGGTTTTCGGGATCCGTCCGGGTTTTTTCGGGACTTTTTCTCGACTAATACATGATCATTTGGGGACCCTTTCGGCATCATTTCTGGATCCGGGATCCGGACGGGGTAATTTCGGGATCATTTATTTTCGGGATCCCGTCAGGGTCATTTTGGGATTATTAGATGATCATTTGACGACTTTTCCGGCATCATTTCTGGATAGTTTTCGGGACTCGTCCGGGATCCGGACGGGGTCATTTCGGGAATAATTCAGGATCATTTGGGGAACCTACCGGCATCATTTCTGGATGGGTTTCGGTATCCGTCCGGGATCCCGTCGGGGTAATTTAGGGAATTTTTTGGGATCATTTGAGGTGCCTTCTGGCATCATTTCTGGATGGTTTTCGGGATCCATCCGGGATCCCGTCGGGGTCATTTCGGGACTTTTTCGGGACTAATACGGGATCGTTAGGGGATCCTTTCTGTATCATTTCTGTATGGTTTTCAGGATACGTCGGCGATCCCGTCAGGGTCATTTCGGGACTATTAGGGGATCATTCGAGGACCTTTCCGGCATTATTTCTGGATAGTTTTAGGGATCCGTCCGGGATCCCTTCGGGGTCATTTCGGGATCATTTGGGGCCTCTTCCGCCCTCATTTCTGGATGGTTTTCGGGATCCGTCCGGGATCCCGTCGGGGTCTTTTCAGGACCTTTTCGGGGGTTCCTTCCGGCATCATTTCTAGATGTTTATCGGGATGTGACCGGAATTATGTCGGGGTCATTTCGGGACTCTTTCTAGACTAATACGGTATCATTAGGGGACCCTTTCGGTATAATTTCTGGATGGTTTTCGGTATTCGTCCGGGAGTGCGTCGGGGTCATCTCGGGATTTTTCTGGACTACTTCGGGATCATTTGGGGACCCTTTCGGCATCATTTCTGAATGGTTTTCGGGATCCGTCCGGGATCCCGTCAAGGTGATTTCGGGACTATTAGGTGATCATTTGGGGACCTTTCCGGCATCATTTATGGATAGTTTTCGGGATCCATTCGGGATCCCATCACATTGGGTATATTAAGGGATCATTGGGGGACCTTCCCGGCATAATTTCTGGACAGTTTTCGGGATCCGTCCGGGATCCGGTCGGGGTCATTTCGGAACTATTTCGGTATCATTTGGCGTACCTTCCTCCATCATTTCTAGATGGTTTTCGGGATCCCGTCAGGGTCATTTCGGGACTATTAGGGGGATCATTTGAGAACCTTTCCGGCATCATTTCTGGATAGTTGACCCTTCTGAGGTCATTTCTGGATCCGTACGTGATGCCGTAGGAATCGTTTCGAGATTTTTATGTTACTTTTCCGGGATCATTTCTGGATCCGTGCGGGTTCGCATCGGGGACATTTTCGGACTATTTCTGGATCATTTTGGAACCCTTCCGGAATCATTTCTGTATTGATGAAATTTGGGACACAGATAGACAATAGTCTACTGGCGACATTTTTTCGAAAATGGGAAGGGGGTAGAAGTTTCACGACCCTTCGAACAATAATATTTAATATTTAATTTAATAATTTTTCACATCATAACTTTACGTTTACTGCCTTCACCAATATTGCAAACTCAATAGGTCAAATAAGTCGAGGGCTGACAAAGTGAGCAGTGACACCCTCCGTCTCCTCACCCCCATTCCCCTCTCCCCCTCTGATGCAAAATCTACAAATTCTTATACATCAATATAAATATTCTCCTAAATCACCGATTTTTGGTATCTGCCGCATACAGATCGAGATCTAAACAGTTTTGGAAAAACAATCGGTGGTGCTATCCGTCGCCTCCCGCCATCCTTCCTCCTTCAATTGTTTTTATTGGCACGCTTTTATTAGCTTTACCGGTGAGTTAGTCCAAATGAAATCAACCAGGACCTACACCCCACCTACTTAGATTTGATGAACATTTTTTTACAGTTTCTATGTACAACCCATATTTTTCAGTTTTGCCAAAATCGTTTTAGTTATTTTTTTATGAATTTTCATAAATTTTCCGTTTTTAGTCGATTTGCGACTTTTTATATTCGGCGACAAAAGGTACTTTTCTGCAATAAGCCTGTTATGGACTCATTTTTTAATTAAATGCTGTCAAACTTACAGTTCTAACTTGAAATTTCACCAGCATTCTGAAAATGAGGTTAAAAATAAAATAGGTCTTGTCTAAATATGTGTTTTCATCCTTTAAAGTTGATATTTAGGTTTTTTTTTCTCAGCATGGTCTTTTCCATAAATGGTCAAAACTTTTTTCTAGCACCTGGTACAAAGCCAAGAAAGATGTCATTTAAAAGAGAATGAAAAATACTATCATACTGCGAAATAAAATATGTGGGTATTTTATGGTAAGTGACCTAAAAAAAGGCTCGAATCGTTAGATTTCTTGTAATCAGCAACGTAAGCGCCAAAGCGACGCAAAAGTCGAATTTGTTAGGGTCTTTAATGTATTATGTTCAAAATATTTTATCAGTGGGGAAACCTTGGTTTTACAGCTGTAGCCGGTAGCAGAGTACCGTTAAAATCATTGAGTGCATTGTGTAAAACAAACACTATTTTAACAGAAGTATTTTGGCTAACTACAAAAAAGTGATAAAAAATCTTTCTATTTTAAATAAAAAAATTGTTGGTAAGTGAAATAATTGTAAAGGATTAGAATTTATAATTTTTTATTAATAAGAGCCACCAGTTTGCTACGATTGGCTACAGATCGCTATACAGCACAACATTTTTGCTGAATTTTATCTTAAAGAAGTTTTTTTTTATTTATATGTTTATGCGGTGTAGCCACCTTATGCTATTCCTATTTTTGGACGATTTTGCAGCATTTTCCAAAAAAAAACAAAACGAGCGACTGCCCTTATTAATCAAAACTCTTTGCTAGAATTACTAAGCATGAGTTTTTTTTTTTAATGAAAAAGAACTCCTAATCCAACCAAGCAGAAAAAGTATTTACAAACATTTTTTTTTATGTATTTTCAGGATTTAAAACTAATTGAATAATAGATCTAATTTAAAAATTTAAAATGAGTTCTGAAGAAAGTTCGACATCTGATCTGAGGAACGATGTGCTGTGGGCCTGATTACAAGTTCTTGTCACAGTCAAGATTTTACTAACAAGAAAGAAAATCAGCTAGTGTTAAATTTGTCAGATGAAAATCAAGAACTCATTGGTTTGAGGTTAACCCAAAACTTACCACCTAGTTCTAACATATATCTCCACCATTTTCTGTTTTATACGGAATATTATGAAAATTTTCAAAACAAGTGTTGTGACCCCAATAAAGTCCACAAAAAAGTTATCAGAGCTTCTTTAAGGCCAATTTCATTGCAACTTGCAAAAGTGGTAAAACACAAAAGGGGAATTATCTTAATTCCTGGTCAAAAGATCTGTGACAACTGTAAGAAAAAAATTGTGGCACATGTTTATGAAAATGAACAAGTAATTGAAGATGACAATAATCTTGAAACTGGAAATACTGACAATAGTGTACTTGCAGCAATAAAACAAAGAAAACCGGACGCCCCGTCTATAGCTTTAGAAAATCATGATTTAAACACAAGTTTGGCAACGTTGGGCGTTTCAGCAATAAAATCTTTATCAATGGGATCAAAAGTTAATTATGCAAAGCGAAAAGTAACTGAATTAAAAAGTAAAGTCAAATCAAAGGTTGCCCGTGTCTTGAAACAATCACAGCAAGAATTAGAATCAGATTCGTCATGTTCGTCAATTGAAGCTATATCTACTATAGCACAAAAACCTGAAGACTTGGATTGCCTTGTTGATTCTATATAAGAAAAAATGAAAATCACTAAAAGTAATCAAGAAAAAATTCAAATTTTGACACTGACGCCCCAATCGTGGTCTAAGAAAAAACTGTTAATGAATTTAATGTGACTGAATACATGGTAAGAAAGGCAAAAGAGTTACGTCAATCAAACGGACAGCTATGCTTTCCTGAACCAAAAAACGTAACCCGGGACACCTTGATGTAATAGAAAAAGTTGAAGCTTTTTATGAGGCCTAGCCTACAGCCAAATACCTATGTTAACTAGTAAAGAAAAACGAGCGTCTTCTCTGATTCACGCCTCTCCGTATAATAATTTTTATTTGCAAAATCTCCAGTACATAGTTGTCCACATATATATATGTATGTGCGTATATACATAGGTTCATATAGGATACAGCTAAGGTTATTGTTTTATAAATAAGTACATAAGTGCAGTTTGGGAAGTAGCAAATAGTAGCACAAAGGAAAACAAGCAAGAATGCCAAGGGCTGATAGGGTTGCCGTGAGACTTCAAATACTTAACATTCCGCCCACCTCGTCCGAAACTGGGACGAAATCATGTTAACACAGACCGCCCACCGTCTGCTATACTATTTGCAATAGGTAAGATCGAGAGTTTGGTGATTGGTCGTTTAAGGGTGGTTGATTTTGTTTTGACAGTAGCGACTCGAGCGATGCCGTCTGACCCCGGATGGATATCCACTATTCTACCCAACGGCCATTGCGTAGGTGGCAACCGTTCATCTCGTATCAACACGAGTTGTCCGGTGGCTATTTCACTTTGTTGGTGCTGCCATTTGTTTCTCGCTTGAAGCCCTTGTAAATATTCGCTCGACCACCGTGCCCAGAAATCGTGGTACATTTGTGTTAATTGTTTCCACCTGCTTACGTGAGTCATCTTGGCGTTGAGCGAACACGCCTCTGGGTTGCTGGTTAAGGCTCTGCCGATTAAAAAGTGGCCCGGAGTCAACGCCGTGAGATCGTTGGGATCGTCGGTTATGGCAGTTAATGGCCGCGAATTCAAACAGGCCTCGATTTGTTTTAAGACTGTGTAAAACTCCTCAAATGTCAATGTAGTGGTCCCAACTACTCGCTTCAGATGCACCTTCATGCTTTTCACCGCCGCCTCCTAAAGCCCCCCAAAGTTTGGAGCAGCAGGTGGTATAAAGTGCCAGTTAATTTCGCGACGCGATGTGTATGATGCAGCTGCTCTAAGTTGTGCATTGCAGAGCCTTTCGTTCGCTGACCAAAAGGGTGTTTGCGCCTATGAAGGTGGTACCATTATCGCTGTACATGTCGGTGCAGAGTCCCCTCGTAGTAATGAATCGGTTCAGCGCAGCGATAAATGCTTCGGTTGTCATGTCGCTGACAAGCTCTAGATGGCAGGCCTTTGTTGCTAGACAGACCAGTACGACTACATACCCTTTGTATGCACGATGCCCTCTCCCCTTGGTAGTACGGATATGAAATGGACCTGCGTAATCCACACCGGTGTGCCCAAATGGTACGGAAATATTGCATCTAGGAGCGGGTAATTGGCCCATCAGCTGCGTCTGTGGTTTACAGGACTGTCGGAAACAAGGCAGGCAATTTCTGATTATACCTTTGACTGCATCGCGACCGTTTATCACCCAGAATCGTCGTCTGATGTGACTCAGTGTCGCTTGCGTTCCAGCGTGGAGTAATTGTTTGTGTGCATGTTTAATGAGTAAAACAGTTAAGCTGCTGTTTTTTGGTAATATCATTGGGTGTCGCTCGTTTAATGATAAATCAGCGTTTTTGAGCCGCCCACCAACACGTAATATACCTTCTGAGTCCAGAAAGGGATCTAGGCTAACCAGTTTGCTCTTTTTCTCTATGCTCTTGCTTGCACGTAGCTGTCGCACTTCAATGGTATACTCTTCTTGCTGTACTCGTTTGATCCATGACTTCAGCGCGGCATAGCGTTCAGTCCATAGGCAGTATGGTGTTGTGGAGTGTGGCCACCCAAGAGTAATAGCAATGAAACGCTGACACCAGGCCGTTATAACAAGCACCTTATCAAGATCCGAATATCTTTCGAGAATGGACACATCAGCCGGTTGCGTGTTTAGCACTTTAACAGATTTAGTTTCTGGTAGTGTATTAGGAGTTCCTGGATGCAGTTGTGGCCATCCGTCTTCAGGTAAGCGTAGCCATGGTGGACCAGTCCACCAGAGTGTATGGTTTATTAGCTGATTCGGCGATATTCCCCTCGATTCGCAGTCAGCTGGATTGTCATCTGTGCACACATATCTCCACTGTTTATTAGACGTGATTTCATGGATCTGAGTTACCCTGTTGCACACAAACTCTTTCAGGTTGCGGGGATCGGATCTGATCCAGCCAAGCGCCGTGGTTGAGTCGGACCAAAGATATGTGGCGAATTTTTGAAGTTTAAGTACTTCCTGAACCTTCGCGATAAGCTTGGATGCCAGAAGGGCAGCGCAGAGTTCAAGCCTTGGTATGGTCATCCTTTTAAGTGGTGTACTTTAGTTTTAGCTATAAGCAGTGTTATGTGTATGCCAAGTTCCGAAACCACCTTTAAGTACACCACCGCGGCAAAGGCTTGTGTCGATGCATCTGCAAATGCATGGTATTCCAGCGCAGTGGCATTGCCAGATGTGTGTATCCAGCGTGGAATTCTTAGAGTGCGTAAGTTTGTTAGTTCTTTGCGAAGCGACTCCCATTCGCTTTGGATTGAAATAGGCAATTCCTCATCCCATTCGATTCCAAGGGTCCAAAGATGTTGAAATAATATTTTCCCTTTGATAAGCACTGGAGACAGAAACCCCAGCGGATCAAATAACTTAGCGATATCCGAGAGGAATTCTCGTTTGGTGACCCGCCGATCGACAGGGTTGAGTTTTATGCTGTAAGTGAAGCTATCAGCGTGTGTCATCCAAACAATTCCTAGTGCCTTGGATTCAGTTTCCGTACCAAGCTCATGGGAGCCCTTCTCCTCCCGATCGGTAGGGTCAATTTCATAAAGAACGCCAGGACAATTTGAGTTAAGCTTACGAAGCTTGAATCCTCCAGCTAGCAAAAGTTGTTGTAATTCGCTCCTGAGTTGATTGACGCCAGCTATGGTTTCACCACCAGACAGAACGTCGTCGACATAGAATTCTTGTCGTAGAGTGTTGCAAGCGAGAGGGAACCTATGTTCTTCGTCTTTGGCGAGCGTCTGCAGTACTTTCATCGCAAGGAATGGCGCACAATTGGTGCCATAAGTAACCGTTAACAAGCGAAAGGTTGTAGCTGGCTCCCGGTCGTCAAATCTCCATAAAATGCGTTGCAGGTCAACGTCGTCGGCATGAACCTGTATTTGCCTGTACATTTTTTCAATATCCGCTGTGAATGCGATACGGTACCTTCGCCAGTTCAAAACAATAGAGGCGAGATCACCTTGTAATTTTGGACCGGTGTACAGACAATCGTTCAATGACAGTCCTGACCCACTGCGCTTGGATGCGTTAAACACTACGACGTTCCATCGTGTTCAAAAGGGATAGTGCAGCTCCTTGAGTTGATGCGAGTTCAGTGAGATGCGACTCCTTTTTGACAGGAAGTCGTACCACATACCGACCTGTTGCAGTGCGTTGGGTGGTTGACTCAAAGATGGCAATGCAAAGTGTTTCATCTTTGGTGAGGGTTTGTTGAACCGTTACCTCTTCTTGCTCCCAGAACCGACGAATAAGCTCGTCAAGCTCTAAACTAGTGGAGTAACAATCATAAGCGGGTTTGAGGAAAGGACTGTCTTGTGTTGGCAATCTACCAAAGATGACCCATCCTAATTGTGTTTTTTGCGCGATTATGTTTGAGTTGGGACAATGCTTTATATCGTTAAGTATGATAGCAGCATAGTCACCTGCACTTAGAATTACGTCTATAGCTCCAGACTTATGGAAGTTAGGATCAGCAAGCTCAAGTTGGCAAAAGGTTGTGAATTGCTCGGGAGGTCTGCTGACGGATGGACATGGGTTTCCCACGCGTGGTAATACAAGCGCATGGCAACGCTTTTCAAATGTAGATGTAGTCGAGTGTACCGTGAACTCAACCGAGCCAGTCGTTGTGGTCAATCTTTCGCCATTTGCACCATTTAATGGTATGCGCAGCGGCGACTTTAGTAACCTCAATTGGGCTACAGCGTACTCGCTGATAAACGTTGCTTCGGCTCCGCTATCTAGCAAGGCACGGAGCACCATTGTGTGACCGCTGTCAGAACTTACTTCAATTAATGCTGTGCCGAGTAGCACTGAAGGAATATCATATGCAGTCGCTTTGGCGATTGATGCGTTGTGTGTAGATATCGGCTGTTGGTTTGAGTCAGCTGGCATAGAGCTGAACTGATTTGAAGAGGTATTCGTGTAATACTCATGTAGCATTGTGTGATGAGTCAAATGACACTTTTGGCAACGGCCGGTTGAAGGGCATTGTTGGCACTTATGATTCGGTCGTAAGCAGTTTGAGCATAGTTTCGACTGTTGTACTACCTTGTAGCGCTGTTGTGGCGTTTGGTTTCGAAAACTTGTACAGAAAAGGATGTAATGCTTGCCCGCACAGCAAGGACAGTTTGATGTGGTGGTGTGATACGTCTTCACACCCGGCTGTTTCGATTTCGGATCGTCCTTAGATGTTAGACTGTTTGGCTTAGAGTCCGAAAAACTTTGCATAACTTCTAATGATTTGGTTTGGTTTTCGATGAATTGGCAAAACTCCTCAAAAGTTGGGAGTGTTTTCTTGGCAGAAATAGATAGCTCCCAAGCACGCACCGAGGCACTGTCCAATTTGTGTACAACCGTGTAGATCAACCAATCGTCCCAATGTGCAATTGGACGCCCAAGTTGTTCCAATGCACGCAACGATGCAGTGACTTTGTCAATTAATGATCGCAAACTCGCAGCTGATTCCTTTCGAATTGGTGTCAGTGTCATTATTTCGGTGAGATGTGCATTGATAATGATCCGCTTGTTGTCAAACTTGCGTTCTAGGAGCTCCCAAGCTACAGCAAAGTTAGCGTCTGTTGTTGCGATATTATCCAATGAGGTTTTAGCTTCACCGGTGAGACTGTCCTTTAGGTACTGTAAGCGCTGCGTGTTGGATAGGTTTCGACTTTGGATAACAATTGATGTAAACAAATCCTTGAAAGGATACCAACGTAGAAACGAGCCGTCAAACGGTGGGATTTTGATTGGTGGTAGTCTTTGACTTAACTGCACGTCAAGTGGCGTGGTTGTTGTCGCATTCTGTGACTCTGAAATGGTAGAAGAATTAGTAGCTGCCTCAATCATGTCGTTCAACTCTCCTAATTTTTCCGTGTAAATACGCTCGATTTCAGTGTAAGCATCCAAAATCGGTTGAGCCAGCTCACTGGTTGTGGCGTCTTCAGCAGCACTTGATACGTCATCGTACCCCTTTACATATTTTTCCCAGTATTGGCAAAGCAGCGAACGACGACCGATTAAGAAGCCTTTGGTTTGCTTGGTTTTGGCTGTTTTGCGTAAATTTGCCATGAAATTCATGATTAAATTTGCAACACATGTTTGTTGCTTTATTAAAGTCTTCATGGTGCTATGTACCGCTTTGTGGACGTGCAAAAAATTACCAAAATACCGGCGTAGAGCTGAAATATTGCTTCAAGTTGAAGTATAAAAATATCCAGTTAGAATCACGTGATATTTCCACAGTATGTATCCGTTATGTGTAGAGCAGCAATTATCGCATTGTTGGAATGTACGTAGCTTGCGTAGAGCAAAACGTAGATACCTGCGAATAATCTGCGTATAATATACACAAGAATCGTTCGAAAGGCCTTTATTTTTTAAGTTAATTATACGGCCGTGATTTTTTCCTATGACTTTTCAAAGGTCGCGGGCTTTTTTCCCCGCAAGGGATGCCAAATGTTAACTAGTAAAGAAAAACGAACGTCTTCTCTAATTCACGCCTCTCCGTATAATAATTTTTATTTGCAAAATCTCCAGTACATAGTTGTCCACATATATATATATGTATGTGCGTATATACATAGGTTCATATAGGATACAGCTAAGGTTATTGTTTTATAAATAAGTACATAAGTGCAGTTTGAGAAGTAGCAAATTGTAGCACAAAGGAAAACAAGCAAGAATGCCAAGGGCTGATAGGGTTGCCGTGAGACTTCAAATACTTAACAAGCTACATAGGTTGTGTGTATGAGAGTCAGTGCTCATACGAGTCGTCATATACATTGATGATGATTATCAAGATGCTTACATCAATTTCATGCACCCTCACTGGCCATCTCATACTTTTTTTGGCCAGATCATAGAAGCAGTGGAAGAGAGGATAAGTGCTGGGTTCCTTTCACCAATATAATTTGCAATTAAAAGTACCCGAACTAAGAAGTAAAGTTGGGAGAAGGGAATTCAGCCTATCTAAGAGTATCAAAAATTTAAAAGCTTCCTGACCTAGGAGAAGCCGAGTTTAAACTCACTGCCACCTGTAAATGTTATAAATTAAAGACAATTCTACCCGATACGAGTAAAGAGGTAATAAAAACTAGTTATCTGGCATTGTATCACTACTGTTTGTGTTTCATATCTTAACAGTGTGATTTTGCATAGATCTTCAAGTATTTACGCGAACTCAACTGCGCTTCATAATTAGAGACAACCAGTAATTAAAGTAAGACTAAAAGCAATTTTAACATATATTACAATTACTTTAAAGGATCTGATTGTAGACTTAAATGATAAGTCAATATAAATAATTACTTACCAATGCTTAACATTAACAGAGTCGATTTTAAGAAATGCAAGGATTCAAGCTTTGTTAGGTCACTTACCATCAAATATCCACAAATTTTATTGTTTTATTTATTATGCAGTATGATAGTATTTTTCATTCTCTTTTAAGTGGCATCTTTCTTGGCTTTGTACCAGGTGTTAGAAACAAGTTTTGACCATTTATGGAGAAGACCATGCTGAGAAAAAAAATCAAGACCTATGTTATTTCTAACCTCATTTCAAGTTAGAACTGTAAGTTTGACAGCATTTAGTTAAAAAATAAGTCCATAACAGGGTTTTTGCTGAAAAGTGCCTTTTGTCGCCGAATATAAAAGTCGCAAATCGACTAAAAACGGAAAATTTATAAAAATTCATAAAAAAAAAATGACTAAAGCGACTTTGGCAAAACTGAAAAATACGGGTTGTTATATTTGTACATAGATACTGTAAAAAAATTGTCATGCAAATTTGAGGAGGTGGGGTGTAAAAATTTGCTTTCGCTGGTTGATTTCATTTCGACTGACCCCGGTATGTTTGTTTGTAACTCTTCATTCGGTTAAACGCGCCTGCTGCCTTATTAACATGCTTTTGTTATTAATTACCTTCACCTTATTTGTAGTCCCGTCAGGGTCATAGCGAGACCCTTCCGGGATCATTTGTGGATGGTTTTCGGTATCCGTCCGGGTAATTTCGGGACTGCTTCGGGATCATTTTGGAACACTTCCGGGATCATTTCTGTATATTTTTCGAGATCCGTCAGGGATCCCGTCGGGGTTATTTTGGGCTTTTTCGGGACCATTCTGGGATCATTTGGCGATCCTTCCGGGATCATTTCGGGACTATTTCGGTATCATTTGGGCACCCTTTCGGCATCATTTCTGAATGGTTTTCGGGATCCGTCAGGGTCATATCGGGACTTTTTGGGGCTATTTCGGTATCTTTATGCGACCCTTCCGGGATCATTTCTGGGGAGATTTGGGGATCTCTCCAGCATCCCGTCGGGGTAATTTCGAGATTTTTTCTGGATTATGTCGGGATCATTTCCGGACTTTTACGGGATCATTTCTGAATGGATTTCGGGATCCGTCCGGGATTATTTCGGGATAATTCCGGCATTATTTCTGTGATCAATCTGTGATCCCGCCAGGGTCATTTCGGGATCATTTGGAGACTCTTTAAGGATCATATCTGGATGGTTTCTGGGATCCGTCCGGGATTATTTCGGATAATTTGGGGATCCTTTCGGGATCATTTCTGGATGGTTTTCAGGATCCCGTGAGGGGACTTTTTTGGGATCCTTTGCAGTCCCATCGGGCCTCATTTCTGGATGGTTTTCGGGATACGTCCGGGATCCCGTCGGGGTCTTTTCCGAACCTTTTCAGGATCTTTTGGGGTTCCTTCCGGCATCATTTCTGGATGATTTTCGGGATTTGGCCGGGATTCTGTCAGGATAATTTCGGCCCTCTTTCTAGAATAATACGGTATCATTAGGGGACCCTTTTGGTATCATTTCTGGGTGGTTTTCGGGATCCGTCGGGGATTCCGTCAGGGTCATTTCGGGACTTTATCTCGACTAATACGGGATCATTTGGGGATCCTTTCGGCATCATTTCTAGATAATTTTCGGGATCCGTCTGGGATACCGACTGGGTAATTACGGGACTATTTTGGGATCATTTGGGGTACCTACCGGCATCATTTCTGAATGGTTTTCGGGATCCGTCCGGGATCCCGTGAGGGTCATTTCGGGACTATTAGGGGATCATTTGACGACCTTTCCGGCATCATTTCTGGATAGTTTTCGGGATCCGTTCGGGATACGGACGGGGTCATTTCGAGACTATTTCGGGATGATTTGGGATACCTACCGGCATCATTTCTGGGTGGTTTTCGGTATCCGTCCGGGATCCCGTCGGGGTAATTTCGGGACTTTTTTGGGGTTATTTGAGGTCCCTTCCGGCATCATTTCTGGATGGTTTTCGGGACATGTCCGGGATCCCGTCGGGGTCATTTCAGGACCTTTTCGGGACCATTTGGGGTCCCTTCCATCCTCATTTCTGGATCCGTCCGGGGTCCCGTCGGAGTCATTTCAGGACCTTTTTGGGGTCCCTTTCGGCATCATTCCTGGATGGTTTTCGGGATACATCCGGGATCCCGTCAGGGTAATTTCGGGACTATTAGGTGATTATTTGGTGTACCTTCAGGCATCATTTCTGGGTGGTTTTCGGTATCCGTCCGGGATCCCGTCGGGGTAATTTCGGGACTTTTTTGGGGTAATTTGAAGTCCCTTCCGGCATCATTTCTGGATGATTTTCGGGATAGGTCCGGGATCCCGTCGGGGTCATTTCAGGACCTTTTCGGGATCATTTGGGGTCCCTTCCGGCCTCATTTCTGGATGGTTTTCGAGATCCGCCCAGGATCCGGTCGGTTCATTTCGGGACTTTTTTGGGGTAATTTGAGGTCCCTTCCGGCATCATTTCTGGATGGTTTTCGGGATAGGTCCGGGATCCCGTCGGGGTCATTTCAGGACCTTTTCGGGATCATTTGGGGTCCCTTCCGGCCTCATTTCTGGATGGTTTTCGGGATCCGTCCGGGATCCCGTCGGGGTCATTTCAGGACCTTTTCGGGATCATTTTGAGTCCCTTTCGGCATCATTCCTGGATGGTTTTCGGGATACATCCGGGATCCCTTCAGGGTAATTTCGGGAATATTAGGTGATTATTTGGTGTACCTTCAGGCATCATTTCTGGGTGGTTTTCGGGATCCGTCGGGGATCCCGTCAGGGTCATTTCGGGAATATTAGGGGATCATTTGAGGACCTTTCCTTCCTAATTTCTGGATGGTTTTCGGGATCCGTCCGAGATCCCGTCTGGGTCATTTCAGAACATTTTCGGGATCATTTTGGGTCTCTTCCGTCCTCATTTCTGGATGGTTTTCGGGATCCGTCCGGGATCGCGTCGGGGTCTTTTCAGAAACTTTTGGGGTTCCTTCCGGCATCATTTCTGGATGGTTTTCGAGATTTAACCGGGATTCTGTCGGGGTCATTTCGGTACTCTTTCTAGACTAATACGGTATCATTAGGGGACCCTTTCGGTATCATTTCTGGATGGTTTTCGGAATCCGTCCGGGATCCCGTCAGGGTCATTTCGGGAGTATTAGAGGACTATTTGGTGTACCTTGAGGCATCATTTCTAGATGGTTTTCGGGATCCGTCGGGGTCATCTCGGGACTTTTTCTGGACTATTTCGGGATCATTTAGGGACCCTTTCGGCGTCATTTTGGATGGTTTTCGGGATCCCATCATTTTGGGTATATTAGGGGATCATTTATTTATTTATTTATTTAGTCTAGTAACAAATGTTTAGTACAGACATTTATGTCTAAATTACAGAGACTAGCTTATATTAAGCTATGGAGAACACTAGCAAAAAGAATTTATATTATTACAGATTAAGTAATTTTTTAGTTTAAGTTGAAAAGCGTATTTTGAGTCGGAGAAATCAATATCCAAAACACTTGAGATGCAATTAATTTCTGATAGGGCTCTGTTAA
Source organism: Eurosta solidaginis (assembly GCF_040869045.1). NCBI lineage: Eukaryota > Metazoa > Arthropoda > Insecta > Diptera > Tephritidae > Eurosta > Eurosta solidaginis. The sequence continues at coordinate 99,078,482 of NC_090323.1, read as the reverse complement.
TAGGTGCTTTTGAGTTATAAACAGTTCTACTCAGCCCTACGAAAAATATTTCAAAGTGGCGGAGGTTTCTACAGGGAGTATTTAAGCATAGTCTTTCAAGAAGCAGCGCGCAGTCAATTTTGCCCGTGAAAAGATCGAAAATGAACAACGAGGCCAAAAGAATTCTGCGATTGTTTAGGGATAGTAAGGATATTAGTTGGAAACGAGACTCGTAAGACGGGATCGGTTCAGAGAAACGTAATGAAATAAGCGCGAAGCGCATAAAGATTTTTTGAACCCGCTCCAGGCGGTTGATGTGAACTGCGTGGTAGGGCCGCCAAATGAAAGCCGCATACTCAAGTTTGGACCGCAAAAAGGACCTATATAAAACTTTGAGTGTGTAGGGGTCAGAGAAGTTTGCGGAATGGCGTCTGAAAAAAGCAAGCATTGAAAGCGCCTTACAAATTGTGAAGCTGACGTGAGTGTTAAAATTAAACTTTGAGTCGAAGTATACCCCCAAGTATTTAACTTCAAGAGTCGTTCGAAGAAAGGTTTCTGCAATATGATAGGAGGTATGAAGTGGCCTCAGCAGTTTACCATACGTCAGAGTGTGGAACTTATTTATATTAAGGAAAAGACGGTTCTTAACACACCAGATATAAAGCTTATTAATCTCAGATTGAAGAACAACGACATCATTATAACAACTGATCTCAGAATAGATCTTGAGATCATCAGCATAAAGCAGAAATTTGGAAGATGAGAAGCAAGAGCTAATGTCATTAATGAACAAGATAAATAGTAAAGGGCCCAGAATACTGCCCTGGGGCACTCCAGAGGTGGCCCAAAATGGTTTCGAATAAACACCGTCAATATTTACAACATTACTTCTGTTGTGCAGGTAAGATTTAATCCACTGTAGGAACGTAGAGTGGAACCCATAACAAGCTAATTTCGCAATTAAAATTTTATGAGAAATTTTATCGAATGCCTTGGAGAAGTCTAGGTATATTGCATCAACCTGAAAACCCCGCCTAAATGCCGCGTAGCGCAATCCTCAGAAAAGACAGCGAGGTTCGTTAATGTGGATCTGGCCGGTTAATTGGCGCAAATCAGGTGTTTAATACTAAAGTAAAGCTTGTCATTGACAACACATTCAAAAAGCTTCGAAGTTGTAGACAATTTGGAAATATGCCTGTAATTAGAACAGTTACTTTTGTTGCCAGACTTAAAAATGGGAGTGACGGATGCTTGTTTCCAGTCATTAATAAAAATACCCGATGCCAATGATTTATTGAATATAATCATTAACGGTCGTACTAGCGAAGGACAATTTTTCAATAGAATAACTGAAAGATTGTCACCATCAGTTCTGGAGGAATTTTTTAGTTTTATAATCCCCTCAACTATGTCTGCTTCAGTGAGAGTAAGTGACCCAAAATTATTAGCGGAGGAAGGCTTAATTAACTTGTGTATGTTATCCGTATCTTCCACAGTTAGATCATTATCTGTGATAAAGTTCGCCGAGAAGAAGTCAGCAAAGAGATTAGCAGCCTCATTAGCAGAGTTGGCAGTAATATTATTGTAGCTTACTGATTTCGGTATGCTAGATACGCTCTTCATGGAGTTAATGTAATTCCAAAAGTTCTTCGGATTGCTCTTGATGTTTACTTCAAAATTTCTGACGTACTTAGCATATAAAAACTTATTAAGATTTTTAAATTTTTTCTTATAAACAATAAACAAATCATAAAATCGACGCTGATTAGTAAATTTATTTTAAACGATTAAAATCACATCTTCGAAAATTGAACGATGTTTTCATATTTGATGTAGGAATACAGAAATACTCAAAGAACTGAATTTCAAGCTTTAAGGGCAGGTGATGCAAGTTTGGTGGCGAAATTGAAGACACAGGTTCCGAGATAACAAAACTAATATTAGTAGATACAAAAATTAAATCAAGAGTGCGATGTAAAGAATTATGGAAACTATTAATTTGAGATAAACCAACCCCTCCAAAATTATCAATAAGATACGATTCATAAGAGCTGTTAATATTAGTAGGAATTAGATAGAGATTGTTTTCAAGAGAGATCCAGCTAACATTACTTAAATTAAAATCCCCCAGTTCACATAGCTGCGTTTCTCCTAAACTTCGCTTAAGATTTAAGATATTATTTACATGAGCCTTATAAATACTTTCTGGCCTGGACGGCGGAATGTATGAAGCACAAATGAGCAGTTGACCCAGAGAGCCATGAATCCGCACACAAAATTGATCAAGAAGCGTGTCACTAACAGTTAAAGAAATAAGCGAGGCCTGGAGACCGACCCGGGCGGCAATCAGCACACCACCTCCTCTATTTAGGCCAGTCTTTGTTACATCTCTATCCTTACGGAAAACATGATAAAGCTTAGGATCAAAAAATTCAGCATCTAAGAAATTACTATTCAGCCAAGTCTCAATGATGACAAATACATCATACTCCAATAAAGAACTAAATAGGCGCACATTTTCGGTCTTGCTTCTAAGGCCAGAAACATTTTGAAAACAGATATGGATATATTTGCATGGCATGTGATTGACACTATGAACTAAGTCCGCTGTTGCAGTTTTGCGTCCTTTTGAAAAAAACGGAAGTGGCTGATCGTCACATTGACTGGCTACAACTCAGGCTTCAGAACTTTATCAAATTGCAATTCATCTACACCAAGTTTAAAATTTACATATTTACGGTTAATCGACTCCGACTCCTTAGAAAGCTTGAAACACTTCAGTTGATGCTTATTTAGATTAGTATGTTTAATCACATACGCAATAATATCCTCAGGTTTGACCGAGGGTAAAAAAGAAGAAAGAAGAAACCATCTGAAACGAGCAGCTACCCCAAGTTCAGTAGACACACAAGAGCCAATCACGCGCCTCCGTGAACGCCTATGATTGTTATTAACATTATTGTTGTTGTTACCGACATTGTTGTTGTTGTTGGCATTCTTGTTATTGTTATTATTATTATTGTCATTAGGCGAGCTAGGTTGGATGTCCAATCCCGACGATGTACTTGATTGCATATTAGGTTTCCCACCACTAGCAGTAATATTTAACTCATCAGGGTTAACAGCAATTGCAGCAGGTTTTTCCTTAAGTGTGCGCTTCTTTGTAGATTTTGACGCTTTAGCATTAGCAGTATCAGCAGCATCTGATTTAGCAGGATTCGTATTTATTTAGTCTAGTAACAAATGTTTACTACAGACATTTATGACTAAATTACAGAGACTAGCTTATATTAAGCTATGGAGAACACTAGCAAAAAGAGTTTATATTATTACAGATTAAGTAATTTTTTTGATTAGTAAACTTATTGTAACGAATTTACTTGCAAATCCTCTTATTTGCAATCCTCTGCTAAGTTCGAATCACTAAACTGTTGAATAAATAACTCCAATATTGAATAATGGAAAAATGGCCTTTATTAAAGTACTTCACAATGACACTTATACTTTGCTACTCGCTGGCTTAATAACCAAACTGATTGATAACTCAAATTAAACTCTACTATTGGCCGCCAGATCGCGTGCTTAATCAATAACTGATTGATTGCTCAACTCAAACTGAATTACTGCGCCTCTTCATCTTTTGCCTTTTATACCCTTTGGTTTCCTCGTTGGCATTTTTCCAGAATGTACTAGCATTGTCCATGAGCTCTCAAACTTCTCAGCTATAACTAAAATTGCACAATTTTATACATCTTTTAGGCGCTTCCAGAATCTACTAGTCCAGTAACTCTCAAACTTCTCAGATATATGCATGTGTTTGCGCATTGACTCTCCGCTGCTTGTATTCGTACATGGTACATATGTGTAGACGCAATTATTTATTCGTTTATGTAGATACATAAAGATTGAATTATTGATGTGAATGTTTGTAGTTTACAGTCTCTCGCGTGCACATAGGCGTATAAGTAATTGCATCTGTGTGTGACATCTCTCTGGGCTGCCTTATATATGTGTATACTTGATTTGATTATTAACGTAAATACTGCTTGGCATGGCCTTAGCATCGCCTTAGTGATGGGATAACTTAGTGATGGTAATATCCGTGACACTGCCCTCCACCTAAGTCTGATCGTCCCGATCAGACAAATCTCTCGATCTAAACGTTGCCAGCCTTTCCAAATGGACCACTTTCACTTTGGTTCGTGGTTTACCGATGGTTTGTATGCGGTACACTACATCGTTGATCCGTTTTACAACTTTGTATGGGCCTTCCCAATTACACTGCAATTTCGGGGACAAACCTTTTTTACGTTGTGGGTTGTATAACAGCACCAAATCTCCTTCCTGAAAACCTTCTGAATTAATTGCTTTATCATATCTGGCTTTCATCTTGACACTCATAATCTTTGTTCGTTGCCTTATCAGATTATGTATTTCTCTTATCTCTTCTTCCAAATCACTAGTGGATTTCCTGACATTTCTCTCCGCATTTGCATCTATCCCAAACTTCAAATCAGCTGGCAGTCTAAGGTCATTGCCAAAAATTACTTTTGCAGGGGTTTGGCCCGTTGTCTCATGCACTGCTTATCGGTAAGCCATCAAGAATAATGGTATGCGGGTATCCCATTCTTTATGGTACTTGTCTACTACTTTCCTTAAGTGCTCCTCCAATGTTCTATTGAATCGTTCTACCATACCATCGGATTGAGGATGCAATGCAGTTCTCCGTGTTTTTCGAATTCCCAATGACTTACACATTTCCTGGAACACAGCTGATTCGAAATTCCTGCCTTGGTCAGAATGTAACTCCATTGGTACACCATACCTTGCAACCCATTCGTTTTTGACCACTTCTGCTACTGTTTCTGCTTCTTGGCTTGGGATTGGGTATACCTCTGGCTATTTACTGAAATAATCCATAACCACCAGTACGTATTTGTTTCCGCGGTTGCTAGTAGGAAATGGACCTGCGACATCCATGGCGATCCTTTCAAATGGCGCACCTGAGTTATATTGCTTCATCTGGCCATGACTTCGTGTTCTGGGCCCTTTCGCTCTGCTGCAAACCTCGCAGTTCGCAATCCACTCAGTGACCGACTGACGGCAACCAACCCAATAGAATCTCTGTTTAATCTTCTCGAGCGTCTTCGTGATTCCAAGATGACCTCCGCTTGGACCATTATGCAGCTCGCTGAGCACGTCAGGAATCCTCTTTCTGGGAACAACTATCAGTTTATTCTTGTATTTACCATCCTCACTCTCCCGTACTCGATGAAGGCAACCGGATATCAATTCTAAACTGTTCCACTGTGCCCAATATGACTTCGCAATGGGACTCTCTGCTGATATCTCTTCTCTGTTTGGTCTTTCATTTCGTTCGAGCCCTTGCATAACACGTGACAGATCTGCATCTTCTAGCTGGCACTTTCTTAGCTGTTCCTTGTCCCATTCATCTGTACATGTTATATTCATTAGCCGGACATCTATAATGTCTTCTTTAGCCTCGGCTTTTGAACAGTGCTTGCATTCCAAACTACATGGTCTTCGTGACATTGCATCAGCATTTCCATGGGTACTACCTTTTCGATGCTCAATGGAAAAGTCGTAGCTTTGTAGTCGCTCGATCCACCGTGCCAATTGTCCTTCCGGATTACGGAACTGCAGAAGCCATTTCAACGCTGCGTGATCTGTCCTGACACGGAATCGCTGGCCGTAGAGGTATTTGTGAAAATGTTTAATGCACTCTACCAATGCCAACAGCTCTCTCCGCGAAACACAGTAGTTCCTCTCTGGTTTTCCAATCGAACGGCTGTAATATGCAACTACCTTCTCCTGTCCATCGACCAGTTGTGATAAAACGCCTCCTATAGCATATCCACTCGCATCTGTATCTAGAATAAATGTTGCTCCTGGAATCGGATATGCTAACATTGGGGCAGTGCACAAACGCTCCTTCAATGTTTGGAAAGCCACTTCTTGCTCCTTCTTCCATTCAAAAGCTTTGTTTTTTCTTGTAAGCTCATGGAGGCTATGGGCTACGCTGGAAAAATTTGGTACAAATCGGCGGTAATATGTGCACAGCCCAAGAAAACTTCTCAATTCATGTAGGTTCTGTGGTCTTGGCCAATCAATTACAACCTCTATTTTTTCGTTCGCAGTGCAGATGCCCTCTGTCGTTACCTTGTGACCCAAATAATTGACTTACTTTTTAAACAGCGCACACTTTTTGGGACTTAACTTCAGACCAGCGCCAGCTATTCTCTGGAAAACTTCCTCCAAGTTCTTAAGATGTTCATCAAAGTTCTTGCCCAATACGGTGATGTCGTCCAGGTACACCAAGCATGTTTTCCAATGTAGTCCTTTCAGTACCTGGTCCATGCGTCTCTCAAAAGTAGCTGGTGCATTACAAAGTCCAAAAGGCATCACTGTAAATTGCCAAAGACCATCACCGACACTGAAGGCTGTTTTCTCTTTATCTTCCTCCTTCACCTCCACTTGCCAGTAGCCGCTTTTCAAGTCCAGCGTGGAAAACCATTTCGTACCAGATAGCGAGTCCAGAGTGTCGTCAATTCTTGGCAATGGGTAGCTATCCTTTTTCGTTACGTCATTCAACTTCCGGTAGTCCACGCAAAACCTCATTTTTCCATCCTTCTTTTTTACAAGTACTAGCGGTGAGCTCCATGGACTAGCTGATGGTTCGATGACGCCGCTGTCGCTCATTTCTTGAATTATTTGACTCACAACTTCCCGCTTCGCCAGTGGAATACTACGTGGAGCTTGACGGATCGGCCTCGCATCTCCAGTGTCAATTTGGTGTTTCACAACGTTGGTGCGGCCTGGTTTAGAATCATCCTGGTCAAATATGTTCGCGTACTTTAGGAGCAGTTGTTTTGCCTTATTCTGATAGGCTTCCTATAGCCCATGCGTCCATGCCGTGATATCATTTGAAAGATTAGTATTACTAGATGAAACGTATTCCTGGAGCTGTTCACAGTTAATAACTACTTCGGCCTCTTGGCATCTTCCCAAAATAGCTCCTTTGGTCAATTTGAATGGTGACTTGAACTCATTGAGTACTCTTACCGGAATACGTCCATCTTGTTTTGTCATAGCCAGGGTTTTTCCTACAAGTATGTTCAGTGCTGATTTATTTGCTGCTTCGACAACCCACAATTTGTTTGTCCCACAATCTCCATCTACCTTTGCCCAGATGACTGCTTCTGATTTTGGTGGTATTTGCTGACTCTCTTCCACCAACACTCGTTTACTGCTGTAGCCTCTCTCGTTGCCGAAATTAAGTGGCACATCCATGTTCTTATATCGCATCGTCTTGCTTTGCATATCGATCTTGATGCCTTGGTTGATTAAGAAGTCCACTCCAATTATGATTTCATCAACAATACCTGCCACTATAAAATTGTGAAGTACCGTGACGTTCCCAATTGCTACTTCACATTCTACTTCTCCAATTACCTGGGTGTCCTCTCCCGTGGCTGTACGTAATCTTGCTCCAAGCAATGGTCTTATCTTCTTGATGACTAAATCTGATCGAATGATGGAATGGGATGCACCCGTATCTACAGTTAGTAAACGTTCCTTTCCATCCACATGTCCTCCGACAGTAAGATTGCTTGACCTTCTTCCAATTTGCGAGATAGAGATTATGGGGCATTCAATTGAGGGAGCCAGCTGTCGCCCCTTGCGGCTGACTCGCTTTAGTTTAACGATTGAGTGGATTTGGAGATTTGCTCGTCTCCTTCAGCTCTGCGTTTACGGCCACCCACATTATTGGAACTATTGGAATTGATACTGCAATGACGTGCAATGTGACCTGGGTTGCCGCACTTGAAACATTTCATAACTCCGGCATTTTTCTGTTGTGATCCCTTCAGAGCTTCCAAAATTGTATCTACCCACTCCGGCCTTTCTACTTCCACACGATGAGCTTTGTATGCTGGTTTACTCAATAATGAGGCCGTTTCCTGAGTCAATGCATGGGATACCGTTTCAGAAAATGTTTGCTTTGGGTTCGCGTATGTGGCTCGCTTCGTTTCGACGTCCCGTATGCCATTTATAAAGCTCTGAATCTTCACTCTTTCCGTGTATTCCACGGGTGCATCCGCATTTGCAAGATGAGCCAATCTTTCAATGTCCGAAGCAAACTCCTGCAAAGTCTCGTTAGCTTTTTGGTAGCGGTTTTGCAATTCTATTTGAAATATCTGTTTCCTGTGTTCGCTTCCGTATCGCCGTTCTACAGCAGCCATCAATGCGTCATAACTGTTCCGTTCGTACTCTGGAATAGTCTGTAAGATTTCGGCAGCTGGTCCTTTCAATGCTACGAAGAGTGCGGCAATTTTATCTTCCACATTCCAGTTGCTCACTGCTGCGGTCTTCTCAAACTGTAGCTTAAAGACCTGGAAAGGAACAGAACCGTCAAAGGATGGTGTTTTTACCTTTGGATTACTAGCTGAAACTGCTGGACGATTTAATTGTAACTGCTGAATCCGATCTTTCAAAGCATCCATCTCAGCTTCCATTTTATCTTGTCGTTCACTAAAACCCTCCAACTGCGATGATATGCGATCCTCTTGCGCTTTCAACTGCTGAGCCAACTGAGATATCATATATGTCTTCTGTTCTTCCAGTTGCGATGCCATATATGTCTTCTGTTCTTCCAGTTGAGATAACATTTGCGACGACATTTCTGAAATACGCGTTTCTTGTGCTTGCATTTGTGATGACATATACGCTTTCTGTTCTTCCAATTGTGATGACATGTTGGTAGATATTTCTGATGACATTTCGGACATTTGTACCGATATTACAACCAATATCATGTTCAGGTCTGTGTTCGCCATTGTCTGCGGAGTTTCATTTTCCTCTTCAATTTTTGTTGTTGTCTCGTCCTCTTCAGGATGAAAAACATACTCGTCCACATCAATTCCTTCTGCTTCCATTGCCTCTCGTAGCCGTGCCTGAAGTTCGAGTTTAACGCCGCTTGTATTCAATCCACGGGCTTCCAACTCCTTCCTTAGTTGCTGGATCTTCAATTCACTGAACTTTGCCATGTCCTTGTTGTCCTCTGGAATTTATTCAACAATTCCTCTTCTGACACCAATTGTAACGAATTTACTTGCAAATCCTCTTATTTGCAATCCTCTGCTAAGTTCGAATCACTAAACTGTTGAATAAATAACTCCAATATTGAATAATGGAAAAATGGCCTTTATTAAAGTACTTCACAATGACACTTATACTTTGCTACTCGCTGGCTTAATAACCAAACTGATTGATAACTCAAATTGAACTCTACTATTGGCCGCCAGATCGCGTGCTTAATCAATAACTGATTGATTGCTCAACTCAAACTGAATTACTGCGCCTCTTCATCTGTTGCCTTTTATACCCTTTGGTTTCCTCGTTGGCATTTTCCAGAATGTACTAGCAATTTCCATGAGCTCTCAAACTTCTCAGCTATAACTAAAATTGCACAATTTTATACATCTTTTAGGCGCTTCCAGAATCTACTAGTCCAGTAGCTCTCAAACTTCTCAGATATATGCATGTGTTTGCGCATTGACTCTCCGCTGCTTGTATTCGTACATGGTACATATGTGTAGACGCAATTATTTCTTCGTTTATGTAGATACATAAAGATTGAATTATTGATGTGAATGTTTGTAGTTTATAGTATCTCGCGCGCACATAGGCGTATAAGTAAATGCATCTGTGTGTGACATCTCTCTGGGCTGCCTTATATATGTGTATACTTGATTTGATTATTAACGTAAATACTGCTTGGCATGGCCTTAGCATCGCCTTAGTGATGGGATAACTTAGTGATGGTAATATCCGTGACATTATATTTTTTAAAGAACTTGTTTCTCAAATTTTTTAGATGTTTGAGCTCACTATTGTGCCAGGGAGATTTATAAATTTTATTTTTATATACCGTCACGATTTTTTCGCAAATCTTATGAATTTCATTTTTAAATACATTGAAAGACTTTCCAACTTCACTTTCGCCAAGCATAGCATCCCAATCAACTCCACGTAAAGCAGAATTTAAACGATTAAAATCATATCTTCGAAAATTGAACGATGTTTTCATATTTGATGTAGGAATACAGAAATACTCAAAGAACTGAATTTCAAGCTTTAAGGGCAGGTGATGCAAGTTTGGTGGCGAAATTGAAGACGCAGGTTCCGAGATAACAAAACTAATATTATTAGATACAGAAATTAAATCAAGAGTGCGATGTAAAGAATTATGGAAACTATTAATTTGAGACAAACCAACCCTTCCAAAATTATTAATAAGATACGATTCATAAGAGCTATTAATATTAGTAGGAATTAGATAGAGATTGTTTTCAAGAGAGATCCAGCTAACATTACTTAAATTAAAATCCCCCAGTACACATAGCTGCGTTTCTCCTAAACTTCGCTTAAGATTTAAGATATTATTTACATGAGCCTTATAAATACTTTCTGGGCTGGACGGCGGAATGTATGAAGCACAAATGAGCAGTTGACCCAAAGAGCCATGAATCCGCACACAAAATTGATCAAGAAGCGTGTCACTAACAGTTGAAGAAATAAGCGGGGCCTGGAGCCCGACCCGGGCGGCAATCAGCACACCACCTCCTCTATTTAGGCCAGTCTTTGTTGCATCTCTATCTTTACGGAAAACATGATAAAGCTTAGGATCAAAAAATTCAGCATCTAAGAAATTACTATTCAGCCAAGTCTCAATGATGACAAATACATCATACTCCAATAAAGAACTAAATAGGCGCACATTTTCGGTCTTGCTTCTAAGGCCAGAAACATTTTGAAAACAGATATGGATATATTTGCATGGCATGTGATTGACACTATGAACTAAGTCCGCTGTTGTAGTTTTGCGTCCTTTTGAAAAAAACGGAAGTGGCTGATCGTCACATTGACTGGCCACAACTCAGGCTTTAGAACTTTAGCAAATTGCAATTCATCTACATCAAGTTTAAAATTTACATATTTACGGTTAATCGACTCCGACTCCTTAGAAAGCTTAAAACACTGTAGTTGATGCTTATTTAGATTAGTATGTTTAATCACATATTCAATAATATCCTCAGGTTTGACCGAGGCTAAAAAATAAGAAAGATGAAACCATCTGAAACGAGCAGCTACCCCAAGTTCAGTAGACACACAAGAGCCAATCACGCGCCTCCGTGAACGCCTATGATTGTTATTAACATTATTGTTGTTGTTACCGACATTGTTGTTGTTGTTGGCATGCTTGTTATTGTTATTATTATTATTGTCATTAGGCGAGCTAGGTTGGATGTCCAATCCCGACGATGTACTTGATTGCATATTAGGATTCCCACCACTAGCAGTAATATTTAACTCATCAGGGTTAACAGCAATTGCAGCAGGTTTTTCCTTAAGTGTGCGCCTCTTTGTAGATTTTGACGATTTAGCATTAGCAGTATCAGCAGCATCTGATTTAGCAGGATTCGTGGAAGTATAAGTAGCATTGTTACGATTATAAACATCGTCAGCTGAAGAAGCCAATGCATTCACACTGTTAGCAACAACAGAGGCAAACGTTTGAGCACAAGTCGAAGCAATAACAGTCCCATCGGCAGAAGGTACGTAGCTCACGATAGCATTATTAGCAGACACATTGCATGACCCTTAGTCACATTTGTTAAAGAACATGTATTTTGCCCACTCAGACCATTTGACTGTACGAATGGCGAAGTGCCGTTGACATTGCAAAAAACAGGTGATAGCATTGTAGGGTAAGCAGGGTAAACAGATGATGTAAAAGACAACGGCAAAGACGAAAGCGCAGCTGTAGCAGACCCGTGGTTATTGTTGTTTGTATTTTCCTGCACACTAACACAAGATGGACTGACGGCACTATGTAAGAATTGTAGGCCATTGGGGACCTTTCTGGCATCATTTCTGGACAGTTTTCGGGATCCATCCGGGATCCCGTCGGGGTCATTTCGGAACTATTTCGGTATCATTTTGGGTACCTTCCTCCATCATTTCTAGATAGTTTTCGGAATCCGTCCGGGATCCCGCCGGGGTCACTTCGGGACTTTTTCTCGACTGATAAGGGATCATTTGGGTACCCTTTCGGCATCATTTCTGAATGGGTTTTTGGGATCCGCCCGGGATCCCGTCAGGGTCATTTAGGGGGATCATTTAACGACCTTTCCGACATCAGTTCTGGATAGTTTTCGGGATCTGTACGGGAACCCATTGGGGTAATTTCGGGACCATTTTGGGATTATTTGGGGACCCTTCCGAGGTCATTTCTGGATCCGTCCGTGATGCCATAGGAGTGATTTCGAAATTTTTTTGTTACTTTTCCGGGATATTTTTGGGACCCTTCCGGGATCATTTCTGGATCCGTGCGGGTTCGCATCGGGGTAATTTCCGGACTATTTCGGGATCATTTTGGGACCCTTCCGGAATAATTTCTGTCTTGATGAAATCTGGGACACAGATAGACAATAGTCTACTGGCGAAATTTTTTCGAAAATGGAAAGGGGGTAGAGGTTTCACGACCCTTCGAACAATTACTTTTTAATAATTTTTACACATCATAACATTTACTGCCTTCACCAATATTACAAACTCAATAGGTCAAATAAGTCGAGGGCTGACAAAGTGAGCAGTGACATCCTCCGTCTCCTCACCCCCCATTCCCCTCTCCCCCTCTGGTGCAAAATCTACAAACTGTTATACCTCAATATAAATGTTCTCTTAAATCACCAATTTTTGGTATCTGCCGCATACAGATCGAGATCTAAACAGTTTTGGAAAAACAATCGGTGGTGCTATCCGTCTCCTCCCGCCATCCTCCCTCCTTCAATTGTTTTTATTAGCACGCTTTTATTAGCTTTACCGGTGAGTCAGTCCAAATGAAATCAACCAGGGTCTAGACCTCACCTCCTCAGATTTGCATGAACATTTTTTTACAGTTTCTATGTACAACCCGTATTTTTCAGTTTTGCCAAAATCGCCTTAGTTATTTTTTTATGAATTTTTATAAATTTTCCGTTTTTAGTCGATTTGCGACTTTTTATAATCGGCGACAAAAGGTACTTTTCTGCAAAAAGCCTGTTAATTAAATGCTGTCAAACTTACAGTTCTAACTTGAAATTTCACCAGCATTCTGAAAATGAGGTTAAAAATAAAATAGGTCTTATCTAAATATGTGTTTTCATCCTTTAAAGTTGATATTTAGGATTTTTTTTCTCAGCATTGCCTTTTCCATAAATGGTCAAAACTTTTTTCTAACACCTGGTACAAAGCCAAGAAAGATGTTATTTAAAAGAGAATGAAAAATACTATCATATTGCAAAATAAAATATGTGGGTATTTGATGGTAAGTGACCTAAAAAAAGGCTCGAATCGTTAGATTTCTTGTAATCGGCAACGTAAGCGCCAAAGCGACGCAAAAGTCGAATTTGTTAGGGTCTTTAATGTATTATGTTCAAAATATTTTATCAGTGGGGCAACCATGATTTTACAGCTGTAGCTGGTAGCAGAGTACCGTTAAAATTATTGAGTGCATTGTGTAAAACAAACAATATTTTAACAGAAGTATTTTTGCTAACTACAAAAAAGTGATAAAAAGTCTTTCTATTTTAAATAACAAAATTGTTGGTAAGTGAAATAATTGTAAAGGATTAGAATTTATAATTTTTGATTAATAAGAGCCACCAGTTGGCTACGATTGGCTAGAGATCGCTATAAAGCACAACATTTTTGCCGAATTTTATCTTAAAGAAGATTTTTATGTATATGTTTATGCGGTGTAACCACCTTGTGCTATTCCAATTTTCCTACGATTTTGCAGCATTTTCCAAAAAAAAAAAAAAAACGAGCGACTGCTCTTAGAATTACTAAGCATGATCTTTTTTGTAATGAAAAAGAACTCCTAATCCAACCAAGCAGAAAAAGTATTTGCAAACATTTTTTAAATGTATTTTTAGGGTTTAAAACTAATTGAATAATAGATCTAATTTAAAATGAGTTCTGAAGAAGGTTCGACATCTGTATCTGACGAACAATGTACTGTGGGCCTGATTACAAGTTCTTCTTGTCACAGTCAAGATTTTACTAACAAGAAAGAAAATCAGCTAGTGTTAAATTTGTCAGATGAAAATCAAGAACTCATTGGTTGGAGGTTAACCCAAAACTTACAACCTAGTTCTAACATATATCTCCACCATATTCTGTTTTATACGGAGTATTATGAAAATTTTCAAAAGAAGTGTTGTGACCCCAATAAAGGCCACAAGAAAGTTATCAGAGCTTCTTTAAGGCCAATTTCATTGCAACTTGCAAAAGTGGTAAAACACAAAAGGGGAATTATCTTAATTCCTGGTCAAAAGATCTGTGACAACTGTAGGAAAAACATTGTGGCACATGTTGATGAAAATAAACACGTAATTGAAGATGACATTAATCTTGAAACTGGAAATACTGACAATAGTGTACTTACACCAATAAAACAAAGAAAACCGGACACCCCGTCTATAGCTTTAGAAATCATGATTTAAATACAAGTTTGGCAACGTTGGGCGTTTCAGCAATACAACTAAAATCTTTATGAATGGGATCAAAAGTTAATTATGCAAAGCGAAAAGTAACTGAATTAAAAAGTAAAGTCAAATAAAAGATTGCCCTTGTCTTGAAACTACCACAGCAAGAATTAGAATCAGATTCGTCATGTTCGTCAATTGAAGCTATATCTACTATAGCAAAAAAACCTGAAGACTTGGACTGCCTTGTTGATTCTATATGGGAAAAACTGAAAATCACTAAAAGTAATCAAGAAAAAATTCAAATTTTGACACTGACGCCCCAATCGTGGTCTAAGAAAAAAACTGTTAATGAATTTAATGTGACTGACTACATGGTAAGAAAGGTAAAAGAGTTACGTCAATCCTGAACCAAAAAAGGTAACCCGGTTCACCTTGATGTAATAGAAAAAGTTGAAGCTTTTTATGAGGCCTAGCCTACAGCCAAATACCTACAAAGGTTGTGTGTATTAGAGTCAGTGCTCATACGAGTCGTCATATACATTGGTGATGATTATCAAGATGCTTACATCAATTTCATGCACCCTCACGGCCATCTCATACTTTTTTTTGGCCAGATCATAGAAACAGTGGAAGAGAGGATAAGTGCTGGGTACCTTTCACCAATATAATTTGCAATTTAGAAGTACCCGAGCTTAGAAGTAAAATTGGGAGAAGGGAATTCAGCCTATATAAAAAGAGTATCAAAAATTTAAAAGCTTCCTGACCTAGGAGAAGCCAAGTTTAAACTCACTGCCACCTGTAAATGTTATATATTAAACACAATTCTACCCGATACGAGTAAAGAGGTAATAAAAACTAGTTATCTGACATTGTATTTATCACTACTTTTTGTGTTTCATATCTTAACAGTGTAATTTTGCATAGATGTTCAAGTATTTAGGCGAATTGAACTGCGCTTCATAATTAGAGACAACCAGTAATTCAAGTAAGAATAAAATCAATTTTAACATATATCAAAGGATCTGATTGTAGGCTTAAATGATAAGTCAATATAAATAATTACTTACCAATGCTTAACATTAACAGAGTCGATTTTAAGAAATGCAAGGATTCGAGATTTTTTAGGTCACTTACCATCAAATACCCACACATTTTATTTTGCAGTATGATAGTATTTTTCATTCTCTTTTTCTTGGCTTTGTACCAGGTGTTAGAAAAAAGTTTTGACCATTTATGGAGAAGACCATGCTGAGAAAAAAAATCCTAAATATCAACTTTAAAGGATGAAAACACATATTTAGACAAGACCTATGTTATTTCTAACCTCATTTTCAGCTGGTGAAATTTCAAGTTAGAACTGTAAGTTTGACAGCATTTAGTTAAAAAATTAGTCCATAACAGGCTTTCTGCTGAAAAGTACCTTTTGTCGCCGAATATAAAAAGTCGCAAATCGACTAAAAGCGGAAAATTTATAAAAATTCATAAAAAAAAATAACTAAAGCGATTTTGGCAAAACTGAAAAATACGGGTTGTTATATTTGTACATAGATGCTGTAAAAAAATTTTCATGCAAATCTGAGGAGGTGGGGTGTAAAACTTTGCTTTCGCTGGTTGATTTCATTTCGACTGACCCCGGTATGTTTGTTTGTAACTCTTCATTCTCTTAAACGCGCCTGCTGCCTTATTAACATGCTTTTGTTATTAATTACCTTCACCTTATTTGTAGTCCCGTCAGGGTCATAGCGAGACCCTTCCGGGATCATTTGTGGATGGTTTTCGGTATCCGTCCGGGATCCCGTCCGGGTAATTTCGGGACTGTTTCGAGATCATTTCGGGACACTTCCGGGATCATTTCTGTATATTTTTCCAGATCCGTCCGGGATCCCGTCGGGGTCATTTAGGGACTTTTTCGGGACTATTTCGGGATCATTTGGGGACCCTTCAGGGATCCTGTCTGGACGGTTTACGGAATCCCGTCGGGGTCATTTCGTGACTTTTTCTGGATTATTTCGGGCTCATTTGGAGAGTTTGCAGGGATTCCGGGATCAATCTGGGGTCCCGTCAGTGTCATTTTGGGATCATTTGGGGACTCTTTAAGATCACATCTGGGATCAGTCCGGGATTATTTCGGATAATTTGGGGATCCTTTCCGGATAATTTCTGGATGGTTTTCGGAAACCGTCCGGAATTCCGACGGGGTCATTTCGTGACTTTTTCTGGACTATTTCAAGACCATTTGGGACCCTTCTGAGATCTTTCAGGACCGTCCGGGTTCCTCTCCGGGTCATTTCGGAACATTTTTGGCACTATTTCAGGATCATTTGGGGATCCTGTATCATTTCTGGATGGCTTTCGGGATCCCGTCAGGGTTATTTCGACACTTTTTCGGGATCATTTGGGGTTCTTCCGACATCATTTCTGTATGGTTTTCGGGATCCGTCCTGGATTCCGTCAGCATCATTTCGGGATCATTTGGAGACCCTTCAGGGATCATTGCTGGACGGTTTTCGGGATTTGTCGGAATCATTTCGGGACTATTTTGGTATCATTTCGGGACCCTTGAGGGATCGTTTAAGGACTCTTCGAAACCGGAAGTTCAGCACACATTTAGTTATTTTTGTTTTTACTCTATTACAAAAATAAAATACATTAACAAAAATAATTTAAACAGATAACTTGATAAGCAGGCTAACGTGAATAGCCCATATATATTTTATTATCTCTTGCGGATGGGGCCGCGGGTAAAGGCTAGTACATATTATAAATGGGAAAGTTTGGATGTTTGTGTGTCCAGACGTTTGTCTTTGTGTCTCAATCACGCAAGAACGGCTGGACGGATTTGGATGAAATTTGGCAGCATATAGCCAATAGCCTAGAAGGATCTACTAGCTATATATTTTTTAAAAGTAGGAAGGTCTCCGCCCCCTAGGAACAGTCATAATTTAATTATTATATTTTTTCGTCTTTGTGACTGAATCTCGCCAGAACGGCTACACGGATTTTGATGAAATTTGGTACAAAGACAATAGTCTACTAGCGGAACTTTTTTCAAACATGGAAAGGGGGGTCGGATCCCACGACCCCTTCAAACAATTACTTTTTAATAATTTTTACACATTATAACTTTACGTATACTGGCCTTCACCAATATTACAGACTCAATGGGTCAAATAAGTCGAGGGCTTACAAAGTGAGCAGAGACACTGTCCGCTCTACCCCCCAACCCCCCTCCCCACACTCTACCCTCTGGTGTAAAATCTATAAATTTTTATAATTCAATATAAATTTTCTCCTAAATCAACAGTTTTTGGTATCTGGCATATACAGATCGAGATCTAAACAATTTTGGAAAAACGATCAGTGGTCCTCTCCTTCTCCTCCCGCCATCCGCCATCCGTCCTCCTTCAATTGTTTTTATTAGCACGCTTTTATTAGTTTTACATGTACGTTTCTTTGTAACTCTTCATTCGCTCCAACGCGCCTGCTGCCCTTTTAACATGGTTTTATAATTAGCTTCACCTTATTTGTAATCCCGTTAGGGTCATATCGAGACCCCTCCGGGACCATTCTGGATGGTTTTCGGAATCCGTCCGGGACCCCGACCTGGTAATTTCTAGGCTTTTTTGGAACTATTTCGGGATAATTATGAGACCCTTCCGGGATCATTTCTGTATAGCTTTTGGGATCCGTCCGGGATCCCGTCGGGGTTATTTTGGGACATTTTCGGGAATATACCGGGATCATTTCGGGACTATTTCGCGATCATTTGGAGACTCTTTCGGCATCATTTCTGGATGGGTTTCGGGATCCGTCCAGCATACCGGGTATTTTCGGGATCATTTGCGTTTGAGAGATAAATTCTTGATGGTGTCCGGGATCATTACAGGATTTTTTTCGGGGCCTTTTTGGGTCCCTTTCGGCATCATTTCTGGATGGCTCTCGGGATCCGTCTGGGATCCCGTCGGGGCCATTTCGGGGCTATTACGGGATCATTTGGTGTATCTTCAGCATCATTTCTGGATGGTTTTCGGGATTCGTCCGGGATCCCGTCTGGATCATTTCTGGACTTTTTCGTGATCATTTGGGGTATCTTCCCGCATTATTTCTAGATGGTTTTCGGGATCCGTCCGGGATCCCGTTGGGGTCATTTCGGAACTTTTTCGCGACTAATGTGGGATAATTTGGGCACCCTTTCGCCATCATTTCCGTTTCGGATCCCGTCAGGGCCATTTCGGGACTATTAGGGGATGATTTTAGGACCTTTTCGGCATCATTTCTGCATAGTCTTCGGTATCCAGTCCGGGATCGCGACGGGGTCATTTCGGGCCTATTTCGGGATCAATTTGGGGTACATACCGGCATCATTTCTGGATGGTTTTCGGTATCCGTCCGGGATCCCGTCGGCGTCATTTCGGGAAATTTTGAGGATCATTTGGGGTCCCTTCCGGCATCATTTCTACATGGTTTTAGTGATCCGTCCGGGATTCCGTCGGAGTCAATTCGGGACTTTTTCTGGACTATTTCGAGATCATTTGGAGTATCTTCCGGCATCATTTCTGGATGGTTTTGGAGGTCGGTCCAGGATCCCGTCGGGGTCATTTCGGGACTTTTTCTCGACTAATACAGGATCATTTGGGGACCCTTTCGGCATCATTTCTGGATCCGGGATCCGGACGGGGTAATTTCGGGACTATTTCCGGATCATTTGGGGTAGTATATACCGGCATCATTTCTGAATGGTTTTCGGGATCCGTCCGGGATCCCGTCAGGGTCATTTTGGGATTATTCGGGGATCATTTGACAACCTTTCCGGCATCATTTCAGGATAGTTTTTGCGATCCGTCCGGGATCCGGACGGGGTCATTTCGGGACTATTTCGGGATCTTTTGGGGTACCTATCGGCATCATTTCTGGATGGGTTTCGGTATCCGTCCGGGATTCCGTCGGGCTCATTTCGGGACTTTTTTGGGATCATTTGAGGTCCCTTCCGGCATCATTTCTGGATGGCTTTCGGCATCATTTCTGGATCTGGTATCCGGAAGGGATAATTTCGGGACTATTTCGGGATCATTTGGGGTATATACCGGCATCATTTCTGAATGGTTTTCGGCATCATTCCTGGATCCGGGATCCGGAAGGGATAATTTCGGGACTATTTCGGGATCATTTGGGGTATATACCGGCATCATTTCTGAATGGTTTTCGGGATCCGTCCGGGATCCCGTCAGGGTCATTTTGGGATTATTCGGGGATCATTTAACGACCTTTCCAGCATCATTTCAGGATAGTTTTTGCGATCCGTCCGGGATCCGGACGGGGTTATTTCGGGATCATTTTGGGTACCTGCCGGAATCATTTCTGGATGGGTTTCGGTATCCGTCCGGGATCCCGTCGGGGTAATTTCGGGACTTTTTTGGGATCATTTGAGGTCCCTCCGGCATCATTTCTGGATGGTTTTCGGTATCCATCCGGGATCCCGTCGGGTTCATTTCGGGACTAATACGGGATTACTAGGGGACCCTTTTGGTATAATTTCTGGGTGGTTTTCGGGATCCGTTCGGGATCCCGTCGGGCTCATTTCAGGACTTTTTTGGGATCTTTTGCGGTCCATTTCGGCCTCATTTCTGGGTGGTTTTCGGGATCTATCCGGAATCCCGCCTGGGCCATTTCAGGACCTTTTCGGGATCATTTGGGGTCCCTTCCGGCCTCATTTCTGGATGGTTTTTCGGATCCGTCCGGGATCATTTGGGGTCCCTTTCGGCATCATTTCTGGATGGTTTTCGGGATCCGTATGGGATACCGTCAGGGTCATTTCTGGGCTATTAGGGGATTATTTGGTGTACCTTCAGCCATCATTTCTAGATGGTTTTCGGGATCCGTCCGGGATTCCGTCGGGGTCAATTCGGGACTTTTTCTGGACTATTTCGGGATCATTTGGGGTATCTTTCGGCATCATTTCTGGATGGTTTTCGAGATCTGTCCAAGATCCCGTCGGGAGCATTTCGGGACTTTTTCTCGACTAATACAGGATCATTTGGGGACCCTATCGGCATAGTTTCTGGAAGTTTTTTGGGATCCGTCCGGGATCCCGTCAGGGTCATTCCGGGACTATTAGGGGATCATTTGAGGACCTTTCCGGCATCATTTCTGGATAGTTTTCAGAATCCGTCCGGGATCCGGACAGGGTAATTTCGTCAGGGTCATTCCGGGACTATTAGGGGATCATTTGAGGACCTTTCCGGCATCATTTCTGGATAGTTTTCGGGATCCGTCCGAGATCCCATCAGGGTCATTTCGGGATTATTAGGGGATCAGTTGACGACCTTTCCGGCATCATTTCTGGATAGTTTTCGGGACTCGTCCGGGATCCGGACGGAGTCATTTCGGGATCATTTGGGGTACCTACCGGTATCATTTCTGGATGGGTTTCGGTATCCGTACGGGATCCCGTCGGGGCCATTTAAGGACTTTTTTGGAGTCATTTGAGGTCCCTTCCGACATAATTTCTGGATGGTTTTCGGGATCCATCCGGGATCCCGTCGGGGTCATTTCGGGACGTTTCGGGACTAATACGGGATCGTTAGGGGACCCTTTCGGTAACATTTGTGTATGGTTTTCGGGATACGTCGGCGATCCCGTCAGGCTCATTTCGGAACTATTAGGGGATCATTCGAGGACCTTCCCGGCATCACTTCTGGATAGTTTTAGGGATCCGTCCGGGATCCCGTCGGGGTCTTTTCAGGACCTTTTCGGGATCATTTGGGGTTCCTTCCGCAATCATTTCTGGATGGTTTTCGGGAGTTGAGCGGGATTCTGTCGGGGTCATTTCGGGACTCTTTCTAGACTAATACGGTATCATTAGGGGACCCTTTCGGTATAATTTCTGGATGGTTTTGGGATCCGTCCGGGATCCCGCCAGGGTCATTTCGGGACTATTAGAGGATTATTTGGTGTACCTTGAGGCATCATTTCTAGATGGTTTTCGGGATCCGTTTGGAATTCCGTCGGGGTCATTTCGGGACGTTTTCTGGACTATTTCGGGATCATTTAGGGACCCTTTTGGCATCATTTCTGGATGGTTTTCGGGATCCTTCCGGGATCCCGTCAGGGTGATTTCGGGACTATTAGGGGATCATTTGGGGACCATTCCGGCATTATTTCTAGACAGTTTTCGGGATCCGTCCGGGATCCCTTCGGGGTCATTTCGGAACTATTTTAATATCATTTGGGGTGCCTTCCCCCATCATTTCTAGATGGTTTTCGGGATCCGTCCGGGATCCCGTCGGGATCACTTCGGGAATTTTTCTCGACTGATAAGGGATCGTCTCAATATACTGGAAACTCCATCCTGCTGCAGCTGTATGGAGGATGATGAGGTGGAATCACCAAATCACTTTATGCTTTATTGTCCAGCTTTTGCCAGAATTAGGCGAAAGTACTTCGGTCGCGACTCACTTGGATCTCCCGAGGATATATCCAAAGTTGAGATCGGTATCATTCGGAGCTTTATCGTTGCTACCCAACGATTCTCTAAGTAGCTGGATCTAGGTCACCGTTATTTTTAGTGTATGTGGTATCACAACGGACCCTCGTGTTGTCCAAGTGAGCTATCCTTATCAGGGCAGCTACCACCTAACCTATCCTATCCTAAGGGATCATTTGGGTACCCTTTCGGCATCATTTCTGGATGGTTTTGGGATCCGTCCGGGATCCCGTCAGGGTCATTTCGGGGGATCATTTGAGGACCTTTCCGTTATCAGTTCTGGATAGTGTTCGGGATCTGTACGGGAACCCATTGGGGTAATTTCGGGACTATTTCAGGATCATTTGGGGACCCTTTAGGGGTAATTTCATGACTTTCTCTGTATTATTTCGGGATCATTTGGGGACCCTTCCGGCATCATTTCTTGACGGTTGCCGAATCCATCAGGGTCATTTCGGGACTATTTTGGGATTATTTGGGGACCCTTCCGAGGTCATTTCTGGATCCGTCCGTGATGCCGTAGGAGTCATTTCGAGATTTTTTTGTTACTTTTCCGGGATAGTTTTGGGACCCTTCCGGGATCATTTCTGGATCCGTGCGGGATCGCATCGGGGTCATTTTCGCACTATTTCGGGATCATTTTGTGACCATTCCGGAATCATTTCTGTCTTGATGAAATTTGGGACAAAGGTAGACAATAGTCTACTGGCAAAATTTTTTCGAAAATGGAAAGGGTGTGGAAGTTTCACGACCCTTCGAACAATTACTTTTTAATAATTTTTAAACATTATAACTTTACGTTTACTGCCTTCCCCAATATTACAAACTCAATAGGTCAAATAAGTCGAGGGCTGACAAAGTGAGCAGTGACACCCTCGTCTCCTCACCCCCCATTCACCTCTCCCCCTCTGGTGCAAAATCTACAAATTGTTATACCTCAATATAAATGTTCTCCTAAATCACCAATTTTTGGTATCTGCCGCATACAGATCGAGATCTAAACAGTTTTGGAAAAACAATCGGTGGTGCTTTCCGTCTCCTCCAGCCATCCTCCCTCCTTCAATTGTTTTTATTAGCACGCTTTTATTAGCTTAACCAGTGAGTCAGTCCAAATGAAATCAACCGGGGCCTACACCCCACATCCTCAGATTTGCATGAACATTTTTTTACAGTTTCTATGTACAACCCGTATTTTTCAGTTTTTCCAAAATCGCTTTAGTTATTTTTTTATGAATTTTTATAAATTTTCCGGTCTTAGTCGATTTGCGACTTTTTATATTCGGCGAAAAAAGGTACTTTTCTGCAAAAAGCCTCTTATGGACTTATTTTTTAATTAAATGCTGTCAAACTTACAGTTCTGACTTGAAATTTCACCAGCATTCTGAAAATGAGGTTAAAAATAAAATAGGTCTTGTCTAAATATGTGTTTTCATCCTTTAAAGTTGATATCTAGGATTTTTTGTCTCATCATGGTCTTCTCCATAAATGGTCAAAACTTTTTTCTTACACCTGGTAAAAAGCCAAGAAAGATGTCATTTAAAAGAGAATGAAAAATACTATCATACGACAAAATAAAATTTGGGGTATTTGATGGTAGATGACCTAAAAAAAGGCTTGAATCGTTAGATTTCTTGTAATCGGCAACGTAAGCGCCAAAGCGACGCAAAAGTCGAATTTGTTAGGGTCTTTAATGTATTATGTTCAAAATATTTTATCAGTGGGGCAACCATGATTTTACAGCTGTAGCTGGTAGCAGAGTACCGTTAAAATTATTGAGTGCATTGTGTAAAACAAACAATATTTTAACAGAAGTATTTTTGCTAACTACAAAAAAAGGGATAAAAAGGGTTTCTATTTTAAATAACAAAATTGTTGGTAAGTGAAATAATTGTAAAGGATTAGAATTTATAATTTTTGATTAATAAGAGCCACCAGTTTGCTACGATTGGCTAGAGATCACTATAAAGCACAACATTTTTACCGAATTTTATCTTAAAGAAGTTTTTTTTATTTATATGTTTATGCGGTTTAGCCACCTTGTGCTATTCCAATTTTTGGACGATTTTGCAGCATTTTCCAAAAAAAAAATCGAGCAACTGCTCTTATTAATCAAAACTCTTTGCTAGAATTACTAAGCATGAGCTTTTTATAAGCTTTTATTTAGTTTCACTTTTGTTGTCTGTAATGGAATCTTGCAAGTTAAATTTGATACACTTCCCGGTGTCCGATTGAGCTGAAATTTTGCACACATGTATAACTCCGATGACAGTGCAATATTACTTTGTTAGAATTCGATAAATTAATCGATAACACAGTTATCGGTAATGATTTGTATTTACTTTGGCATAACAGCCTAAGTCCCATACAAACCCGCCGGTACCTATCCGTGGATTGTGATATTTTGACGTGGTGAATCACGCGTTTCACGCGTGGTGAATATCAACGCTTGCGAAAAGCGGAGGCACAACCCTCTGTTGTATTTCTGTGTATAACCAACATAGCTGAATTTTTAAGGCTGTTTAACTATATAATCTTTTCTGTAATTTATTTTGCTTTTGGAAAAATTACCTATTTGAAAAAAGCTGGCTGAAAAATATTGGCATAACAGCTTAAGTTAAATCAAGAATGGAAAAACTTTGAAAATTTGAGCAGATGTGGCAACTTCGCGTGTCCTTTGAACGAAATATTGACAATCTATTGATCATCGCTAGGAAATTAGCGACATTCCATCAACTTAGCAGCACTTTAGCAATACTACTGTTATTATTTGGCCGCTCAAACATACCCATATTAATTGTGCATTAACTTTAAAATATACAACTCAAAAATGACTCCGGTCGTTACGTCCACAGCAATTATTTGGTGCAAATACAACATAATAATTTACACGGCCAAAGCCATAATAATTTGCACGGGTCATCAATTCTTTCTCTGATTCAAAAGCTGAACTACCAGCGCTACCGCCATCAGCTCAGTGTCATAATTGCCAGTAACGCCAATAACACCAAACTCGTGCCTGACACACAAAAGTCGTTTCACTCAATAGCGCAAGTGAAATGTACTACGCACTCACTACTAAGTAACGTCAAAAATTCGATTGGAGTCATTTCGTCAATGAGCTACCATTGAGCTGGCACCGCATTGGCGCTGGCGCCATGCAATTTACATCACTAAAATTGCACGAATGTCCAGGCTCATGACTTTGTTAATCCAGATGGTGAAAACGAAGACTCAAAGGAATGCAACCTTGCAAACAACAGCCGTCATTTTCAAAGTGTAAAAATTCTGTGATACAACGAACGCTAACGCCGTTAGGCTGTTATCGGTAAGTGTTGCATACTTTTCTGCGCACTTGATTTTGTTTTACAGATTTTTGGCGATGGAATTTTAGCTAAGCGAAAGTAGGAATTTTATTTTAAAACAGATTTAACCCACAGATGAGAGATCTGCAATAAGTAGTTGTAAACTGAACGCGGCATAGGCAAAGTTAAGTTATTTAACACTGTTTGACACAATTTTATATGCGCTCTCTGTCAAAAATGCTTCAACTAACTTAGTCACATTTTATTTCGATTATGAATATGCCCCAATATATTCGGATTATGATATCATAAAATTAAAGAAAAAAATAAAATTAAAGAAAAAAAACTTTTTTAAAAATAAGCTTTTATTATTGGTTAATAAAATTAACTAAAAAGTAAGTTGATGCATTAAAAGAAATGGATAGAATGAGAAACGTTACAAATAACTAAGTAAAGATTACGTAACTAATTTAAACAATATTTTACCCTACTAAAAATTTAAAAAAATTCCTATTTAAATTAAATTTAAGAAAAAGGCTTTTCTAAGAATAAGCTTCTATTACTTGTTAATAAAACGAACTAAAAAGTAAAAAATAAAATTAAAGAAAAAAACTTTTTTAAAAATAAGCTTTTATTATTGGTTAATAAAATTAACTAAAAAGTAAACAATAAATTGACTCTAAAGAAATATAACACTTTATAAGTTCATTGTAAGCTTTAACGATAATTAGGCTTTTTCGTCTGCGACAAAAGAATTCTATATTGTACATAATTATATATTTTTAACATTAAAACTTTACACCTAAATTATTAAACCTTACAGTTTATATCACAGTCCTAATTGTTCTAATAAAAGCGTGTTACATTGCGATAGCAAGAAAAGGAGATCCTAAATGTTCTTAATTATACCATCAAAATTCAACACGTTTTTTATTAGAACAATTAGAACTGTGATATAAACTGTAAGGTTTAATAATTTAGGTGTAAAGTTTTAATGTTAAAAATATATAATTATGTACAATATAGAATTCTTTTGTCGCAGACGAAAAAGCCTAATTATCGTTAAAGCTTACAATGAACTTATAAAGTGTTATATTTCTTTAGAGTCAATTTATTGTTTACTTTTTAGTTAATTTTATTAACCAATAATAAAAGCTTATTTTTAAAAAAGTTTTTTTCTTTAATTTTTTAATGAAAAAGAACTCCTAATCCAACCAAGCCGAAGAAGTATTTACAAACATTTTTTAATGTATTTTTAAGGTTTAAAACTAATTGAATAATAGGTGTAATTTAAAATGAGTTCTGAAGAAGGTTCGACATCTGTATCTGAGGAACAATGTAATGTGGGCCTGATTACAAGTTCTTCTTGTCACAGTCAAGATTTTACTAACAAGAAAGAAAATCAGCTGATGAAAATCAAGAACTCATTGGTTGGAGATTGTTTAAGTGACTTAAACTATAAACATTTTTCGTTCGTTTGTTTCATTAGCCATTGAGTGTGCTTGTAATTCTCAACTGGTTAGTGAAATATTCTAAAGACATAGTTTAAGTTTTTTATCCCAAAGCGGGGTTTTTCAAAGCAAAACAAGGTGGCTCAACCTGCAGCCAATACCTTGGAGCCCCCCAGTGCTCGCCCCCAATGAATAAATACAAGGTGTAACAGGTGCATAGCAACCTCCCTATAATAGCAAAAAAACTATTCGCTCACCGAATCGCCAAAGCTTAGACATGGTCCTTCGAGCCGGATAACTGGCTCGTATGGAAATTTCACTAGACGACTAAGCTGTCTAGGCGGGCGAGTATGTTTAAGTGACTTAAACTATAAACATTTTTCGTTCGTTTGTTTCATTAGCCATTGAGTGTGCATGTAATTCTCAACTGGTTAGTGAAATATTCTAAAGACATAGTTTAAGTTTTTTTATCCCAAAGTGGAGTATTTCAAAGCAAAACAAGGTGGCTCAACCCGCAGCCAATACCTTGGACCCCCCAATGAATAAATACAAGGTGTAACAGGTGCATAGCAACCTCCCTCTCTAAAATAACACACAGTCCACTGAAATAAAATAATAGCAAAAAAACTCTTCGCCCGCCGAATCACCAAAGCTTAGACAGACGTTAAACCAAAACTTACCACCTAGTTCTAACATACATATATCTACACCATTTTCCGTTTTATACGGAATATTGTGAAAATTTGCAAAATAAGTGTTGTGACCCCAATAAAGTCCACAAAAAAGTTATCAGAGCTTCTTTAAGGCCAATTTAATTGCAACTTGCAAAAGGGTAAAACGCAAAAGGGGAATTATCTTAATTCCTGATCAAAAGATCTGTGACAACTGTAGGAAAAACATTGTGGCACATGTTGATGAAAATGAACAAGTAATTGAAGATGGCATTAATCTTGAAACTGGAATTAGTGACAATAGTGTACTTACACCAATAAAACAAAGAAACCGGACACCCCGTCTATAGCTTTAGAAAATCATGATTTAAACACAAGTTTGGCAACTTTGGGCGTTTCAGCAATCAAATCTTTATCAATGGGATCAAAAGTTAATCATGCAAAGCGAAAAGTAACTGAATTAAAAAGTAAAGTCAAATCAAAGGTTGCCCGTGTCTTAAAACTACCACAGCAAGAATTAGAATCAGATTCGTCATGTTCGTCAATTGAAGCTATATTTACTATAGCACAAAAACCTGAAGACTTGGATTGCCTTGTTGATTCTGTATAAGAAAAACTGAAAATCACTAAAAGTAATGAAGAAAAAATTCAAATTTTGACACTGACGCACCACTCGCGGTCTAAGAAAAAAACTGTTAATGAATTTAATGTGACTGACTACATGGTAAGAAAGGCAAAAGAGTTACGTCAATCAAAAGGACTACTATGCTTTCCTGAACCAAAAAAGGAAACCCGATTCACCTTGATGTAATAGAAAAAGTTGAAGCTTTTTATGAGGCCTAGCCTACAGCGAAATACCTACAAAGGTTGTGTGTATGAGAGTCAGTGCTCATACGAGTCGTCATATACAGTGGTGATGATTATCAAGATGCTTACATCAATTTCATGCACCCTCACTGGCCATCTCATACTTTTTTTTTCATAGAAACAGTGGAAGAGAGGATAAGTGCTGGGTACCTTTCACCAATATAATTTGTAATTTAGAAGTACCCGAACTAAGAAGTAAAGTTGGGAGAAGGGAATTCCGCCTATCTAAAAAGAGTATTAAAAATTTAAAAGCTTCCTGACCTAGGAGAAGCCAAGTTTAAACTCACTGTCACCTGTAAATATTATAAATTAAACACAATTCTACCCGATACGAGTAAAGATGTAATTCATACAAACTATTTATCTGGCACTGTATTTATCACCACTTTTTGTTGAAGACATGAATCAATATCCGTCAAGTACCCAGATCAACATATATACAGATACAAATATTATTATACATATACATACACATACAATATTAATATATAAGTATAATACTTACATCTTAATACTTACCTTAAATTTGTAATATATACCTACCCTTTTTAATTATGTATAGACATTTCAGAAATACTTACCCTTACTTGAAATACTTACCATTAAGAAATATTTACATTGTATAAAATCACATACTCATACTCATACTCATATTTTACATTCACCCTGTATCGATTTAGTAAGCTACCGTTTGCCTAAAATATGCAGATTTTTGAAATGCATACATATTTTCCTATTTACCTATTTATATACTTACCGTTTTTCTCTCTCCTTAAGTTAAAAAGTAAGCGGTCCAACTGAATGCATTGGACCGCTTTTAAGTTAGTTATTCGTCATACGCCTAACTATACAAACGCCTCTAAACCTAAATAAATTTATCTTCGCAAATGGGAAAATTCTTAATACTCAAATAATTAATAATAAAATCTATTGTTATATATTTAAAAACGAAAGTTGTCGCGTTTTGATTTATTTTGCAGTGAAGTGTTTCTCCCTAAATCCCTCAGTGCACCTACCCTCAATAATGCATTTTTATACATGGTCCTTCGAGCCGGCCCATGGGATGGAGAAAGAGATACATTTCTGTAGGAATATAGGGGTGATTCCCATAATCTTTCGAGCTGTTGTGTTTTTTCCTTGAGAAGTGACTCATTTTGGTCAGCTATCAGGGTTGCTGACCACTTTGAGTAGAAGGCCTCTAGTCTATTGCTTTCGAAAATGAAAGTATCAAGACTTGTGTCGGGTTGACCTACATCAATACTGTCATTTGCTTTTTTGCTCATATTGGTTTTGTTCAGGGTAAACAGGTGTTAATTATAATATTATAATATGGGATACCAAATGAGAAGGGTTCCAAATGTATTGCTTGGTTAAATTTAAAACAGTGCTGAGTGGGGTAGTAGTATATTAATTGATAGGACACTTTAACTCTACTATGTTTGAAATATAATTTTGGTCTTAACTATTTTCCGGCTTATAAATTTTGTGACACAGTCTAATGCTTGTACACAGGAACGGGAATTTACAACGAGATGAGAAAATGAGCAAATAGCTGGATCTTATTTATATGTATTTAATTGTGTGCCGGTACTGTGTTTATATTAGGGTGGGT
This sequence comes from Eurosta solidaginis, assembly GCF_040869045.1. Taxonomy (NCBI): domain Eukaryota; kingdom Metazoa; phylum Arthropoda; class Insecta; order Diptera; family Tephritidae; genus Eurosta; species Eurosta solidaginis. The sequence goes on along the minus strand of NC_090323.1, from coordinate 99,048,559 downwards.
CGTAGTTGTTTTTTTTTGTGGAAAAATTAAGTAGGCGAAATATTTTTCAGTTGTGAAAATATTTTTAAATATTACTTAGTTAAAGTCTGCGCAATTATACGCGTTGCTGGGGTTTTGTCAATACACCCTAGTGAAGGTGGTCTCGGTACTGCCTTAGCGCGTCTAAGTGCAGTTAACGGATTGGGGTGAGATTTTATATATATATATATGTATATACATATGTTTAATATATAAACTGGCACAAGTGGGAGACTCGAATTTGGGAATTTTTCGGTTATATTTTGTTCATTTGTTGGGATTGAGAACGAGAGACTAAATACAGTGCTCTTATGCCCGTGAGACAGCAATTGATAACGGGAATGTGCCAGTGGGTATGGAGAGTTAATACGCCGTCGGGTATATACGTGATGAGATTTGAGAATATTGTGTTATAAGTGTATTACGTATGTATGTTTGAGTGTAGCGGACTAATTTCCAAGTTTTTCGAGATTTGAGAAATAAGAGATTATGTATTTCGAATTTACCGTAAATTGGAACCGCTATGAGACTTACATACGTAATATATGCGCACTTGCCGCTGGTTTCAATTCTAATATGTTGTGAATGTACTGTACCGTGATATCCTCTTAGCCGATGAACTCGTTCCCTTTCTGTTGCTTCTGTTGCTGAGACTCACGTTGCTGTTGTTGGCTTCTTTTGGATTTCCTTTGTACTACTATTGCAGGTCTACTGCTCGTGTTTTGTGGGATTTTATAATTTTTATTTTTTTTTTATTTACTTTGGTTTTCAGGTTTTTTTTTTGTTTTCAAGCTCGGCACCCTACTCTTTTTATATTTTCACCTTTTTAATTAAATTTTTTTTTCAGGGTTTCACCTCTTTTATAACTTTTGATTTTCAACAATTTATTCTTTTCTTTTACAGGTTTTTTTTGTATTCTTGCACAATTTTATGTAAACTCATAGGTGTTTCCCTTTCCTTTTAGCTCTTATTTTCGCTTTTCACCAAATTTATTATATTTTATATCCTTTTTATAACAGATGATTTATTTGAGAAAAAAAAAATCATATATGTTGGGTACTGCCTAATGTGCACTTTTTGTGTTGTACTATGTGTACCTATGTATGCTCTTCAATTTGCACTTCTCTTTTTTCTTTATTTTATGATGTATCACAGGCGCAGGTATAATTAATTTTTGTGTTACATTTGTATATATATTTTCAATTTCCAATCGTATTTTCACTTTATATTTAAGCTTTTATCAAATTGGTATTAATAGGTAAGTATTTATTTTCCAATTGGTCGCTAAATTCACTATGGTTCCAAAGGAAGGGGTGCACCAGAGAAATGGTAGAGGGGCTGAGCACTTCACTTTATTAAATACAAAACGCGACAATTATGCAAAATATACTTTCTGTTTACAGCTTTATCTTTTTGCTTTTTAAGGTACACCCTAACACACTGTATATCTGTATATATGTATGTTTAAATCAACCTTTGTACGCATGATTTGGTATTTTAGCACTGCACTTTTTAAGTTTATATTTGTTTTAAATTATTTTGCATGATTTTTTGTTAATAGCGCGTCGCGAAACCCGATTTAATTATGATTAATTTTTTATTTAAATTTTGAGTATTTCTTAGGTCACTGTTTCACTTTTATGGCTCCAAAAGGACCATGTATAAAAAGTCGACGGAACCTCAGAGGATCTCGAAGAGCGGCTACATCCCTCAGCTCCGCATGCCGGCTGCCATGTTGAAGACATGAATCAATTTCCATCAAGTACCCGGATCAACATATATACAGATACAAATATTAATATACATATACATACACATACAATATTAATATATAAGTATAATACTTACATCTTAATACTTACCTTAAATTTGTAATATATACCTACCCTTTTTAATTATGTATAGACATTTCAGAAATACTTACCCTTACTTGAAATACTTACCATTCAGAAATATTTACATTGTATAAAATCACATACTCATACTCATACTCATACTCATATCTTACATTCACCCTGTATCGATTTAGTAAGCTACCGTTTGCCTAAAATATGCAGATTTTTGAAATGCATACATATTTTCCTATTTACCTATTTATATACTTAACGTTTTTCTCTCTCCTTAAGTTAAAAAGTAAGCGGTCCAACTGAATGCATTGGACCGCTTTTAAGTTAGTTATTCGTCATACGCCTAACTATACAAACGCCTCTAAACCTAAATAAATTTATCTTCGCAAATGGGAAAATTCTTAATACTCAAATAAGTAATAATAAAATCTATTGTTATATATTTAAAAACGAAAGTTTTCGCATTTTGATTTATTTTGCAGTGAAGTGTTTCTCCCTAAATCCCTCAGTGCACCTACCCTTAATAGTGCATTTTTATACATGGTCCTTCGAGCCGGACATGGTCCATGACACCAGCTCCACTAAAACTCTGGGCATAAGATGGAATGCTCTAACTGACTCCTTTTCGTACTCTTACGACCCAATACCGGACTCTACGTCACACACAAAACGGCAAATACTCTCGGCCGTAGCTAAGCTGTTCGATCCCGCAGGATGGCTTTCGCCAATAACGATCCAAGCCAAAATTCCCCTCCAACAGCTATGGTTAGAAGGTACCGACTGGGATGAACAGGTCAAACCCACATCTGTTCATAAGTGGAGCGCTTTCCGGGAAAGTCTCCCAGCCATAAGCAATATACGTATTCCACGATGGGTGCAATTCGCCCCAAATAAATGCATCCAAATACACGGTTTCTCAGAATCCTCAGAACCTCAGCATGCGTCTATATCAGAGTACAACATGATGAAAAGTGCACATTAGGCAGTACCCAACATATATGATTTTTTTTCTCAAATAAATCATCTGTTATAAAAAGGATATAAAATATAAGAAATTTGGTGAAAAGCGAAAATAAGAGCTAAAAGGAAAGGGAAACACCTATGAGTTTACATAAAATTGTGCAAGAATACAAAAAAAAAACCTGTAAAAGAAAAGAATAAATTGTTGAAAATCAAAAGTTATAAAAGAGGTGAAACCCTAAAAACAAAATTTAATTAAAAAAGAGGTGAAAATATAAAAAGGGTAGGGTGGCGAGCTTGAAAAAAAACTTGAAAACCAAAGTTAATAAAAAAAAATAAATAAATAAAAATCGCACAAAACACGAGCAGTAGACCTGCAATAGTGGTACAAAGGAAATCCAAAAGAAGCCAACAACAGCAACGTGAGTTTCAGCAACAGAAGCAACAGAAAGGGAACGAGTTCATCGGCTAAGAGGATATCACGGCACAGTACATTCAAAACATATTAGAATTGAAACCAGCGGCAAGTGCGCATATATTACGTATGTAAGTCTCATAGCGGTTCCATTTACGGTAAATTCGAAATACATAATCTCTTATTTCTCAAATCTCGAAAAACTTGGAAATTAGTCCGCTACACTCAAACATACATACGTAATACACTTATAACACAATATTCTCAAATCTCATCACGTATATACCCGACGGCGTATTAACTCTCCATACCCACTGGCACATTCCCGTTATCAATTGCTGTCTCACGGGCATAAGAGCACTGTATTGAGTCTCTCGTTCTCAATCCCAACAAATGAACAAAATATAACCGCGAAATTCCCAAATTCGAGTCTCCCACTTGTGCCAGTTTATATATTAAACATACGTATATACATATATACATATAAAATCTCACCCTAATCCGTTAACTGCACTTAGACGCGCTAAGGCAGTACCGAGACAAGTACAACAAAACACCTTCACTAGGGTGTATTAACAAAACCCCAGCAACGCGTATAATTGCGCAAATTTTAACTAAGTAATATTTAGAAATATTTGCACAACTGAAAAATATTTCGCCTACTTAATTTTTCCACAAAAAAAAAAACAACAACGACCCACCCTAATATAAACACAGTACCGGCACACAATTAAATACATATAAATAAGATCCAGCTATTTGCTCATTTTCTCATCTCGCTGTAAATTCCCGTTTCTGTGTACAAGCATTAGACTGTGTCACAAAATTTATAAGCCGGAAAATAGTTAAGACCAAAATTATATTTCAAACATAGTAGAGTTAAAGTGTCCTATCAATTAATATACTACTACCCCACTCAGCACTGTTTTAAATTTAAACAAGCAATACATTTGGAACCCTTCTCATTTGGTATCCCATATTATAATATTATAATTAACACCTGTTTACCCTGAACAAAACCAATATGAGCAAAAAAGCAAATGACACTCTTGATGTAGGTCAACCCGACACAAGTCTTGATACTTTCATTTTCGAAGCAATAGACTAGAGGCCTTTTACTCAAAGTGGTCAGCAACTGATAGCTGACCAAACTGAGTCACTTCTCAAGGTAAAAACACAACAGCTCGAAAGATTGTGGGAATCACTCCTAGATTCCTACAGAAATGTATCTCTTTCTCCATCCCATCAGGAGTCCACCGATTCAATAGAGCAAAAATACCAAAAGTGCTCTGAAAGCTATGAAATTTGCATGTCACAAATTATGGACGCCATACAACTACTGCGACCCTCGCCTCAAATATCTCAGCCCTTAAATCCCCCAAATACTTCTAACTCATCACAAGTATACCTCAAAGTACCACCCTGCGATACTGAAATATTCCACGGCGGATACGAAGACTGGCCGGCATTCAGGGATATGTTTACGGCAGTCTACGGCAATCATCCCAAACTCACTCAAGCTCAAAAACTATATCACCTACGGCAGAAAACGAGAGGCCAAGCAGGTCAGTTAGTGAAGCAATACCCCCTCACAGACAACAGTTTTCAGTTAGCATGGGACGCCCTCAAAGCTTGGTATGAAAACCGAAGAATATTGGTTGATAACCAACTGAAGACCCTCTTTAGTCTTCAGCAAGTTTTCTCACAAAATGGGGAGCAAATTCAAAAGCTGCAAACCACCATAAATAATTGTTTGTGTACCCTGGAAGCACAAGGTACCCCAACCTCTAATTGGGACCCCATTCTTGTGTATATTTGCTCCTCAAAGCTGCCCAGTGAAACCCTGTCCCTATGGGAGCAATCTCTTACTTCTCGGAAAGAGTTGCCACTGTGGTCAGATATGGACACATTTTTGACTTCCAGATACGAAGTAGTAGAGAGACTCCACAATTACCGACCAGGTAAGCCTAGAAATCCTCTACCAAACTTCACACCCAGGTCCACAAACAAAAACTCAATCCACAACTCCACGTTCTCAAATAAAAACAGAACAAATAATTTTCGCTCTAATAATCATCACTCAAAACCACAGCAAGTCTCTTGAAAGCTGTGTAACTAAAACCACTCAATGATGTTTTGCGTGAAATTCAAAGAGCTTACGGTAGCAGACCGCCTCAAATTTATAAAAGAAAACAATTATTGCGAGAATTGTTTGTCATACTCACATCTCAAGCGTGATTGTCAGAGCAATTTTTCATGCGTTTATTGCCAAAAACGAAATCACTCTCTCCTCCATTGTCAACAACATCAGAACGCATCTCGGGCAACAGGCCTCAGACCCTAAAATACACTAGCCCAAACCACAATCCCATATCAAATAAATGATGAACAAGCATCGACATCAAGGCAAGCAGCGATTGAAGCAGCGGCGCAGAAACACCAGGACTCAACCACCCACACGGTCTCGTCACATTTCTCCAGTAGCTGTGAAACAACACTACTCCCAACGGACCTAGTCCCCATTCACCACGCCGGGGAGTACCATAAAATTCGCGCACTTATTGACCAAGACTCTCAGAAAACATTTTTGGCAAACCGAATCCAAAAAATGTTAGGCCTCCGAACAAAAAATGCAAGATATGAAATCTCAGGAATGGGAGGCACATTGGTGCAAAAGGCAAACAAAATCTGCGAGGTAACTCTTTGCTCCTCAGACTTAAGCAAAGAGATTAGCACCAACGCAATTTTGCTCCCACAACTCACTCATTTTCTTCCCAATAAGAAAATCTCAAAAGTCAGCTTAGAGGCATTCCACTCTCTCCAGCTCGCATATCCTAACTGTCTCGATCCCTCAAAAATAGACATGGTTATAGGAAGCGATATAATTCCCCAAATACTGCTCGATGGTCTGCAACGAAATCCGCAAGAAACCCTTGTAGCTCAAAACACAATATTTGGATGGGTTCTCAGCGGATAGTAAAGGAACTAGTCTCCACCTACTCTACACAAGCCAGTGAATCAACAGAACCGGACATCAGCACTCTACTCAAACGGTTCTGGGAACAGGAAGAGATCCAAACAACTCTATCCAGATCACCGGAGGACCAATTTTGTGAGGCCCTCTACACATCTACAACCACAAGAAGAGAAGATGGACGTTACGTCGTATAACTTCCCTTTAAACCCAATTTCCCCCACTCCCCACTCATTGGCACTAGGGCACTCCCGCCCAGCAGCGCAGCAACAATATATCAGTGTAGAAAGGAGTCTGGAAAAAAAGCCCGAATTATGTGAAAAGTACTCAGAAGTACTTACAGAGTACCTCCAAATGGACCACATGCAGCCCGCTCCAAACACAGAGGTAATCAGAAATGGTAAATATTTCTCATTTTACCTCCCTCATCGCGCTGTTCTCAAACCCGACAGCAAAACCATAAAGGTTCGCGTCGTATTTAATGCATCAAAGACATCGCACTCAGGAAACTCTCTGAATGATGTTTTATACCCAGGCCCGATTCTCCAAAACGACTTGACGTCAATAATTCTCAATTGGCGCCTCTACAAGTTCGTGTTCAATGGCGATATCGAAAAAATGTATCGCCAAATTCTCGTCAAGGAAGAGGATCAAGACTTTCAGAGAATTCTATTTCGGAAAGCTCCTCACCAGCCACTCCAAGACCTTAAGTTGAAAACCGTCACTTTCGGTGTAAACTGCGCTCCATATCTCGCAATCCGTACACTCCACCAACTCGCTCGGGATTGCGAAGAAACTCACCCGCTCGCTAAAGACATCATTCTTCGAGAAACTTACGTAGATGACGTCCTCTCAGGCGGGCACAATATACAGTCCACCCTCGCTTCCATGAATCAAACTATCGAAGATCTAAAATCGGCTGGCTTTCCACTCAAAAAAATCACTGCAAACAGAGCAGAAATTCTCAATTCGATTCTATCCTTTGATGTCTTAGATGCGGAATTTCTTAAATTCCATGACACCAGCTCCACTAAAACTCTGGGCATAAGATGGAATGCTCTAACTGACTCCTTTTCGTACTCTTACGACCCAATACCGGACTCTACGTCACACACAAAACGGCAAATACTCTCGGCCGTAGCTAAGCTGTTCGATCCCGCAGGATGGCTTTCGCCAATAATGATCCAAGCCAAAATTCTCCTCCAACAGCTATGGTTAGAAGGTACCGACTGGGATGAACAGGTCAAACCCGCATCTGTTCATAAGTGGAACGCTTTCCGGGAAAGTCTCCCAGCCATAAGCAATATACGTATTCCACGATGGGTGCAATTGGCCCCAAATAAATTCATCCAAATAGACGGTTTCTCAGATGCATCAGAAAAAGCATATGCAGCATGCGTCTATATCAGAGTACAACATGATGAAAACTCCTTCTCAACTCAGCTTTTCGTGGCTAAAACCAAAGTCGCTCCTCTACAGACGATTAGCTTGCCACGATTAGAACTCTGTGGCGCAGTACTGTTATCAAAATTAGTAGCAAACACTCAATCCCAATTAAATCTGCCACCACACGAACTGACGCTCTGGTCAGACTCCGCCATCGTGTTGGCTTGGCTAGACCCCCCACATAAATGGAAAACCTACGTGGCAAATAGAATCACCGTGATTCTACAGAACGTTAGTAACGCATCTTGGCGCCACGTACCCAGTGCTGACAACCCCGCCGATTTAGGAACCCGAGGATGCAAGCCGCAAGACTTAGCTGACTGCTCGTTATGGTGGAATGGACCCCAATGGCTCTCTAAACCGAGCTCGTTCTGGCCAAAATATGTCCCTTCTACCTCAACCCCTCCGGAGAAGAAACTCGTCGAAGCCTGTCATGCTGTCGATCATGCCGATATACTGGAACGATTCTCATCATATCCGCACGCGTTAAGAGTTGTGGCCTTCATGTACCGGTTTATTCGCCAAACCCAGAAACAACCAATTTCCAGTTCCCTAGTTCTCACACAAGAAGAACTATATTTCGCAAAAATTAAACTCATCATGTTAACGCAACGCCATCATTTCCCAGCAGAATTCGCGCAATTAGAAGCCTCAAACCACATCAGCAAGAAAAGTTCATTGTTGACCCTCAATCCCGTGCTAGATAACGCTGGCATCATGCGAGTTAAGAGTCGTTTAGTTAATGCCGACATCAGCGAGAATGAACGGTACCCGATAATTATCCCAGATAACTCCAAGTTCTTCTCACTGCTATTAGACTTTCTCCACAAAGTATTGCTTCATGCCGAGGTGCAACTGATGATTCGCATGATACAAGCGGAATACTATATTCCCCGCATCAAGCAGAAAGTAAAGAAATGCATATTCCAATGCAAAACGTGCATGATATACAAACAACAAATGCGTCCACAAATAATGGCCCCTCTACCCCCCGAACTTGCCACTTACTCAGTGCCATTTCACGTAACAGGAGTTGATTTCGCTGGCCCATTTATGGTGAAAACGTCCCTCTTACGACGAGCTTCTCACACGAAAGCGTACGTTTGCGTATTCGTCTGCTTCTCCACTAAAGCAGTCCACCTCGAATCATGCACAAATTTGACAACTGAAGCCTTCAGAGCCGCCTTCACTCGCTTCGTAGGGCGACGCCGATTACCCCACAAAATAATGTCTGACACCGGAAAGACGTTTGTTGGCGCACAACGAGCGATCCAGAGGGAGATAGCCCTATTCCTCAAAGAAGCAGCTGTTGATATTGCACAAAGGTATGCGGTACAGGGCCTCTCTTGGCCGTACCGTACCGCCGTACGCCCCACACATGGGCGGCTTATGGGAAGCCGCAGTAAAAAGCTTCAAAACCCATTTCACAAAAGTAGCTGGAAATCAAAGGTTTACATTTGAGGAATTCACCACTCTCCTCATTCGAATCGAAGCAGTGCTTAATTCTCGCCCTCGCTCTCCCATATCACAGGATCCAAGCAACTTATTAGCCCTAACTCCTGGACATTTTCTTCGAGGAGCCCCCTTAACCTCCTTACCCGAACCGAATGCCGAAACCGTATCCCCTACTACGAAATGGCAAAGATTAAAGGTTCTGCATCACCAGTTCAGGTCACGTTGGAAGAGCGAGTACCTACAAATCTTGCATAAAAGATATAAATGGAAACATCCCCAACAAAATATTCACGAAGGAGATATGGTCGTTATCAAAGACATCAACACAACACCTTCACCCCCCCAATGAATGGCGCTTCGGCCGAGTTATCAAACTCCATGCAGGCACCCATCAACGGGTTCGTGTGGTAGATGTCCGCACCCAAGCAGGTATAGTCACGCGAAACATTACTAAACTCTGCCTCCTTCCATCTCAGGAACTGCCGCCATAGCAACTCTCTACATCAGCGGTGCACCTACCCTCAATAGTGCATTTTTACACACTTTTTGTGTTTCATATCTTAACAGTGTAATTTTGCATAGATGTTCAAGTATTTAGGCGAACTGAACTGCGCTTCATAATTAGAGACAACCAGTAATTCAAGTAAGACTAAAATCAGTTTTAACATATATTACAATTACTTTAAAGAATCTGATTGTAGACTTAAATGATAAGTCAATATAAATAATTACTTACCAATGCTTAACATTAACAGAGTCGATTTTAAGAAATGCAAGGATTCAAGCTTTTTTAGGTCACTTATCATCAAATACCCACACATTTTATTTTGCAGTATGATATTATTTTTCATTCTCTTTTAAGTGACATCTTTCTTGGCTTTGTTCCAGGTGTTAGAAAAAAGTTTTGACCATTTATGGAGAAGACCATGCTGAGAAAAAAAATCCTAAATATCAACTTTAAAGGATGAAAACACATATTTAGACCACACCTATGTTATTTCTACCCTCATTTTCAGAATGCTGTTGAAATTTCAAGTTAGAACTGTAAGTTTGACAGCATTTAGTTAAAAAATAAGTCCATAACAGGCTTTTTGCTGAAAAGTACCTATTGTCGCCGAATATAAAAAGTCACAAATCGACTAAAAACGGAAAATTTATAAAAATTCATAAAAAAAATAACTAAAGCGATTTTGGCAAAACTGAAAAATACGGGTTGTTATATTTGTACATAGATGCTGTAAAAAAATGTTCATGCAAATCTGAGTAGGTGGGGTGTAAAAATTTTCTTTCGCTGGTTGATTTTATTTCGACTGACCCCGGTATGTTTGTTTGTAACTCTTCATTCGCTTAAACGCGCCTGCTGCCTTATTAACATGCTTTTGTTATTAATTACCTTCACCTTATTTGTAGTCCCGTCAGCGAGACCTTCCGGGATCATTTGTGGATGGTTTTCGGTATCCGTCCGGGATCCCGTCCGGGTAATTTCGGGACTGTTTCGGGATCATTTCGGGACACTTCCGGGATCATTTCTGTATATTTTTCCAGATCCGTCCGGGATGCCGTCGGGGTTGTATTGGGACTTTTTCGGAACTATTCCGGGATCATTTGGGACCCTTCCGGGATCATTTCTGGGTAGATTTGGGTATCCGTCCGGCATCCCGTCGGGGTAATTTCGAGATTTTTTCTGGATTATGTCAGGATCATTTCGGGACTTTTACGGGATCATTTCTGGATGGATTTCGGGATCCGTCCGGGATTATTTCGGGACAATTCCGGCATCATTTCTGTGATCAATCTGTGATCCCGCCAGGGTAATTTCGGGATCATTTGGGGACTCTTTAAGGATCATATCTGGATGGTTTCTGGGATTCGTCCGGGATTATTTCGGGATAATTTGGGGATCCTTTCGGGATCATTCGTGGATGGTTTTCAGGATCCCGTGAGGGTTATTTCGGGACTATTGCGGGATTATTTTGGGACCATTCCGGCATCATTTCTGGATAGTTTTCGGGAATTTTTCCGGGATTATTTGGGAATCCTTGCGGGATCATTTCTGGATGGTTTTCGGGATACCGTGGGGGTTATTTTGGGACTATTTCGAGATCATTTGGAGAGTTTGCGGGGCTTCCGGGAACAATCTGGGGTCCAGTCAGGGTCATTTTGGGATCATTTGGGGACTCTTTAAGATCACATCTGGGATCAGTCCGGGATTATTTCGGATAATTTGGGGATCCTTTCCGGATCATTTCTGTTTGGTTTTCGGAAACCGTCCGGGATCCCGACGGGTTCATTTCGTGACTTTTTCTGGACTATTTCAAGACCATTTGGGACCCTTCAGAGATCATTTCAGGACCGTCCGCGTTCCTGTCCGGGTCATTTCGGAACATTTTTGGCACTATTTCAGGATCATTTGGGGATCCTGTATCATTTCTGGATGGCTTTCGGGATCCCGTCAGGGTTATTTCGGCACTTTTTCGGGATCATTTGGGGTTCTTCCGACATCATTTCTGGATGTTTTTCGGGATCCGTCCTGGATTCCGTCAGGGTCATTTCGGGATCATTTGGAGACCCTTCAGGGATCATTTCTGGATGGTTTTCGGGATTTGTCGGTATCATTTCGGGACTATTTTGGTATCATTTCGGGACCCTTGAGGGATCGTTTAAGGACTATTCGAAACCGGAAGTTCAGCACACATTTAGTTTTTTTTTTTTACTCTATTACAAAAATAAAATACATTGACAAAAATAATTTAAACAGATTACTTGATAAGCAGGCTAACGTGAATAGCCCATATATATTTTATTATCTCTTGCGGACGGGGCCGCGGGTAAAGGCTAGTATATATTATAAATGGGAAAGTTTGGATGTTTGTGTGTCCAGACGTTTGTCTTTGTGTCTCAATCACGCAAGAACGGCTGGACGGATTTGGATGAAATTTGGCAGCATATAGCCAATAGTCTAGAAGGATCTACTAGCTATATTTTTTTGAAAAGGGGACAGGTCCCCGCCCCTTAGGAACAGTTATAGTTTAATTATTGTATTTTTTTGTCTTTGTGACTGAATCACGCCAGAACGGCTAAACGCATTTTCTGAAATTTGGGACACAGACAATAGTCTACTAGCGAAATTTTTTTCGAGCATGGAAAGGGGGGTGGGGGTCCCACGACCCCTTCGAAGAATAACTTTTTAATAATGTTTACACATTATAACTTTACTTATACTGGCCTTCACGAATATTACAAACTCAATGGGTCAAATAAGTCGAGGGCTTACAAAGTGAGCGGGCTATTTCGGGATCATTGGGGTATATTCCGTCATCATTTCTGGATGGTTTTCGGGATCCCGTGGGGGTCATTTCGGGACCTTTTCAGGATCATTTGGGGTCCCTTTCGGCATCATTTCTGGATGGTTTTCGGGATCCGTCCGGGATCCCGTGGGGGTCATTTCGGGATTATTTCGGGATCATTTGGGGTACCTTCCGGCATCCTTTCTAGATGGTTTTCTGTATCCGTCCGGGATCCCGTCGGGGTCATTTCGAGACTTTTTCGCCACTAATACGGGATCATTTGGGTACCCTTTCGCCATCAATTCTGGATGGTTTTCGAGATCCCGTCAGGGTCATTTCGGGACTATTTGGAGATCAATTGGGAAGCTTTCCGGCATAATTTCTGGATAGTTTCCGGGATCCGTCGGGATCCCTTCAGGGTCATTTCGGGACTATTGGGGGTCCATTTGAGGACCTTTCGGGCATCATTTCTGGATAGTTCGGGATCCGTCCGGGATCCCATCGGGGTCATTTCAGGACTTTTCCGGGATCTTTTGGGGTCCCTTGCGGCATTATTTCTGGATGGTTTTCGGGATCCGTAAAGGATCCCTTCGGGGTCATTTCGGAATTTTTTCGGGATCATTTGGGTCCCTTCCGCCATCATTTCTGGATGGTTTTCGGGATCCCGTCGCGGTCATTTCGGGACTTTTTTCTCGACTAAGACGGGATCATTTGAGGTCCTTTCCGGCATCAGTTCGGGATAGTTTTCGGGATCCGTCCGGGATCCCATCGGGGTCATTTCGGAACTTTTTCGGGATCATTTGGTGTACCTTCTGGCATCATTTATAGATGGTTATCGGGATCCGGCCGCGATCCCCCGGAGTCCTTTCGGGGCTTTTTCTCAACTAATACGGGATCAGAAGTAGAGGTTTACGCCGATCACTTTATCGGCGGCGGCGGCGTAGGCTCTGTTATATACCGGTGTTCTTACTTTAAAAAGCTTGATTTTTCTATTTAAACAAATAATATTTAGGAAAGGTTTTGTTTGTATGTATTTAAGGAAATCAACGTGTTGGCCATTTCGGAAAGATTCGGGGTTTTTTCCTCAAGATCTCGCAGACCGTTCAACAATTTTCAGAAGTACCTCCTTGCGGATGGATTGTCCCTCGTTCACTTACACAAGAGAGGTTTCAAACATAACCCCGGCCTTTGGAATTGGTACTGCTGCGTCTGCTGAAAAGAAATAGTGATACATAAAATAGTCACACTTTTGTCTGTATATGTCGTTCAAAGTGTAGTTTCACCTAAGGTTAACTCCTAGTAATCTTCACGAACACAATTTCCTTAAATCATTTGTGGCTCCTTGGCGGTCACGCACAAAGGCGACTTACGGTTGCTATTAATGATAAATTAATACTCATTACTCTCGTGGCACAGGGCGTCTCCAGTTTTTTCGGCTGGATTCGCTGCAAATTATTCGTAATTAAAATTCGGTATGTTTTATCTTTAATATCTAACACAGCTTTTTCATTCTGTGTATTTTTGATCTTTTTAAATAATCCTGTAACGAACTGTAATAACTATATTTACACTTTTTGTAATATTTTAACTAACTAAATACACGAAAAAGCAACACTATTTTCATCTAAAAAATTCTCTTTGGTTTCTCTTTGTAGTTTCACTCCTTTGTTCTATGAATAGTAATTCCTTCACCTCTGTCATATCAATTAATTTAACTTAAAAAGAAAACGGATTTTTTTAATTCGAAAAAACTGTATCGTACTATTCACGTAAGCGTGCCTTTCAGGTTATCAGTTCATTTAGTTATTTTTTTTTTTGACTCTATTACAAAAATAAAATACATTGACAAAAATAATTTAAACAGATAACTTGATAAGCAGGCTAACGTGAATAGCCCATATAGTTTATTATCTCTTGCGGACGGGGCCGCGGGTAAATGCTAGTATATATTATAAATGGGAAAGTTTGGATGTTTGGATGTTTGTGTGTCCAGACGTTTGTCTTTGTGTCTCCATCACGCAAGAACGGCTGGACGGATTTGGATAAAATTTGGCAGCATATAGCCAATAGCCTAGAAGGATCTACTAGCTATATATTTTTTAAAAGGGGGAAGGTCTCCGCCCCCTAGGAATAGTTATAATTTAATTATTATATTTTTTCGTCTTTGTGACTGAATCACGCCAGAACGGCTACACGGATTTTGATGAAATTTGGTACAAAGACAATAGTCTACTAGCGAAACTTTTTTAGAACATGGAAAGGGGGGTGGGATCCCACGACCCCTTCAAACAATTACTTTTTAATAATTTTTACATATTCTAACTTTACGTATACTGGCCTTCACCAATATTACAGACTCAATGGGTCAAATAAGTCGAGGGCTTACAAAGTGAGCAGTGACACTGTCCGCCCCAACCCATCTCCCCGCTCTCCCCCCTTTGGTGTTAAATCTATAAATTGTTATAATTCAATATAAATTTTCTCCTAAATCAATAGTTTTTGGTATCTGGCATATACAGATCGAGATCTAAACAATTTTGGAAAAACGATCAGTGGTCCTCTCCTTCTTCTCCCGCCATCCGTCCTCCTTCAATTGTTTTTATTAGCACGCTTTTATTAGCTTTGCCTGTATGTTTCTTTGTAACTCTTCATTCGCTCCAACGCGCCTGTTGCCTTTTTAACATGGTTTTATAATTAGCTTCATCTTATTTGTAATCCCGTTAGGGTCATATCGAGACCCTTCCGGGACCATTTCTGGATGGTTTTCGGGATCCGTCCGGGACCCCGACGTGGTCATTTCGAGGCTTTTTTGGAACTATTTCGGGATAATTTTGAGAACCTTCCGGGATCATTTCTGTATAATTTTTGGGATCCGTCCGGAATCCCGTCGAGGTTATTTTGGGACATTTTCGGGACTATACCGGGATCATTTCGGGACTATTTCGCGATCATTTGGGGACCCTTTCGGCATCATTTCTGGATGGGTTTCGGGATCCGTCCAGCATACCGTCGGGGTATTTTCGGGATCATTTGCGTACTTTTGAGAGATAAGTTCTTGATGGTGTCCGGGATCATTACGGGTTTTTTTTTCGGGGTCATTTTGGGTCCCTTCCGGCATCATTTCTGGATGGCTCTCGCGATCCGTCTGGCATCCCGTCGGGGCAATTTCAGGGCTATTTCGGGATCATTTGGGGTATCTTCAGCATCATTTCTGGATGCTTTTCGGGATTTGTCCGGGATCAATCGTCAGGGTCATTTCGGAACTTTTTCGGGATTATTTGGAGTCCCTTCCGTCATCATTTCTGTATGGTTTTCTGAATCCGTCCGGAATCCCATCGGGGTCATTTCGGGATCATTTGGGGTCCCTTCCGGCATCATTTCTGGATGGTTTTCGGGATCCGTCCGGGATACCGTCGGTGTCATTTCGGGACTTTTTTGGGATAATTTGGGGTACCTTCCGGCATCATTAATAGATGGTTTTCGAAATCCATCCGGGATCCCGTCGGGGTAATTTTGGTACTTTTTCTCGACTAATACGGTATCATTTGGGAACCCTTTCGGCATTATTTCTGGATCGCTTTCGGGATCCGTCCGGGATCCTGTCAGGGTCATTTCGGGGCTATTAGGTGATCATTTGAGGGCCTTTTCGGCATCATTTCTGCATATTTTTCGGGATCCGTCCGCGATCGCGACGGGGTCATTTCGGGCCTATTTCGGGATCAATTTGGGGTACATACCGGCATCATTCCTGGATGGTTTTCGGTGTCCGTCCGGTATCCCGTCAGGGACATCTACGGGATTTTGCGGGATCATTTCTGGATAGTCTCGGATCCCGTCAGGGCCATTTCGGGACTATTAGGGGATGATTTGAGGACCTTTTCGGCATCATTTCTGCATAGTTTTTAGGATCCGTCCGGGATCGCGACGGGGTCATTTCGGGCCTATTTCGGGATCAATTTGGAGTACGTACCTGCATCATTTCTGCACGGTTTTCGGGATCCGCCCGCGATAGCGACGGGGTCACTATGTGGCTTTTTCTGGATAATTTCTGGATCATTTGGGGATCCCATCAGGTTATCAGCTCATTATTTCTTTTTTTTACTCAATTACAAAAATAAAATGCATTAGACAGAAAAAATGTCTAACTTGAAAAGCAGCCTAACGTGAATAGCCCATATATTTAATTTTCTCCTTGCGGACGGGGCCGCGGGTAAAGGCTAGTATATTATAAATGGGAAAGTTAGGATGTTTGTCCAGACGTTTGTCTTTGTGACTCAATCACGCAAGAACGGCGAGACTGATTTGGATGAAATTTAGCACACATATAGCCAATAGTCTAGAAGGATCTACTAGCTATATTTTTTTGAAAAGGGGACAGGTCCCCGCCCCTTAGGAACAGTTATAGTTTAATTATTGTATTTTTTTGTCTTTGTGACTGAATCACGCCAGAACGGCTAAACGCATTTTCTGAAATTTGGGACACAGACAATAGTCTACTAGCGAAATTTTTTTCGAGCATGGAAAGGGGGGTGGGGGTCCCACGACCCCTTCGAAGAATTACTTTTTAATAATGTTTACACATTATAACTTTACTTATACTGGCCTTCACGAATATTACAAACTCAGTGGGTCAAATAAGTCGAGGGCTTACAAAGTGAGCGGGCTATTTCGGGATCATTTGGGGTATCTTCCGTCATCATTTCTGGATGGTTTTCGGGATCCCGTGGTGGTCATTTCGGGACCTTTTCAGGATCATTTGGGGTCCCTTTCGGCATCATTTCTGGATGGTTTTCGGGATCCGTCCGGGATCCCGTGGGGGTAATTTCGGGATTATTTCGGGATCATTTGGGGTACCTTCCGGCATCCTTTCTATATGGTTTTCTGTATCCGTCCGGGATCCCGTCGGGGTCATTTCGAGACTTTATCGCCACTAATACGGGATCATTTGGGTACCCTTTCGCCATCAATTCTGGATGGTTTTCGAGATCCCGTCAGGGTCATTTCGGGACTATTTGGAGATCATTTGGGAAGCTTTCCGGCATAATTTCTGGATAGTTTCCGGGATCCGTCGGGATCCCTTCAGGGTCATTTCGGGACTATTGGGGGTCCATTTGAGGATCTTTCCGGCATCATTTCTGGATAACTTTCGGGATCCGTCCGGGATCCCATCGGGGTCATTTCAGGACTTTTTCGGGATCTTTTGGGGTCCCTTGCGCCATTATTTCTGGATGGTTTTCGGGATCCATAAAGGATCCCTTCGGGGTCATTTCGGAACTTTTTCGGGATCATTTGGGTCCCTTCCGCCATCATTTCTGGATGGTTTTCGGGATCCCGTCGAGGTCATTTCGGGACTTTTTTCTCGACTAAGACGGGATCATTTGAGGTCCTTTCCGGCATCAGTTCGGGATAGTTTTCGGGATCCGTCCGGGATTCCATCGGGGTCATTTCGGAACTTTTTCGGGATCATTTGGTGTACCTTCTGGCATTATTTATAGATGGTTATCGGGATCCGTCCGCGATCCCCCGGAGTCCTTTCGGGGCTTTTTCTCAACTAATACGGGATCAGAAGTAGAGGTTTACGCCGATCACTTTATCGGCGGCGGTGTTCTTACTTTAAAAAGCTTGATTTTTCTATTTAAACAAATAATATTTAGGAAAGGTTTTGTTTGTATGTATTTAAGGAAATCAACGTGTTGGCCATTTCGGAAAGATTCGGGGTTTTTTCCTCAAGATCTCGCAGACCGTTCAACAATTTTCAGAAGTACCTCCTTGCGGATGGATTGTCCCTCGTTCACTTACACAAGAGAGGCTTCGAACCTAACCCCGGCCTTTGGAATTGGTACTGCTGCGTCTGCTGAAAAGAAATAGTGATACATAAAATAGTCACACTTTTGTCTGTATATGTCGTTCAAAGTGTAGTTTCACCTAAGGTTAACTCCTAGTAATCTTCACGAACACAATTTCCTTAAATCATTTGTGGCTCCTTGGCGGTCACGCACAAAGGCGACTTACGGTTGCTATTAATGGTATATTAATACTCATTACTCTCGTGGCACCGGGCGTCTCCAGTTTTTTCGGCTATTTTTAGGAGCTACAATTCCCGATGTGCGAACAGTAGCAACCCCGACCACCAATCGCTACCACGCCTCCTGACCCTCACGCCATATGCCAGCACAGAAGCTGTAGGACTGCGACTTCGAACTCATACCTTCGTCGACGTCACGCTCCTAGAAGCTCTAGTCGTAGCTCCGAAGAATTTCCAACGGAAGCTTTTGTCGAGCTATGCTTCCGAGCTACACCAGAGAAGCACCTTGAAACGTTAGGGGGTGACTATTCGGCCAAGGATGCCGCCCCCGTCTAAGTGGATGTCATTGCGGAATGGGTGAAAATCGTATAATTCTCGGCGCATCTACATAATTAAAATTTTACAAGGACCCTGTATACAATTTTTAAAATGTAGACCGAAGTTTGCAGACGTTTGTATTCACATCATTGATTCAATAGTCTTCGTTAAATCAGAACGATATTTTAGAATGAAAGTCGACCGATTTTAAGTTGAAAGATATTAACTGTTGTTTTCCGGCCTTATGATATAAGAGCTCATTATGGATGACCGCGTAGCTTCAGACTAGTTCGACTGTCTACTACGTTAGGGTAGTAGCACACACGGTCATTAGTTCGACTGTCTTTGGAAAGCTTTTACTTCACAACTTTCAGTGTTCTTACGAAGGACAAAGCCTCACCTGGTAAATATATGTGCCTAGGTATTCACATTTATAAAAGGATACGTAAACATGTAGGTGATATTTAAACTTGATTTATCGGCTATAAACAATGTGATTCACTCCAATGGGCTAGTTTTGGATAGGTCAGCCAACTTTAGGAAATGTCAAACCGGGATACTTGGGTGTTGAAGGATGATGTGTGAATATCAAAATTAACACATCAGACGCTATTTTAAACTTTCGCAAATAAACAACAGATGTTTGAATGTAAGCCCAAGTGATTTTTCGAACCGTTCTCATACGTCCATATGTATATCCTCAACTTAAGTATGAGGTAAGAATCATTTCAAAGAGGTGTTTATGCCCCTAGAACCTACTAAAGGATTTTGCATCACTGATTTCGTTTATTCTTTCAGCCAATCGCAATATAAAATTTTTTTAAAAATCGGGACATTTTGGGTATTTTGCTTTTCTTAACAACTTGAGGACAATTTGAAAACCTGCTCGCCGTGGGTCATTTTATTTGAATTCATTGTTCATTATAAATTTTTTGAAAAAAAAAAAAAATGCAAAGTGAGCATATAAATTTATTATATAACATTTTTTTGGGTTTTTTTTAATAACTTGGTAAATTGGGCGATGCAAAGTCCGCGTTTAGCTGACATCGAAAACGCCTGTTTTTTTAAATAACTTTTGAACAATTAGAAAGAGTTAAATTTCGTAATTAGTTTCTTATAACTGGCAGTGATGCGCATCCGTTGATACCACTTTCGACCATATCCGACCAATTTTCGACATGAACAATAAATGGCCTAAACAGTCTTAAACGAGAAAATTTAGTAACGCGCCGGACGCCGCCGCCGCCGCGCCGATATTTTTGACATTCGGCGGCGGCGTTTATCGGCGGCGTATATCTCTAATCAGAAGGGGACCCTTTCGGCATCATTTCTGGATGGTTTTCGGGATCCGTCCGGAATCCCGTCGGAGTCATTTCAGGACTCATTTGGGGCTCATTTGGGCTCATTTGGGGTACCTTCCTTTTCCATTTCTAGAAGGTTTTGCGGATCCGTTCGAGATCCCGTCGGGGTCATTTCGGGACTTTTTGGGGATCATTTGAGCATGGATTTCAGGATTCGTCCGGGATCCCGTTAGGGTAATTTGTGAACTTTTCCGAAACTATTTCGGGATCATTTTGGGCCCCTCCAAGATAATTCCTGGATGGATTTCGGGATCCTTCCGGGATCCCGTCGATATCATTTCGGGACTATTTCGGGATAATTTGGGGTACCTATCGGCATAATTTCTGAACGGTTTTCGGGATACCGTCGGAGTCATTTCGGAACTTTTCCGAGATCATTTGGGGTATTTTCCGGCATCATTTCTAGATGGAATACGGGATCATTTGGGGACCCTTTCGGCATAATTTCTGGATGGTTTTCGGGATCCGTCTGGGATCCCGGCGGGGTCATTTCGGTACTATTAGGGGATCATTTGGAACATTTCCGCCGTCATTTCTGAACAGTTTTCGGGATCCTCCCGGGATCCCGTCGAGATCATTTCGCGACTTTTTAGGGATAATTTGGGGTACCTTCCGGCATCATTTCTAGATGGTTTTCTGTATACGTTCGGGATGCCGTCGTGGTCATTTAGGGACTTTTTTGGGACTAATACGGGATCTTTGGGGAGCCTTTCGGCATCATTTCTAGATGTTTCACCCCAAAGTCGAAGACTTTGTATCCTCACAACATACATATATCCATACATTTTTCTAAAGAACATACATTTTGAAATAACTTGAAATTTATAATAATATTTGAATTTATCACTTATACATTTTATATGAAATATACATATGTATACCTTTATGAATTATACCCTAATTACATATATTCGGTTGTACATTGAATTGATAATTATTAAATTGAAGGACAAATTAGACTTGCGCACTTTTGCACGCAAGCAAAATATAACAATTTCGCATGCATTGAATATTTGGAACGGAGGTAGATACGCACAAAACATAAAAATGCAGCGGTCAATCAACCCTTTGCACACTCAAAATCCAATACACCCAGCTACAAATACAACATACCTAATAACTTAAGTGAACGGAGATCAGCAGCAAGTCGACAAAATAAGCGCCGCTACTAATTGAAATTTCGCTATACATATTTACGCACTAGCATACAACACACCAACGCATGCCATACAACTGACGGCAGAAGCATTGGGCAAAGAAAAACACAACATTAGAATCAGGTGACCACAAACAAATGTACAAATACACAATAGTTAATGCAAAGGCTGGAAAGCACGGTATGAGCAAGTACAAAGGCATTGTATTCAATAAGGAGCATTATGGTGCATGGAAATTCATGGGAAGGAAATATTTACCGGAATAACAGTTGTTTTATATTGTTAATACTATTAGTGAAAGTTGTTATTATAAAATAACCGTTTGCCTGCGTGCAAAAATTAGTATATAAGGGCGACGAGTTCGCATTGAAATTCAGAGATTAGGAGACAGGCATACGAGTCGGTAGGTTTTATGACTACCGACCAAGAGTACACCTGAAGGTTTTTGACTTCATTTGTACTAAAAGTATATTCGTCTGGAGGCTTTATTACTCCATTCGAGCGCAGAGGTTGGCCGAGGGCTTTATTACCTCAGTCACCTCTTACAAAGCAAGGGAATCAGCTAGGAGTGGGAATATAATTTTTATTAAATAAATACTTTTATAACGTTTTTATACGAAATAAACAGGGTTATTCTTTTAGAAGGACCGGTAGGAATTTCTACTTTCAGGAACCCTGGACGGACTGAGGCCAACCCCGGCAAAGTCAAATGAAAAGTCCGTCACATTTTGGCGCCCGAGCAGGTTAAACAAATCAAATTTTAAGATATACTTTCAGAGCATCAGAAACGAAGAGGGAAACAAGATTCACACACTTCTGGGTTAATACGAGGAGGATATAAAGCATAACAATGGTAAAGGTATCGTGGATATACTACCTCACTCGAGAGGATCTGGTAGCCTACAGCACGGTATTTGGGCTAGAGAATGGCGGAACGGTTGACGAACTAAGAAAACGGTTGGCGACATTCATCCAAGAGGAGAAGGATAACGAGAATTTACGGGATCGATTCACAGAGTTAGCGATTCGGCATGCGCGGTTAACAAATCCACAAGCATCAAAGACAAGCAGCGAACTAAATTTACCAAAAAAATGATAGGCAGGCAAATGGTGCACGCAATCAATTAGAGGTCGGACAACCACCGGTACATTTTATTCAGCAGCCTGGTACGTATGCAACGACAAATTATATTCAACAGCCTGGCACATATGCAACGACCATGGACAGAGTAAGGAAGTGGGGATTAAAGTACGACGGAGGCAAAGATCCCCTAGGATTCATCGAAAGATTGGAGGAGCTAGCAGATGGGTATAAAATCAACCGCAACACAATTCCAAAAGCGCTGCCTGAGTTATTGAAGGACAAAGCGTTGGTATGGTACAGGAATAACAACCGGCATTGGCAGGAGTGGGACGCCTTCAAGAAGGACTTCCTGAAGTTCTTTCTAAGCTCCCGATACTTAGAGCAATTGGAAGATGAAATTCGAATGCGCGTACAACGACAAGGTGAGCTATTTAAAGATTATGTCTTAGTATTACAAGGACTAATGCGTCACGCAGGCTACACCGAGGAGCAGAAACTAACCCGCATCTACAGAAACTCGCGCAGAGAGTACCAACTATATATAAAGCGAAGCGAGGTCAGCAATCTTGAGGAGCTGGTAAGTTTAGCTCAATACTATGAAAATATTACTTCTGACAGGGAACCAATGCGACCAACCACCAGGCCATTCATACCACGGCGCCAAGAAGGTCAGTAGCAGTGTCTCCAGGCAGAACAAAGACAGGAGGAGCGAGTAGAAGTCCAACAACAGCAGAGGTCAGAGCCACAACAAGAATATGTAGATACAAGAACGGCCTGCAGACGATGCGGAAGAGGCGGTCACTTTTCATACGGGTGCCGGGGCATTAGAAGAGAATTTTGCTGGACATGTGGTAAGATAGGCGTGCTCACGCGTGATTGTTGTAGGAAGCCACAGGGAAATGACCAGAGACCACATTGGAACCGAGGGATGGGGTCTCCGGAAGTGCAACCTCGGAGAGATTAGACATGTTCAAATACACAAAGGGCCGCATATTGGTAACAACGTATGTGAACGGAGAAGAAGCGGTAGCAGCGATTGACACGGGAGCGACGAGGAGCTTTATAAGTGATGCAATGGCGAGAAGATTAAAAACTGGCAAATTCAAGGAAGTAAAGACACGAGTAAGAATGGGCGATGGCAGAGCAATAATAGTCAAAGAAGCGGTAGATGCAGAATTAAGAATGGGTGATAAAGTACAGAGGGACGAGATGCTAATCCTACCGGGACTGGGCGATAAGGTGGTAATTGGCACGGACTATCTGGCGAAGGTAAACTTTGAGATGAGATGTGGTGGTCAAGAAATAACGTTGAGAGTAGACGAACGGAAGCAAGAGGTAGTGGCATGTACAACTATGGTCGAAACAAATAGCAAGGAACACAACCCAATGGCGGCGATAGCGACTAGCAAGACAGAAGATGCCGTGAGTAAATGTCTGAGCCAAGAATTACAGGTATTTGCAAAGATGTCAGGAGTATCCAACGTGGCCACACACAAAATAGTTATGAGGGACGACCGTCCAATTAAGCAAAGGTACTATTCGGATAATCCGAAAATGCAAGAAATTATTAATAAGGAAGTCGACGAGCTGATCGAAAAAGGTTGCATCTATCCATCGAATAGCGCGCACAGCGCACCCATAGTTTTGGCAAAGAAGAAGAATGGCAAATGCAGACCCTGCGTAGACTACCGTCAACTAAACGCAAGATCAGTACCAGACGCATACCCTTTACCACGTATACAACATATCTTGGACAAATTAAGAAGCGCGAGATTTATCAGTAGCCTGGACTTGAAAAATGGATATTGGCAAATCCCTATGAAGCAAGCAGCAAGCAATACACCGCATTCACAGTAACTGGGCGTGGACTATACCAATGGAGGGTAATGCCATTTGGCTTGCACTCAGCCCCAGCAACTTTCCAGAGAGCACTTGATCATGTTATAGGACCAGAATTGGAACCATACGCATTTGCTTATCTTGACGATATTATCATTACAAGCAAAACATTGGAAGAGCACTTTGCACATTTAACAGAAGTATTTCGAAGGCTGCATAGAGCGAACCTGAGGATAAACCCGGAGAAATGTGAGTTTTTTAAGAAAAGGTTAAAATATCTAGGTTATGTCGTTAGCGAGGAAGGCATCCATACCGACCCAGACAAGATAGCAGCCATCAAAGAACTGGAACCACCGAAGAATATACGAGAGTTACGACGTTTTATAGGAGTTCTGTCATGGTATAGAAGATTAGTGCCGGATTTCTCGCAAATCGCACACCCGTTAACATCGATGCTTATGAAAGGTAGTAAGTGGAGGTGGGCTGAAGAGCAACAGTCAGCATTCGAAGCACTTAAGGCAGCACTGACGCAGGCACCGGTACTCGCTTGTCCAGTTTTTTCGAGGGAGTTTAGTTTACAGACGGATACAAGTGATTTTGGTCTTGGTGCAGTACTTACGCAAGGTTCAGGCGACGAAGAGCGAGTAATAGCATACGCAAGCCGCAGGTTAAACAAGGCAGAGATGAACTACTCACCGACGGAAAAGGAGTGTTTGGCAATAGTCTGGGCAATACGAAAGATGAGGCCATACGTAGAAGGATACACGTTTACAGTAATAACACATCACCTAGCGTTGAAATGATTGAATGCGATAGAGAGTCCGGCTGGTCGGATTGCGAGATGGGCGCTGGAACTACAGCAATACTCATTTGACGTACAGTATCGAAAGGGAAAGTTGAACGTTGTGGCAGATGCATTATCAAGGCAACCGATGGATGAGCAGTTGGGTACGTTGACGATGGAGGACGGAAAAGCTGAGTGTAAGTGGCTTAAAGCAAAGATGGAAGATGTAAGAAAGGCCCCGGATAAATTCCCAGAGTACGTTATCGAGGATGGAAAGTTGTACAGACGCATAGGAAGTCAGGTGGATGGCGAAGATGCAGTGCCATGGAAGCTATGTGTGCTGACTCCACATAGACACAGAGTGCTAGAGGGGATTCACGACACACCGAGCGCAGGGCATATGGGCATCCCAAAATCGATAGCAAAAGCAACAACACGTTATTACTGGCCTGGAATATTCAGGGATATAAGGAAGTACGTACAGCCGTGTCACACATGTCAAATATACAAAACGAGTCAACAGCCAGCCGCGATTAAGGTGCTAACGATGATTTCAGAGGAGCCTTGTGCAACAGTCTGTGCGGACTTTGTTGGTCCAATGCCACGATCGAAGCATGGGAACACGATGGCATTAGTCTTCCTAGACAAATTTTCAAAATGGGTAGAGGTAGTACCAATCAGAAAGGCAACGACAGATTGTTTAATAAGAGGATTTCGGGAGAGGATTTTGGCACGGTTCGGCGTCCCAGAAGTACTTATTACGGACAACGGAGCACAGTTTATCAGCAGACGTTTTAAGAGATTTTTAGAGGACCTTGGCGTGAAACACTAATTAACGGCACCGTACACACCGCAGGAGAACCCGACGGAGAGGGCAAACAGGAACATCAAGAGGATGATAGCACAATTTACGGGAAAAGAGCAGAAGACATGGGATGAGTTGTTACCAGAGATAACGCTGGCACTGAATACAAGTGTATGTGAATCGACAGGTTACAGTCCAGCATACATAGTACAAGGGAGGGAACCCAGAATCCCCAACAGCCTTTACGATGAACAGACATTTGGTACAGGTGAGAAATTAGCGAATCCAGGAGAGAAGTCAACGAGGATGAAAGAAATATTCGAGATGGTACGACGAATGCAAGAGAGAGCATCTATAGAGCAAGCGAAGTATTACAACTTAAGACGAAGGCAATGGCGACCGGCGATAGGAGACCTAGTGCTGGTAAAGGAACATCAGCTGTCAAAAGCGGCGGATAACTTTGCAGCCAAAATAGCGCCCAGGTACAGTGGACCTCACCGGGTAACGAACTTCGTGTCACCAGTGATCGTAGAGCTAGACAAAGTCGTCAGAGGAAGGAGGACAGCCCACCTAAGTGAGCTGAAAGCATACCACGCAGCCGACGCCGCCGTCAACAACGAATCCAGGAGGCAAAGTCATAAACAGAGATACAAGAAGGAAGCTAGTGAAGATCAAATCGCGTCAACATCGTCAAATCGAACAGCAAACAACAATCCCGAGGTACAACAACAGAGAAAGAAAAGCGAGGTAGCCATTTGCAGTACGCTCACACGAGTCAGCGAAGAGACCGAGAGGCAACACGGAGAGAACCAAGGTACAAGTCAACAGCTGATGGCATACAGAGACGGTCAAGTACAAAACAATGCGGAGAATCAGGTACGAAGATTTCCAGAAAATAAATTACAGATCGCCAGAGAACCGGCGCATGGATCAAAATTACACCTGGGAAGGCAGTTCGCTATGGCAGCCTTAAATGAACACGGAATTACAGACGGTTTTGTAAGATTCTACTTCAATCCGGATGAAATCGATAGTAACGGACACGCCCAACAGAGACAGTGTCAAATCATACACGAAGAAATTTCATATCAAGAAGTACCCGGAATTCGAATCAACCACTAAAAGCTTGGTAAACTCTAACCACAATAACATAATCACATAAGTCCCCAAAGTCGAGGACTTTGTATCCTCACAACATATATATATCCATACATTTTTCTAAAGAACACACATTTTGAAATAACTTCAAATTTATAATAATATTTGAATTTATCACTTATACATTTTATATGAAATACACAAAAGTAAACCTTTGTGAATTATACCCTAAATACATATATTCGGTTGTACATTGAATTGATAATTATTAAATTGAAGGACAAATTAGACTTGCGCACTTTTCCACGCAAGCAAAATATTAACATTTTCGCAAACATAAATTTTAAATATAGGATCACCCTAACATGCATTGAATATTTGGAACGGAGGTAGATACGCACAAAACATAAAAATACAGCGGTCAATCAACCCTTTGCACACTCAAAATCCAATACACCCAGCTACAAATACTACATACCTAATAACTTAAGTGAACGGAGATCAGCAGCAAGTCGACAAAATAAGCGCCGCTACTAATTGAAATTTCGCTATACCTATTTACGCACTACCATACAACACACCAACGCACGCCATACAACAGACGGCAGAAGCACTGGGCAAAGAAAAACACAACAATAGAATCAGGTGACCACAAACAAATGTACAAACACACAATAGTTAATGCAAAGGCTGGAAAGCACGGTATGAGCAAGTACAAAGGCACTGTATTCAATAAGGAGCATTATTGTGCATGGAAATTCATGGGAAGGAAATATTTACCGGAATAACAGTTGTTTTATATTGTTAATACTATTAGTGAAAGTTGTTATTATAAAATAACCGTTTGCCTGCGTGCAAAAATTAGTATATAAGGGCGACGAGTTCGCATTGAAGTTCAGAGATTAGGAGACAGGCATACGAGTCGGTAGGTTTTATGACTACCGACCAAGAGTATACCTGAAGGTTTTTGACTTCATTTGTACTAAAAGTATATTCGTCTGGAGACTTTATTACTCCATTCGACCGAAGAGGTTGGCCGAGGGCTTTATTACCTCAGTCACCTCTTACAAAGCAAGGGAATCAGCTAGGAGTAGGAATAGAATTTTTATTAAATAAATACTTTTATAACGTTTTTATACGAAATAAACAGAGTTATTCTTTTAGAAGGACCGGTAGGAATTTCTACTTTCAGGAACCCTGGACGGACTGAGGCCAACCCCGGCAAAGTCAAAGGAAAAGTCCGTCACACCTTCCAAGATAATTCCTCGATGGATTTCGGGATCTGTCCGGGATCCCGTCGAGGTCATCAATTCTTGATCGTTTGCTGGACCCATCGGGGTCATTTCAGGACCATGTTGGGATCATTTGGGGACCCTTCCGAGGTCATTTCTGGATCCGTCCGGAATGCCGTAGGAGTAATTTCGAGATTTTTTCTTGTTACTTTTCCGGGATAGTTTTGGGACCCTTCCGGGATCACATCTGGATCCGTGCGGGATCCCATCGGGGTTATTTTCGGACTATTTCGGGATCATTGCGGGACCCATTCGGAATCATTTTTCTATGGTTTCCGCGGTCCGTTGTGGATCCTCTCGGGGTCATTTCGGTACTTTTTCTGGGCTATGTCGGGATAATTTAGGAACCCTTCCTGGATGGTTTTTGAAAACCGTCCGGGAGCCCATCAGTGTAATTTCGGAACTTTTCCGGGATCACTTTGGTACCCTTCAGGGATCATTTCTGTGTGGTTCTCTGGATAAGTCTAGAGTCCTGTCGTTGTCATTTCGGGGTTTTTGGGACTGTTCTGGGAACTTATGGAGACCCTTCCGGGGCATTTCTGGATGGTTTTCTTGATCCGTCCGCGATAGCGTCGGGGTCATTTTGTGGCCTTTGCGGGATCATTTGGGGATCCTCTCAGGTTATCAGCTCATTTAGTTCTTTTTTTTTACTCAATTACAAAAATAAAATGCATTAGACAGAAACATTTTTTTAAATAGATAACTTGATAAGCAGGCTAACGTTAATAGCCCATATATTTCATTTTCTCCTTGCTAATGGGGCCGCGGGTAAAGGCTAGTAACTAAATAAATGACTATTAGCAAAGCAACCCCAAACAAACAAAAATATATGCACACATGTATGTATCTATAAAATAAAAAATGTATGTATCTATACACACATAAAAATAAGTACGTATACATACATGTGCATGCTCATATGTTCAAGCGATGAGCGTAAGATAGGATTTTTTTTGTTATTTTACTAATAGCGCGTACCGTGCTATTCGAATAATAAGGAAAGGAATTCGAATAAATGTAAGCGAAGAAAAAATAAAAAGTTCGAATAAATATTATTCGAATTATTTGAAAGCAATAATTTTATTCGTTTATTCGAATCTTTATTCGTTTATTGAAAAACGCACTTTTGAAATATTATAAAACATATACAGAAAACCGTTTTGCTGCCCTCCCACTCCTGACCGTTGCCCGTCAAGGGGAGCGTGCTGTCCGCAAGGTAATAGAATCCGCGTCGGCTCGCTTTACTCCCGGTCGAAGAAATCTGGAAATAAGGCCATAATTTCCAGCGGACGCCGCAAGCTTAGCGAAAGAGAGTGACCTTATAAATCAGAACGATCCTGGCGACCCCAAAATAAGCCGCACAAACCAACACATCAGACAGCTTATAGACAAACACAACTGAGTGAAATGTGAGGAGCATTTAAAGAATTGTAACCTCTGCCGGTGTAGGTAACCTATGGTCTACCGTAAAGTCCCATTTGAACCCGACTAAACACAACGGCATAATATCCATCACCTATGGCAATAAGGTGCAATTGGATGCGAGGAAATGCATCTACGGTTGACAGATCGATGGCGGGCCAACAGACGCTTCCACAAGCATAAACACAGCGCGTCCCCTACTATCATCTCCGCCAAAGAGGTTGATGATGCAATCGAAATGCTAAACTATTCAAAGCAGTAGGCCCAGACAGAATTGCTATGAATAAAAAAAAATTTAAGGCGCGATAACCTCCGAAGAGATTTTAGGCCGAGCCTCTCTTCCAATTTGCGTGGTGCTCCTTTTTAATTTTTGCTACAAATTGGCGGGACGGGACCATCTAGTTTTATGCCGACTCCGGACGGCATCTGCGAGGCAGATGAGTTTTCACTGAGAACTTTTCATGTCAGAAATACACTCGGAGTGCATGCCAAACACTGCTGAGGGGTGACGCCGCTTAGAAAAATTTTCTTCTAATTGAAAACCTTATTTCTAAAATTTTGATGTTGCTTTGCCCGGGGTGTAAACCCAGGGCATTCGGTGTAGTAGGCGGAGCACGTTACCATCACACCACGGTGGCCGCCGAATAGCTATGCAGATGCTTAAAAATTTGCTAAAGAGGATGTATTCAAATGTCAGGCACATGTCTTCAAGCTGCCTCTGTCCACCTTCGTCATCCCCGAAAGTTGGAAAATGGCTAGGGTGTTACCGCTAGAAAAGCCAGAAAAACCAGCTAAAGGAGGAGAATCCTTTCGACCGATATCTATCCCATCGCTAGTAGCCAATACACTCAAAGCCCCTCTGCTCCCCTACTTCACCTCAATCTTGCGTCTTGCCAATCATCAGCATGGTTTTCGATAGCATGTCCACGCGCTAATATTTTGGGGTTTGACTCAAAAACCCCACCACAGAACAGTACTCGTAGCGCTAGACTTACCAAAAGCTTTTGATACAGTCAACCACGCCACGTTACTGCAAGACTTGCGAGGGTCCCCTCTTCCTCTTAGTCTCAAAAGGTGGATCGCAAATTATCTGTCTGGTCGGCAGACATCGGTGCGATTCAGGAATGTAACATCTAAATCTAGAAGAGTTAAGCAAGTGGTGTAACAGGATGGTGTGCTATCCCCGATTTTGTTTAACTTCTCCCGTCACCACCAGAAGGATTCACCATTGTATCCTACTCCGATGACTGCACGATTGTGGCTACAGGTCCCGGCCAACCCATTTACGAGCTATGTAAAAATGTAAACAACTATCTCCCTGATCTCTACAGTTTTCTCGCCTCGCGAAATCTGACAAAAGTTTTGGTGAGCACGTACTTGGGAAAAGATAAATGGTATCTAATTACCACTTACAAAGCAATTGCCCGTCCGCTTGAATACTCCCCATTAGGGAGAGAAATAAACTACTGAACAAACAGTTTCTCTTGATTACCCAGAAACCTGTGCATCCCAACAGACATGTGACTGTCATCTTCGCAAGCATCCTCAGGAATCAGCCGTATGTAGAAAAAACACAAAAAGGGCCTTCGTGATATCAGTAAAGCATCGGACCTCTATGCCAGGAATTCCCCGGCAAACCTGATCTCGCAGAAGAGGAGAGCAATCTCCTCAGGGAGACTCGCGCCACTCTAGCTCAACTTCGATCTGGATACTGTAGGTTAGGTTAGGTTAGGTTGGGTGGTAGCTTCCCTGATAGAGGAAGCTCACTTGGACAACATGACGGTCCGTTGTGATACCACATATAATAAACTAAACTAACGGTGACGTAGATATAACTACTTAGAGAATCGTTGGGTAGCAACGATAAAGTTCCGAATGATCCCGATCTCAACCTTGGATAGCTCCTCGGGAGATCCAAGTGAGTCACGACCGAAATACTTTCGCCTAGTTCTGGCAAAAGCTGGGCAGTCAAGCATAAAGTGATTTGGTGATTCCACCTCATCATCCTCCATACAGCTGCAGCAGGATGGAGTTTCCAATATATTGAGACGTACCGCATGGATACCCATGGGACAGTGCCCTGTCAAAACCCCAATGACCATTGATAGGTGAGCCTTAGTGAACCCAATTATTTCAGCAGACCTCCTGCCATCCACTTTCGGCCAGAAAGATCTTGATATCCTACAAGACGTAGTGTCCGCCCAACGTTTGCTGAGCTGACTCGAGGCCCAGCTATGGAAGAGCAATCCACAGGTGGCTAGCGGAATCCCGAAATCCCTACAGCCATCTTCATCCGGTTCAGTTGTACCGATTCGGGCTAAGAGATCCGCTTGACAGTTACCCGGAATATCACTATGGCCCGGGACCCAGATAATCTTAATTGTAAAATAATTCGATGCAATCGCAAGTGTGGTCAGGCACTCCCAGACCACCCTCGATCGCACTGTAGTTGAGCTCAAGGCCTTTATAGCCGCTTGGCTATCAGAGTAGATGTTAAATTCCCTAACCGTAGTAGAGCTGGATAGCATTTCATCCACCGCATCCTTAATCGCAGCAACTTCCGCTTGGAATACACTGCAGTGATCAGCCAACTTAAACTTGCGGCTTACATTTAGCTCTTGACAAAAGACCCCCCGCCAACCTTTCCGTCCAACTTCGACCCATCCGTGAACAAGTTAACCGGTCCCATGCCCCAGATAATTCCTCTTCTCCACTCCTCCCTCGGGGGAATGACTGGGGTGAAGGTTGTATAGGGAGCGGCCACCGGCATGCAATAGTCCGTCCTGTCCGGGATAAAGTCGAAACTAGTAAGAAGGCTAGAGTGTCCGAAATCAGAAAGCATATAACCCATATCACGAAGCCTGACCAACGACCGGGCCGCGGCTGCCTTTCCCGCAATATCTACTGAATGTATATTCAGCATGACATTCAGTGCCAAGGTAGGTGTTGTTCTCATAGCGCCACTGATACCGATAAGCGCCGTCCGTTGCACTGACACTAGCATTTTGGAGGTGCTCACCGTGTCCAGTGCTTTCCACCAGACCAGCACCCCATATAGCAGAATCGGTTTGACCACCATCTCATAAAGCCAGTGTACTACTCCTGGCGAGAGCCATCATCTCTTTCCGATAGCCCCCCTGCAGCAGTACAAGGCAACCGCGCCCTTCCTGGCCCTATCTTCCACATTGGGCCTCCAGGACAGCTTCTTGTCCAGAACAATTCCCAAATATTTAACCCTGTCAGTAAGTACCAACGGTACCCCTCCAATCGAAGGAGTTCTGAAGTCGGGTATCTTATATCTCCTTGTAAAAAGAACCAATTCTGTTTTTCCCGGGTTGACCGCCACTCCACATGATTCAGCCCACCTAGCCACAGTATCCAGGTATCCCTGCAGAACATCGCGCAGGGTGCCCAGAAATTTGCCCCTGACTAGGATAGCGAGGTCATCTGCATAGGCAACCACCCGACAGCCATTGGCTTCCAGCTCCACAAGAAGCTCGTTGACTACCACAACCCAGAGCAGAGGAGATAGGACACCTCCCTGTGGCGTGCCCCTGCACACCTTCCTCCTTATTATGGCTCCTCCCCACTCCGCTGCGACAATTCTGCCGCATAGAAGTTTGCTAATAAATTCATCCAGAGCCGCTTCGACTCCTAAACCCAGCAGAGCTCTTTCGATTGCCCCCGGTAGAACATTGTTAATCGATGTCTAGAAAGGCACCCAGAGCATACTCTTTATGTTCTAGAGACCCCTCTATTTGCTTTACAATCGAATGGAGAGCCGTTTCCGTCGATCTGCCTTTGCAGTACGCATGCTGTGAAGCCGACAGTAACCCCCCAGGTATCCTTTCTCGTAGGTACAGGTCAATCAGCCGCTCAAACGTCTTAAGAAGAAACGACGAGAGACTGATTGGCCTGAAATCCTTAGGTGACACATGAGAGCCCCTGCCGGCCTTCGGAATGAAAATGACCCTAACCGTGTGCCACGACTTAGGGATATAGTTAAGTCTGAGGCAGTTAGTGTAGATGATGGCCAACCAGCGGCAGGAAATCCCTAAAAACCTTTGAAGTTGCGCAGGAATGATGCCATCCGGACCGGGTGACTTATAGGGCTTGAACGAATTTATAGCCCAGGATATTTGACTTTCCCGTAGTGGGATGGCAGGCATTTCTGCATGGCCAGCAACCGCCGACCACGCAAGCGAAGATCCCTGCGCAACTGGGACATCGGGAAAATGATTGTCCAGTAAAAGTCTCAGGGACTCCTCGCTACTCATCGACCAGTCCCCACCATCATCTCTCAGATACCCCCGAGGGGCGGGACTCCTAGAGAATATTTTTCTAAGCCTCGCGGATTCATTGCAGCCCTCTACGTTTTCGCAGAAGCTTCGCCATGAATCTCGCTTGGCTAACCTTATTTCATATTTATAAATCCCCAGACTCACCTTATAGAGCTCCCAGTCCGAGGGTAGTTTACTCCTCCTGGCTCTATTAAAGAGCCGCCTACTGGACGCTCTTAGGTCGTCAAGGGAATCAGACCACCAGGGCGGCTTGCCCTTCCCCCTGTAAGTTTTCAGTGGGCAGGCCTGTTGAAAGGCGCTATTGCTTGCCAAGGTGAAGTTTTCCACCAGACCGTCTATTTCAGATTCGGACAGGTCCGAACCAACGATAGGCGCCTCAGGCAATAGCTCTCCCAACTTCCTACAATACAAGTCCCAGTTGGTACTTTTAGGGTTCCTAAAAGATATTTTACCGGGACGTTCTTCATTCACCGAGAACTGAATATATCGGTGATCAGAGAAAGAGTGCTCGTTGAGAACCCTCCATCCAGATATCCGATCTTCCAGTTCTCTGCTAACCAGGGTGAGGTCCAGGACCTCCTCCCTTACCGCAGTAATAAAAGTCGGGTCATTCCCCCTATTACATATACAAAGTCCCTCATCTACAATAAAAGTAAATAAAGACTCACCTCTGGTGTTCGTATCCGAGCTCCCCCATATGCTATGGTGTGCATTAGCATCGGCACCTATGATTACGCCAACACCTCTCCGCCTTGCTTCAGCGGTGATTTCGCCCAGTATCACAGGCGGTAGTCCCGTTACGTCCCCATGGGGCATATACGCTGAGACCACCCACAATTCGTTACTGCCTCGCTCGAGGCAGACCGTGGTTACGTCAGCATTGCTGAAATTAGAGAGAATAAAAGCTTTAAATTCCTTTTTAATAAGCACACAGGATCTAGGCCTACCTGCCTCCCCATGCACCAAGGTGTTGAATTTTCCCGTCCTTAATCCAGAAATTTTTCCGCCGTTACTACTCAGCCACGGCTCCTGGACAAGGACAATATCCACTCCGCCTTTCTCAAGACAGAGCAACAAGTTTGCGGAAGCCGCCTTAGAATGCTGAAGATTGATTTGACGAATTTCCATCAACACCACTCTTCTTCTTCTGCACCCCATCCTTGGCGGCTTCGCCCTCGGAGACTAGGAGATCCTCCTCCTCCCCCAACAGACGACTTACACTGATGACGGATCCCGCCATCGATGATTCGCCCTCGGAGGCCAGGAGCCCCTCCTCGGCCCTATCAGCCAGACGACTAGCACTGATGACAGATCCCGCTATTGACGGGACGTCAACAGTGCTTTCGCTGTCCAAATTAGCGGAGTCAGCATCCACAACCATGGGTACTGGCTCCCCTGCGGACGCCTCCACCTCCCGAACAGTCTCTGTGGGAGAGGAACCATCTCCCCTGGAATCGGCGTGGTAGATTTTGAGAACCACACGCTCGAGGCCATAGGAGATAACCCCCCTCGTGTCAGAGAGAGGACCGGTGGACTCTGCGTTTAGCAGAATCAGCACTTGCCGACGTGGCCCAACAGCCTCCTCTACTCTGAGGACCCTCCAGTTATGCGTCGGAAGGTTCGGGTTGCAGTAACGCATTAATTCGAGTATTTTCTCCGGCTGAGATGGCCCGGCAGGCAACCACACCCGAGCCCTCGGTCGAAGGGGGAGATCCCTCCGTTCCACGGCCTCGAGTCTGGCCCCCCTCCAGACCTCCCCTACCAAAGAAATTATTTTCTTAAAGATACAGGCCGACCGCTCGTCAGCACAAGTAATCAGTCTAAAACCATGATACCACCCCGAGTATTCGAAGCATGGCCGCGTACCTGGGCTCTCCATAACAGCGGTCATATAGGCCGCTGACATGGCGCTGGCGACCCACGGCCACTCCTCTCGGGAGATGGCACCATCCTCCCTACTCCTATCCAGGACCCCGAGGGTGATGGAGCCTGCACGTTTAGCGATTTCGCTAAACGAAATTGCGTCCCCACCTCCTCGGGCCCTTTTTGTCGTTGAGGCATTCCGCTCATCCGACCTTTGCCGCTTCATAGCACCCAAACCCTGCTGCTCACCCGCATCGTTCGACACCGGTGTGTGGTCGTCGCAAGCAGCGTCCGGGAATGCTTCTCAGACATCTGAGCTGCATCCCTTCCGCCGTAGCGCTCCAAGTTCTTCTCAGCTAGGCGCCGATCACCCAGAGCTTTCCTACGCGGCGTCGATCGCCTACCTTTCCCGGCAGGCTTCGACCCCAGGGCTCCCGTTGGGAAAGCTCCTCGCGACAGGGCTTCCTTACTAGTTCTGGGCTGGTCCGTCGCATTCGCCGGACCTCTGCCTTTCCCTGTCACAGCTCCATATGGGCCTGCATTGGGTGTCGGTTTCGACACCCCTCCACTACCCGTACCTACGGGGTTTGAAACCAAACCCCTGCGCTGATCCGTCTGATCAGCCCTTTTGACCCGCCGGGAGCTTTCCCGGCTGGCGGCGACCTGCTTCGGAGCACTCTCCGCACCTGTCGCGTCCCTCGCACCATGACGACTTTCGCCGTCACTCCTACCCTCCTTTTTATTCGTCTTCGTGTCCATTCTAAGAAGTCCCCCCTCAAGGCCGCTATCCGGAGCCGATTGTGTAGTCGCCCTTCAACGGTCCCGTGGTTATCTATGCTGCGCAGGGAGGCCACGCGAGGGTTGACGCATTACCTTATGAGTAATGCGTTCAGAGCCAGACCGGACGCAAAGCGGGAAAATCTTCAACCGCACCTACACCACCAACTTAACGGCGACGGAGCCGGAACGTACCTTGAGGCCCGCCACGGTTTTAACGGGACGTGGGCAGGTGCAGCATTAGCCTACCAGCCATTTCGATAGGGTTTCACCCCGACCTACTAAGGTGGCAGAATACTGCACCTACCAGCCCAAAGTCATCAATTCCTATCCATAGTCAAAATCAAGTCCCTAACAATCCGGTTCGTCACCGTTGAGTACCGATCTTGACCCTTAACAGGGTCCTCCCTCCCCTGAGCTCGGCACAATGACTCAGGGGTCCGGGTTTTATCGAGTTGTCCTCTCTAGATCCGCCATTATCAGTAGAAGCAGGGGCACCTCGTGCAGGACGTGACAACCAATCACGTGTGACAATTCGTCACTATGGCCGGTCTAAGACTGATACCAGTCCCTGATCCAGAGCCTGGAACCACGTATGATATCCAAGCCAAGTATCTTAACCCTTGGTTAAACTTTTATCTATACAAAATCTACCCCGACATACATAACGTTCGTCCTAACACATCCAACCACCTTTTCAATTCCAATGTGGAACCAACGCCTCTAACACCCCTCTCTCTAGTCCACCCCTGTTGAAATTGAAAGTTTCCTTGGACTGCCGCTAGAGATTACTGATGACAATTTGTGAATGGTCGTACCTACTGAGAGAACAAGGAAGTGTTCATAGACACATAAAAAAGTCCAACGTTTACAATGATGTTATGAAAGATTTTCGACTGGTTAGCGCAGCGAAGTTGGGGATTAGCTATGCTATTTTCATTATTTAAACTTAATTTGAAATAAAATTTTCAATTTAGAAAAGATATAACACACCAATGTTAATGACAAAAATGTAAAAAAATTGTAAAACCTTAAGCAAGCTCGCCGAAAAGTTAAAAAAGAAATTCAGGGTTTTTTAATATGATGTAGCCGTACATGTTCCAAACAGTTTGATGCCCGTCTAGTTCTTTGCCCCTGTGACGAAGCACAGTTACTATTGTGATCTCTTCCTATAACTCGCTGAAGATAGCCGGTCGCAAGCACCGCCTATCAACCCGGCAAAAAGGCCATCTTGAACATCCTGTCAAATAGGTATCAATATGTTTGGAAAATATTGTGATATAACTTTGTTGTTATTAACCCCTAAAGTAAAAAACCCACCCTGCAAACCATTACAAGCAGTTTGTTTGTCCCACTCAAACATTTCTGGAATTGCGATTACGTTTTATTATTGCTCTGGGTACAACATATACTCCGTCTTTTTGCTTATTAAGAGCACGGATATATGCGGAGTACGTTTAAATCCCGTCCGGTATATTACGGTTTTGATTAGGCAATAGGTTCGACGCACCATGCCACTTCACCTTAAATGGGGTTCTTTACCACCCTTTGGCAGTTTGGAAAAACTCTCTTTAAATATTTCAATGTGACATATTGTTCAGCCTTATTAACTTGACTTTATATATTTGATAGACATCTGCAGCTAATAGCGAAGAGGCACCTCAAATGGGATT
Source organism: Eurosta solidaginis (assembly GCF_040869045.1). NCBI lineage: Eukaryota > Metazoa > Arthropoda > Insecta > Diptera > Tephritidae > Eurosta > Eurosta solidaginis. The sequence goes on along the minus strand of NC_090323.1, from coordinate 99,010,358 downwards.
CAACCTGCCTTTGGAAGTTTGGAAAAACTCCCTTTAAATAGTTCAAAGTGATAATATTGTTCAGCCTTACTAACTTGACTCCATTGATTTGATAGATATCTGCATCTAATAGCGAAGAGGAACCGTTACATCGCAAGGAGGGCCAGCGAGGGGAAGGCTGTGTTCAAATACAGCTAAATTCACACGTGCAAATGCCTAAGCCACTTGGCTACATATTAGGGCTAAACCCTAACATCAGTGATAAGCTGCATCTAGTAACGGCTTAAGATCCAATGTTGAAAAAGAAACTGATGTGTACTTGCGGTGGGATCAAGTTCAGAGCAACCATTCTATTACGTGGAACACGAAAAAGATTCATATTTTCTGGCAGATGTTGTATGTTCTTGGACAGGTTTTTGCATTCAATACCTGCATGGAACATCCTGTTGAACGTCAAAAAATTGAAGAGACAAGAAGTATTGCAAACAAAAATTTCGTCGTGGAGCGTATATTTTGAAAGGATATGGCAGCGCTGTCTCAAAGGCAATGCGAAAACACAGTTTATGTCAAATTTCGGCAATGGTGGAGATGAAGTGGAACTATTTCTCCATATTTGTATCATTTGCTTAATGCTGTTTCGACGGGATCCGTCGAGGTCATCAATACTTGATCGTTTGCTGGATCCATCGGGGTCATTTCAGGACCATGTTGGGATCATTTGGGGACCCTTCCGAGGTCATTTCTGGATCCGTCCGGGATGCCGTAGGAGTAATTTCGAGATTTTTTTTTGTTACTTTTCCGGAATAGTTTTCTGACCCTTCCGGGATCACATCTGGATCCGTGCGGGATCTCATCGTGGTTATTTTCGGACTATTTCGGGATCATTGCGGGACCCATTCGGAATCATTTTTCTATGGTTTCCGCGGTCCGTTGTGGATCCTCTCGGCGTCATTTCGATACTTTTTCTGGCCTATGTCGGGATAATTTAGGAACCCTTCCTGGATGGTTTTTGAGATCCGTCCGGGAGCCCATCAGTGTAATTTCGGAACTTTTTCGGGATCACTTTGGTACCCTTCAGGGATCATTTCTGTGTGGTTCTCTGGATAAGTCTAGAGTCATGTCGTTGTCATTTCGGGTTTTTTTGGGACTATTCTTGGAAATTATGGAGACCCTTCTGGGGCATTTCTGGATGGTTTTCTTGATCCGTCCGCGATAGCGTCGGGGTCATTTTGTGGCCTTTGCGGGATCATTTGGGGATCCTCTCAGGTTATCAGCTCATTTAGTTCTTTTTTTTTACTCAATTACAAAAGTAAAATGCATTAGACAGAAACATTTTTTTAAATATATAACTTGATAAGCAGGCTAACGTGAATAGCCCATATATTTCATTTTCTCCTTGCTAACGGGGCCGCGTGAGTTACGTCTTTAGGTTCGACGCTGGGCAGGGTACTTACGTTAGAAAAACCGCACTCAAGAAAAAAGACATTAAGTTGTGGTGTTATGATTTTATAATTCTTTATTCAATAGTTTTAACGAATTACGGTTTGCTGTCGGGTTAATTCAGGATTTATCGATCCTTGATATTACAATACTTCACAATCGAGATCGACCGACAGCCCGTTTTGGTTTCCGGGCAACAACTGCCTCTTCAATATTTTTCAATAAGTCGCTTAACCTAAATACATAAGGCATCTTTTCGATGCATATACATAATTACCTATTTACTAAGCCCACTCAACAATTCACATATTCCCACATATGTATATACTTTGGCTGCAACATAGTTGCAGTCAGTATTATTATTTATTATGCTTATTGGGGTATCTCATTTCATTCAGGAATGTTTTGCATTCCCGAATGTTGACACCAATAAGTATGTCAGTTTGTATATCTGTATGCCTCTGTAGAACAACATAGCAGAGGCATCAACTGAGTTGGTTTCTATTAATGTATGTATGTTTGTACATTTGTATGCTTCTAAAGTGGAGTCATACACAAAGCCCAGTTTAGCTGGTTGCAACAAAGTATCTTATTTGCTTTATTTATTGTGTGGGTGGCCTGATGTGAAATGCTGAGCAAGCATTGCTTAAGACAACTAAGTTCTTATTTTGGGTGAACAAGTATATTTTAAAATATACTTGTTTTCCCTTTTTCTTCGGTATGGGGGGCATTCCACATAACTCCCCCACCGTTAGAGTTAGGACTCTCCTGAGGCCTTTTATCTAAATTTACAATTTGCTTGGGGGCTGCTTCTACTAACATTATTCCCCCAGCGTTGGAATTAGGCCTTTCTTTATTTTTTTCATTTACAATTTTTATTTTTAAATTTTTCTTACGGAAAAATACCGTCAGCACGGCGATCAGAATTAGCAAGCATATGGCTATTGTTATATTTATACCATACGAAACATTTTTATGGTATTTTAATTCTTTAATTTCTTTCAAATTTTCGACATTTTTAATTTCTATTTCTTTAAACAGTATGTCCTGTGTATAGCTCTGATTTAACATTTTTACAGGGTAGTGAAATTTTTCTGCAAACTCTACTTTATTATTTTCAAAAATTTCATTGCCTATTTCAATTTTACAATTCGTGAATGTAATCAAAAAGTTATTTTTCAGTACGATTTCTCTATTGTCGCAATTTTGGCTTAATGCCCTTTCATGTGTATTTACAATCAATAATGTATCATCATCTATGTTAACAATTCTAGTTTTATTATTTCTCTTAAAGAAAAAAATAAAATAAATGTAAGGCGCGATAACCTCCGAAGAGATCTAAGGCCGAGCTTCTCTTCCAATTTGCGTCGTGCTCCTCTTGATTTTTCCCTACAAATTGGCCGGACGGGACCTACATGTTTTATGCCGACTCCGAACGGCATCTGCAAGGCAGATGAGTTTTCACTGAGAGCTTTTCATGGCAGAAATACAATCGGAGCGCTTGCCAGACACTGCCGAGGGGCGACCCCGCTTAGAAAAATTTTCTTCTAATTGAAAAATCTTATTTCTAAAATTTTGATGTTGCTTTGCCCGGGAGTTGAACCCAGGGCATACGGTGTGATAGGCGGAGCACGCTACCATCACACCACGGTGGCGAATTCTCGATTCGGCTTAAAAAATCTGCTACCACATTATTCTTTCCCTTTACATATTCTATTTCGTAATTATACTCCTGTAATTTCAAAAGCCACCTCTGATGACGTTGGGAAAACTCTTTTCCCTTATATTTATTATTAAGGTACACAATGGGACAGTGGTCAGTGATTATTTTAAATTTATTTCCATATATGTATGGTCTAAAATATGTAATTGCATAAATAATTGCCAGAAACTCCTTATCGGTAGTGGCATAATTTTGCTCATGATTATTCAGAGTTCTTGAAATGTAGCATACTGGCTGACCCTGTTGTGACAATACTGCGCCAATGGCGTAATCACTTGCATCTGTTGTGATTGAAAATTCCTTATCATACTCTGGGTATTTAAGGATTGGATGGGAAGAAATGAAAGATTTGAGATTCTCAAAGCTCGAAATATATTGTGGGTCATTAGGGTTTATTTTACACCCTTTTTTCAAATATTTAATCATTGGATATGCTATTTTTGAATAATCCTTTATAAATTTCCTGTAGTACCCTGTAGCTCCCAAAAAGCTCTTCAGTTGTCTTTCTGTTCTTGGTACTTTTAAATCTAATATCACTGCAATTTTCTCTTTATTGGGCTTTATACCTTCTTTAGTTAAGGTGTGCCCTAAAAATTTTGTTTCTTTCCTTAAGAAACTGCACTTATCCGCTTGAATCTTCAAATTGTGCTCTTGTAATTTTGAAAAAATTTTATCTATGGAGCTCAAATGTTCCTCCAATGACATGGAAAATATCAAAATGTCATCCAAATAAACGACACATATTTTATTAATATACTCTCTTAGTATGTCATTCATAAGTCTTTGAAAAGTAGCCGGGGCATTTTTCAACCAAAACGGCATTCTAACATACTCGTACAAACCTAATGGGGAAACGAAGGCAGTTTTTTCAATATCCTTAGATGCCATTAAAATCTGATGGTAACCTTTTGCGAGATCAAGGGTGCTAAAGTACTGTGCTTTGCCCAACTTGTCCAAGATTCCTTCAATATTTGGCAAGGGATACTTATCGTCAATGGTTATCTGGTTAAGCCTACGGTAATCAACCACCAAGCGAAACTTCCTATTTCCCGATTTGTCATCTTTCTTTGGTACTATTATAATAGGAGAGCTATACTTACTCCTACTTTTTTGAATTATACCCTGCTTTTCCAGGTCTGTTATTTGCTTAATAGCCTCCTCTTCATGTTTAGGAGGTAATCTATAAATTTTTGAATTAATTTGTTGGTTTGTAGTGGTCTTTATTTCATGAACCACCGCTTTTGTATTTGTTAGGATGTCCCCCTCTCTGTATATTAATTTTTCGTATTTTTTAAGCAATTTCTCAACCCCTTTTCGTTCATCTGATTTTAGATGATCCAGTTGAATATTTTGCAATTTTCCCGATTCCAGTGCGTAAACTTGCTCTTGGATCGTTTTTGAATAAAATGGTATTTTAACGCCATTCAAAAGTTCAATTTCCTCATTTTCTATGTCAATTATTTTGAAATTTCTTAATATAAAATCATTTCCCAGCAACAGGTCATATGGTTTATCAAAATCCATTTTTAACCACCTCATTTTTGCATTATTAGCATATTGAAATTCAGAGGGACAGGGGGAGGCAACTCTCTCGTTTGCACCCCTAATATTCCCATTCAATGTATTTATTATTATTTTATTCCCCTCAACAACTGGCAAATTATATTTATCAAATGTTTCTCTTTTCATAATACTGATGGTGGATCCCGGATCCACCAATGTCAAAAATTTTTCGTTAAACAATGTCAAAATTATTAATATTTTATTTTCACCACCCGAGGCTAGTTTGTAAAAAACTCGCCATTTGTGTTGGTGTTTTCCACTTGACTCGCAGCATCGACGTCCATGGGTTGAGGCCCATTTGAACGTCTTGTCTGCTGGGAGGTATTTTGCCCGTTATTATTAAAGTTATTGTTTTGTTGCCGACTACCTACCTGTTGACCACTTTGGGGTCGGCTACCTACCTGCTGGCTGTTCTGAGGTCGGTTACTTACCTGTTGGCTACTTTGCCTGTTATACCGACCTGACTCATACCTACCGTTTGTTTGCCAATTATTAGACTGCCCGTTTCTGTTATTTGAAAAAAAATTATTTTGTGAACGGCCGCTATACCTACCTGAATTATTCGCGGCCGTACCACCGTTATTATTATTATAGCCGCTGCTATTTTGTCTTGCAAAATTATTCTCCTGCCTATACCCACTATTTTGTGGTCGGGGGTTATAATTTTGTGTTCGCTTATTTGCGATATACATTGGATTCAGATTTCCCGAATCCAATCCTATAAAATTATATATGAAATCCGCCATTTGCGGCCATTTTACAACATTTCTTATAGCGCAGGCAAACGAGCCTGACGCTAATTGTTTAATTCGTTGAAGGAGCATACCCGTAAGTATCTCCTTCAAGGTACCATCATTTTTACTTAGAGCGCTAAGCTCGGTGATATTATCGAGAATATCCTTTGTTTTTCGACTCAATTCGGCAATTGAGTCTACTCTTAAATTTGTGATGTCGTTTGTAATCGACATCTGGTCTTTTGTTGACCGAAAATGTTGCCTCAATTTAACTTTACACTCGTCCCACTTATCTGGTGGACTTAGGGATAAAAAATTTTTGGCCGATCCTCCTATCTTCAGATCGTAAACCACCCTAAATGCTTCTTCCTGTTCTGTTGTATAATCTGCCAAAATTCTATCCACCGTTTGGATAAATGATGGCAGTTTCTTTGTATTACCCTCAAAGGGTTGCAAATATTTTAGGTCCTTCTCTATTCTCTGCCTAACTGTCCTATTACGCTGTGCAGCATTTTCCTGCAACAGTCTCGTAATAGCCACAAGGCAAGCCTCTACATTTTGAGCCATTTTTCTCTCTTTCTTTGTTTTTTTTTTTTTTTTTTCAAAAAACCAACGCACACAAACAACAAAAAAATATTTTGCCAACGACTGCCTTTTTAAAGAAATACTTTCCTTTTCCTTTACCAACGCTTTTCGCTTTATTATTATTAATATCTATGTATATCCTTCTTTTTTTTTCAAAACTTTAGGGGTTACAACATTCTTCATTCATCCTTTTTCTTTTTCTATAAAATATTAAGGATTTTCTTCTCTTTCTTCTTATTTTTCCTTTACAACACTTTTCGTTTTATTAATATTAATACTTCTATCTATTATATTATATTTTTTTTTCTATCGAACAATATTTTTCGAACGATTACTTTGTTTTTACTATTTCCGTTCTTCTTTACAGGTATCACTTTGTATATTTACCATTATTCTATTTTTATTTTCTATTGAACAATAAGCACCATCTGATAAAATTCTTTCCTTAATTTTCTTCTCACCCTGCTTTATCTCGTGTTGCTGCAGCTGTTATGGGTTTCCGTATCCTTTTCTTTCCGATACTTTATTCCACTCCCATATGCCGCTGTCCTGGTAGGTCTCCTTCTTTTCTCTTTCTCCGCGTTGCTGGATTGCAGCACAATATTCCACTTCGTTATACCGCTTTATTATTATTATTATTATTTATTTATTTTTTTTTTTGTTATTATTGAGTTGCCGCCCGATTAGTTGTTATTTTATTAAATTATTTTTTTATTTATTTTTCATTTAAAAAAATTTTTTTTTTTTTCACTTCAATATATTTTTTTTTTTCGGTTCGCCGCGACTGCGCCAGTTACGTCTTTAGGTTCGACGCTGGGCAGGGTAATTACGTTAGAAAAACCGCACTCAAGAAAAAAGACATTAAGTTGTGGTGTTATGATTTTATAATTCTTTATTCAATAGTTTTAAAGAATTACGGTTTGCTGTCGGGTTAATTCAGGATTTATCGATCCTTGATATTACAATACTTCACAATCGAGATCGACCGACAGGCCGTTTTGGTTTCCGGGCAACAACTGCCTCTTCAATATTTTTCAATAAGTCGCTTAACCTAAATACATAAGGCATCTTTTCGATGCATATACATAATTACCTATTTACTAAGCCCACTCAACAATTCACATATTCCCACATATGTATATACTTTGGCTGCAACATAGTTGCAGTCAGTATTATTATTTATTATGCTTATTGGGGTATCTCATTTCATTCAGGAATGTTTTGCATTCCCGAATGTTGACACCAATAAGTATGTCAGTTTGTATATCTGTATGCCTCTGTAGAACAACATAGCAGAGGCATCAACTGAGTTGGTTTCTATTAATGTATGTATGTTTGTACATTTGTATGCTTCTAAAGTGGAGTCATACACAAAGCCCAGTTTAGCTGGTTGCAACAAAGTATCTTATTTGCTTTATTTATTGTGTGGGTGGCCTGATGTGAAATGCTGAGCAAGCATTGCTTAAGACAACTAAGTTCTTATTTTGGGTGAACAAGTATATTTTAAAATATACTTGTTTTCCCTTTTTCTTCGGTATGGGGGGCATTCCACATAACTCGTGTAAAGGCTAGTAACTAAATAAATGACTATTAGCAAAGCAACCCCAAACAAAAAAATATATGCACATATGTATGTATCTATACACACATAAAAATAAGTACGTATGCATACATGTGCATGCTCATATGTTCAAGCGATGAGCGTAAGATAGGATTTTTTTTGTTATTTTACTAATAGCGCGTACCGAGCTATTCGAATAATAAGGAAAGGAATTCGAATAAATGTAAGCGAAGAAAAAATAAAAAGTTCGAATAAATATTATTCGAATTATTTGAAAGCAATAATTTTATTCGTTTATTCGAATATTTATTCGTTTATTGAAAAACGCACTTTTGAAATATTATAAAACATATACAGAAAATCGTTTTGCTGCCCTCCCACTCCTGACCGTTGCCCGTCAAGGGGAGCGTGCTGTCCGCAAGGTAATAGAATCCGCGTCGGCTCGCTTTACTCCCGGTCGAAGAAACCTGGAAATAAGGCCATAATTTCCAGCGGCCGCCGCAAGCTTAGCGAAAGAGAGTGACCTTATTAATCAGCACGATCCTGGCGACCCCGAAATAAGCGGCACAAACCAACACATCAGACAGCTTATAGACAAACACAACTGAGTGAAATGTGAGGAGCATTTAAAGAATTGTAACCTCTGCCGGTGTAGGTAACCTATGGTCTACCGTAAAGTCCCATTTGAACCCGACTAAACACAACGGCATAATATCCATCACCTATGGCAATAAGGTGCAATTGGATGCGAGGAAATGCATCTACGGTTGACAGATCGATGGCGGGCCAACAGACGCTTCCACAAGCATAAACACAGCGCGTCCCCTACTATTATATCCGCCAAAGAAGTTGATGATGCAATCGAAATTGTACTGTACATATTAATTGTACTTGCTTGCTGGCCCAACAATAACTCACCCGTGGTGACTTGGCAGTCCCACCGCCATGCTATTTGCGAAATTCGAACCGTGGAGGGCGCCGCCTCCAGATCGTTGCCATGGTGTGTACTGGAATTAGATTTTCACTACCGTGGCGGCCGTCTACGGTACACTTTCCAATTCATTAAAAATTCAACCACTTATTTGGTGTAAATTATAATATCTTTTATTAATACTTTTCACGACTACTTAAAAATTGCGTATCTTTATGTGTGTGTCCAAAATTATAATGATGGCGGTGAAACATGAAAATGTCGATGTCACTCTTGCCAATCGTTTTTCATGTTTCACCCCACATATATCTGGTTTACTCTTACCTACTACATTACAATATCTCATGACGTATTATGTTTATGTTTTATTCATTCTGTTTTAATATTCACAATTAAATATCATTGTGAGTAACAATGTTGAGATGTTGCCAGATGATTACTAAAAAGTTAATTTGGGGGATTTTATCCTCACATCACCCTTTTTGGGGAAAAGAAGAATTGACAACGTGATCAGTTTTGTCACATTCTTCTTTGGCCACAAACATAAAAATTGTTGCGAACAAACGAATATATTTATATTAGGGTGTACCTCCCCTTTTTAATTCGTTGGTTCGGAACCATTTTTATTAATAATTGAAAAAAAAAAATTTTATACATCGAATGGTTAAATTTTAGTTACATTTTTATAGTTCATTGTAACTTAAATGAAAGGTATATAATATTTTGATTTACGACAAAATATGTTGAATGTTTCTTTTTTTTTGTAAATACTTGTGTTTTACATATTCAATTTAAAGTTTTATATTTTGTATTACATATTAAATATGTATTTTGTGTTACGGACAATTTTTTTTGAATATACAAAATTCGTATTTTCTCTTTTTGCTTCTTGGTTTAACAGTTTTTAAGCCTTCGTGGCTGCTTAAATTCTAGTAAGTAAATTTTGGATTTGTTTTTTTTTTTTTCTTTTATCAAATTTAAAGTTGAGTCAGGGTAGTAAAGTAATGTTAATTTACTTTACTTAGGCGATTTTTATGTACTACTTTTTCTTTGTTTTTGACTTCATCGAAAATAGTTACGTTAGATTCGTTAATTTTAGTTATAATAAACGGACCTTGATAAATATTTTCGTGCTTATGATGTGGTTCTTTTTGTAAAAGTGCTATATCTCCGATTTTTACAATTAAAGGTCGTGCCGTTTTATCGTACAGGTTTTTACTTTGTAATTTATTTTTATTAATTAGGTTTTGTGCCATTTTGTGTGCTTTCTGCATCCTAAACTTAACTTCTTTGGCATAGTTTTCGACATTATAGATCGGGTCGATTTTTTCTTTTGTTAATTCATTAGGCAAAGTTGCCTTTTTCCCAAAGACTAACTCTTAAGGCGAAAATTGATTGTCGAAAACTGTGCTACTCGTAGTGTTGTGTAGGAAGGTAAAATATTTTAAATAAACATCCCAATCAGAAAAATTGTCTTTTAAATATGCACGTAAGTATTCATTAAAAACTCTATGATTATGTTCAATCGTGCCAACAGTTTCATGATGGTATGCAGTTGAAAAATTATGTTGAATATTTAAAAGCTTTGTTAATTCTTCGAATAATTCATTTTTAAATTCAGTACCTGAATCTGATTTTATGACATTCATTGTGCCGTAAGTTAAAATGAATCCTTCAAAAATAGCTGAAGCGATTGTTTTTGCCGATTTGTCTGGTACAGCGACTGTTACCAGATATTTAGTCATGTCGCAAATCATGGTAAGTGTGAACTTGTTACCATATTTGGACTCAGGTAGGGGTCCTATTGTGTCAATTACTAATATATCAAATGGTTTACAAGGAGTTGGTGTTAAAACAAGTTTTTCTTTTGTTTAGGTTTAACCTTGTTTAAAAGACAATCCTTACAATTTTTGATATATTTCGATATATCACGAGTCATGTTCTTCCAATAAAATTTTGTTCGCAATTTTGCGTAAAGTCTTTTCATTCCACAATGTCCACCGGAAATGGGATCATTATGGTAAATTTTCATAAGTTTTAATTTTGTATCCTCATCTGTTACTGTCTCCACTGGATCTGTTAAAACAATTTCTAATGATTTTAAAATTTTATTTCCAATATTTTTGAAATTTGTAATAGTGTAATGTTCGAACATAATATCGTTTTTAGGCCATTCAATCTTCTTAATTTTGTATTTGCCGGCTTCTGATTCAAGCCTCGAAAGTAATTTCTCTAACGTCATTATTTCTTTAACAAGCTCAAAACTAAGTAACTCGAGTTTCTTATGTTTAATATGCGCAAAAATTCTTAAATTTGTCGTTTTATTATTTTTATCGCACGTAATTGCAGATCTTATTCGTGGGACTTTTTTCGAAAAATTAAATGAAAATTTGTCGTAGACATGTAAAGTAAGTTGTTTTTCGTCGTTTTTGTCTGTTTTCTTATATAAATTTTTGTCGTTTGCCTTTTTTGTCATGGCTCTTGTGTGTACTGCCAAAATTTGTTTATTAGCTTCTTTAATCTCATCGATTGTTATACGCGATAGTGCATCAGCACAAACGTTTGATTTACCTTTTATATATACAATAGTAAAGTTATATTCAGATAGTTCCAGTCTTATTCTTGAAAGTTTTGAAGATGGGTCTTTCATGTTGAATAAGTATACTAGAGGTCTATGGTCTGATTTTACAATGAAATGGGTACCATAAACGTATGGTCGAAATTGCTTGATTGCAAAGTAAATAGCTAAAAGCTCTAATTCTAAAATTGGCTTTTTCTGTTCAGCTTTATTAAATGCTTTAGAAGCGAAACAAATTGGTAAATCACTACCTTGTTGTTCTTGACTCAAAATAGCGCCACATCCAGTTGTTGAAGCATCAACGGTAATAATGAATTTTTTAGTAAAATCTGGATATTGAAGTAATTTTGGTGAAAGTAACGCTGCTTTCAAAGATAAAAATGCTCTTTCGCACTCTACACCCCATACAAATTCAACTCTTTTCCTGCTTAATCGGTTCAGAGGCGCTGCCAGAGACGCAAAGTTAGGTATAAACCGTCTGTAATAATTTGCAAACGCGACGAATCGTCGTACCGCGTCTTTGTCAGTCGGTTTCGTATACTTTTTAATTGCGTTTATCTTAGAGTCGTCTGGCAACAAACCTTTGGCTGAACATTTATGACCTAAAAATGTAACTTCTGGTCGTAAAAAGTTGCATTTATTTGGGTTAAGTTTGAGATTAAAAGATCTACAAGTATCGAAAACTTTTGAAATATTTTTAATGTGGTGTGCTTCGCTACACCCTATGACGATAATATCGTCGACGTACAAAAATGCGACATTGGGTGGTATACCCGAAAAAGCTATCGTCATCATTCGCGAGAATGAATTAGGTGCTATATTTAAGCCGAATGGAAGCACATTCCATCTAAATTCGCCACGGTCAGTGCTGAATGACGTAATGTCACGAGAGTCAGGATGCAAGGGGATTTGGTGAAATCCTGAAAAAAGATCTAATGTGGAAAAATATTTTGCTCTACCGAGATTGTCTAAAATATCGTCAACTCTAGCTAGTGGGAATTTATCAGCAATGAATTTTTTGTTTACTGCGCGAAAATCTACGCACATACGATATGCTTTTTGACCCTTAGTATCTTTCTTTGGGACTACAATCAAAGGACTATTGTAATTCGAATAACTGGGTTCAATCAAATCGTTGTCTAACAATTTATTTACTTGGCGATTTATTTCTTCACGTTGAGAATATTGCAATCTATAGTTTTTAACATATACCGGATCGTTGTCTGTCAATCTTAGTTTTTGCTCGTAAAAGTTATTTAAAGTCATTTTGTCCGTGTCAAGATCGAAAATGTCGGCATAATCTATGCAAAGGTCAATTAATTTACTATGAGCATGTTGAGGTATTTGATTTTTTTAAATCGAAATTAGTTTTTTGGTACATTTGTCTTCTGTTTCTGTCTTGTTAATTGTATAAACATTGTAGTTTGAAAGTTTTTCTGTCCGAATACTTTTTCTTTTGACATACTTTATATCATCCGTGGTATTTATAACTTTAATAATTGGGTTACTGGAATTAACAATGCACCTAGCTGTGAAAACACCGTTTTCAAAAGTGGTTCGGGTGAATTTCCTAAATCAAAAAGTCTGAATATTTCGCATCTTGGTGGAATGATAAAACTGTCGCTTTCTGTTCCGTGTAGGATTGGTATTGCGACTTTTTCATTACCTACCCAAAAGGAAATACTATTTCTTTCATAATTAATAATGCATTTGTTAATTTTCAGAAAATCTTTACCCAGTATGCCATCGGATGGAATATTAAAGTCTTCATTTACTACATGTAAAGTATGTTTAATAGAAAAATTAGAAAAATTTAAATTTGCTGTAATTTTACCTAAAGTGGAAACTGAATTTGAAGTGACACCGGTAATGTTAATAATGTCGTTCGTGTTTAAGGAAATATTTCTGTCTAGACATGATATTTTTATTAAGGAAATGTTCGCTTGAGTGTCTACTAGGAAAGAACAAAATTTTTGTGACTCGTTTAGTTGTAATTCTATAAAATCAGAGTAATTTAAATTTAAACAATAGATGCCTATTGGTGAGAGAAGTTCGCTTACTGGCTTAGTTCGTTCTCCCTCAGTGTTCGCTCCTGAGGGGCGCTGGCGTTTAACGCGCGAACGTTTGCGTTTCGACCTCTACTATTGGCTGATCTCGAATTGTTACCTCTATTGTTACCATTATTTGTATTTGAATTGCAATTTGTAATTGGACGCGTATTATTACTGTTGTTATTCTGGTATCTATTTCCGTTATAATTTCTATATCTTTGATTATTGTTACCGTTATAGTTACTATTGTATGAAAATGAATTATTTTTTCTATAACCAGTATAGCCACGGTTTGGGTAAAAACCTCGATAACTACCACGTGAGTTTCTGAATGTGTTGTTACCACGTGATCGTAAAGCTAAAACCTGACGTTCAGTCACTTCGTTGTTTTGTTCCACAATTAATTTTGCTACTACGTCTTTCGGATCAGTAAATGCCGTTGAGGCTAAAATGGTTTTCACTAAATTGGATTTCGCATTTAAACGACATACGTTAACAGTTTGTTCGACTGCCATTTCATGAGCTTTCGTTTGAGTGATCGCTTCAATAATAAGAGACCGCTCAAGTGGGTAACTAAATCTTCAACTTTTTTGGCAAAATCTGTATAATTGTTACCGTTAACATGCAACGCTGCAATTCTGCCTGCTACAACTTTCGCGTTGTCTGGTTTGATCCTATTACGCAGAGCTGTTTTAATTTCATTAACTGAAGTTACTTGTGTTGGTATTGCTTCACGAGCTTTACCCTCTAATTTTGATTTTAAGAACGCTATAAAAGTATCGGTTAAATCTGCAGTGGCGAATTGTTCGAGTAATGCAATTTTGTGTATAAAAGAATCAAGTGCTAGTGGATCACCACTGTAGTTTTCTCTAATAGAATTAGCACATGTGTTAATAAAAATTCTCTTTTCCTCTGGAGTTGCCATGATTTGATCGTTAAGATCTGGAGCTGAATTAGCAGAAGATGAGGCCACGTTTGTACTAATTGGATCGTTACAATCTGGGTTTACGTTATAAGAAGGATTAACTAAGTTTGCACTATTTGGGTCGTTAGGATCTTGTTTTAAAGTAGAAGAAGTTAAAATTTCACTATTTGAATCGTTAAGATTTGAAACTAAATAAGAAGTTGGATTTTCAATGGAAGAATTTTCGAAGCCTGGAAAATCTGTTGATAAAGAAAATCTATTTTCCTGGTTTGTGACTTTTTCGGTCGATGATGAAGCTAAACTTTCGTAGCTTGAGCCTGATTTATCTGAATCGGATTCTGAATCTGAAGTTTTTTGCACTTGCCTACCATTTCCAAGGTTGTACATATGAAATTACTAAAGCACTTGTTTGAATTTTGAATTTATATTTGAAGTTATATTGTTGAGGAAAAAGAGCGAAGGGAAAAAAAATTAAAGAAATATTTAACAATTTATTAGAAGAATTAATTGAAACTGCAGTAAATTTTTATGAAAAATTTGTAAAAAGTAATTGAATTCAAAATGGCTCAAAAGTATGTAAGTATTAATTGGTAAAAGTCTTAAAATGTACTCATGGACGCTTTATTCAAAAAAATCTCAATTTGGTTTTTCACGGAACCACCGCATGTATTAAAAATTTAATGGGGTTTTCACGGAACCACCGCATGTAATAAAAATTGAATTGGTTTTTCACGGAACCACCGCATGTAATAAAAAAAAAATCTTAATTGGTTTTTAACGGAACCCACCGTATGTATCAAAAAAAAAAAATTAATTGGTTTTATCGAAAACCACCCTAATATCAAAAAAAATTAATTGGTTTTATCGAAAACCACCCTAATATCAAAATCCAAAATTTATATGCTATTGAAATAATCCAAGTTAATTATATGATAAGCCAATGCATTGCATTTAATGGTAATTAAAATGTCTTATATACGTATATATGTTTGAAAAAGAAAACCGTAAGCAAGAATAATTTTAAATAAATACATATATATATACTTAATTTTCGCTGCTGCTAGTTTCCGTTACTGCTGGTGCTGCGCTGGCCGACCTGAATCGCTTGTGTTGTTGCTGCTACTGCTTGCGGTAAAAATGGCGTTGTATTGGTGGAGTGGTTTTTTGCGTTCCGTTATGTGAGTAGGTGGAGGAATGCCGTTAGAAATTCCGATGGTTGGTGGTACAGTTTGCCCTTACGTAGGCGAATTAGTTTTTCGAATTTATAATTCTTTTTTTTTGTTGTATTATCTCTGCTTCTTTTTATATTTGTTGTAGTCGTAGATTTAATTCAGGGGAAAAAATTTTATTTCTGCTGCTTTTTATAAATTTTAATTGTGAAATTTAGTTAAATTAATTATGAATTTATGGACTTTAGTTAGGAATTTGTATTAACTCTGTTTTTCGTTGTAGATTTGCATGTATTTTATTAGAAAATTGTATTACTTCTGTTTTTCGTTAAGGATTTGCGTATATTTGTTAGAAAAATTAAATTATTTCCGTTTTTATTAAAAGTGTTTAGATATTTGTTGGAAAAATTTTATTACTACCGTTTTTATTAAAAATGTTTATATATTTGTTAGAAAAATTGTATTATTTCCGTTTTCATTAAAAATGTTTAGATATTTGTTAGAAAAATTTTATTATTTCCGTTTTTATTAAAAATGTTTATATATTTGTTAGAAAAATTGTATTATTTCCGTTTTCATTAAAAATGTTTAGATATTTTTTAGAAAAATTTTATTTAAATTTGTTTTTTTTCACTGCACCACCACTTTGCAAATTTTCACTCCACTCTACTCACCGCTGCTGTCCAAAAACGAAAAATGGCCGCCACGATGCCAAAATTGAGAATGACCGGGCTCCAGCCTCGCGGTCGCCATGTACTGTACATATTAATTGTACTTGCTTGCTGACCCAACAATAACTCACCCGTGGTGACTTGGCAGTCCCACCGCCATGCTATTTGCGAAATTCGAACCGTGGAGGGCGCCGCCTCCAGATCGTTGCGATGGTGTGTACTGGAATTAAATTTTCACTACCGTGGCGGCCGTCTACGGTACACTTTCCAATTCATTAAAAATTCAACTACTTATTTGGTGTAAATTATAATATCTTTTATTAATACTTTTCCCGACTACTTAAAAATTGCGTCTCTTTATGTGTGTGTCCAAAATTATAATGATGGCGGTGAAACATGAAGATATCGATGTCACTCTTGCCAATCGTTTTTCATGTTTCACCCCACATATATCTGGTTCACTCTTACCTACTACATTACAATATCTCATGATGTATTATGTTTATGTTTTATTCATTCTGTTAAGGTTCATATTTTCTGGCAGGTGTTGTATGTTCTTGGACAGGTTTTTGCATTCAATACCTGCATGGAACAGCTTGTTGAACGTCAAAAAATTGAAGAGACAAGAAGAATTGCAAACAAAAATTTCGTCGCGGAGCGTATATTTTGAAAGGATATGGCAGCACTGTCTCAAAGGCAATGCGAAAACACAGTTTATGTAAAATTTCGGCAATGGTGGAGATGAAGTGGAACTATTTCTCCATATTTGTATAATTTGCTTAATGCTTTTCAATGTAAAAACTTCTTTTGGAATATTTCAAAAATGTTTCAATATTTTTAGTACAATACATACGTTGGGATATTTTAAAGGAATGTGTACTAAATTCCCTTCACTGTTTATTCACACCAGATGGTCTTCTCATAGAGATGCTGTCAAAGCTTTTGGTAAAAATCTACCGGGGCTAAAGAAGCTTCACTTACAGTAGCCCCCCGCAGAGACAAAACGCGAATGATGGAGCCAATATCATCAATATTGCCAGCAAGTCGAAAGAAGAAACTGAGTCTAGAGGAAAATATGACCGTCGAAGAAATTGATTTCAAGAGAAACGGATTCCTATCATAATGGACTCAATAATCGCTGTGTGTAACGGCAAACTTCGCAAACATTTCCGAATGTGTTATGCCACTGTTCGACTAGTTGTATGCCATTACAGCTTAAAATTTGCGTTCTTAGTTGCCATACTGTAATGTGCCCTTAGAATTAGTTCTGGGGGCCTACTCTGTATTGCGATGCGAAAGAAAAAATACGCGAAATCGCAAAATCGGTACTCTGTATCTTGACATTCGCATGCATATTTTGACTTTCGCATTCACATTTTGCCCATTCGCAATTTTTATCCCTTTTCGCATTGCCAGCACTCTGTATAGCGAAAGCGAATGTCAAACAGCTTTCATTTTCGCATTTTTATTGCTACAAGTAATAGGCATTCGCATTGTTCAAATATGTAAGTATTAATTGATGATTTTATAAATTGATATATTTATATTCATTGTACATTCTTTTAAAAATATATAGGACAACTCAAAAAACAAAACAAACACAAAAGCAACAATTTGAAATCCTAGTGGACTTCATGGCATTACACCCAGATTTGGCCAAAGGGTTACTTTAAACACCCAACGCGAAAACAACTTCAACGTTGTAGAAACTTTTATTATTTCAGGAACTGCCGTTGCTCTCCGTGGATTTTTCAACACACTTTTTATGCTATTTAGCACATACAAAAAGGCTTCCTTATTAAGCCGAAATTCTGCACAAAACTAATGAATAAAACATAAAGCAATAGTATATGAATGAGTAATTTTGTAACGTTTAAATTACCTTTGATCGCTGAGACTCATAATTTTGGAGTTGTCTCTTATAATCCTATCAATCCTTTCTTCTTTTAAATCGTCCCATAATGCTACAGAATCCATTTTTTAATTTGTTCAACAAAAATTAATCGTTTGCCGAACTTGTAATCGCCTTGTTTCTTTTGTTCTCTTTCCTTGCGTTTGGTCAGTGATGCAAAAAATTAGCGGAAAATAAAAAAGCGACATTGTTAGCGATGCGATAGCGCTACAGAGTACCAATTACCTTTCGCATCGCAATTTATTTTCGCATCGCACAGCCTTTTGCATCGCAATACAGAGTAGGCCCCCTGCTTTCGCTATATTCAAGTGTTCGTCACATATTTATACACATGCAGACCTCACACGTCAAGAACTATTAATATCATATTGCTAAGTATGCACTTATGAATGGACTGCACATATATGTTTATATCGGTCAATGGGTCACGGTGATTTATACACTTTGGCCATATACACACTTGTACACATTATACACTTTGGCCATATACACACATGTACATTTTAGTTCGTAAGCGTTAGTGTAAATAGGTATAAGTAGAATAAGAATATTTTGTATAAAAGGAGAAGCATTTCAAAATAAACATAATCACTTTTAATGATGGAAGCAATAAACATCATTTTTGCATTCAATCATTTTATATGGTTGTGGAGTTATCTACTTTATTTAAATATACTTTATTTTTGCAAATTATTTTTGAATATTATTTCAAAACGAAAATTTTAGTGCCAGTGTATTTATAAATTTTCAATGTTAATATTAATATTCTAAAATAAAATAAATAAAATTTTAAAAAATATATAGTTGTACTATCAACTATATAATGGTGAGCCTGCCCATCGGACCATCAACTACAATAAACTTATCTAAAGCCATTGCGAATCAATAAGAAGAAAATACACAAATACTTAACCCGAAATCTACGCAACTGCGCTCATCAGCAGGATAACCAGCAGACTCCACTCCAAGAGCAATAAAAAGAAAATTATGTGTACTTAATTTGTACTTAAATAGTTATATATCGACAAAAACATCGCTAAACAACAATTTCAAACCTCTTAATACACTGAAAGAAATGGTGCTAGTAAAATCAACAAATCTGTTCTGTTGTTCTTGACTTAACGGAGATTCGGTGAAATTGACCGAATTACGGTTAATTCGACCGAGTTCTTTGTCAAGCGAACAAATTAGTTTAGTCATTTCAACAGAAGAGAAATTGTCGCGCTTCCCAAGGCAGTTGGTTCTATGTACCGGAGCGACACGGGATTTTTCCCGACCAAGGACTGTCGTTTCAGTGTAAACGCCATTTAATTCGTTATGTCCTTCCCACAAATTGTCATCCATCCAGCAGCTGCTCGCAGCGGGACTGCTCTATACTCTCCTGCTTCCGGGCAGGTATCGAACCCAATCCGGGTCCGTCTCCTGACCCCGGAACTGAGAAATGGTTTTGCTGCGTTTACCGGAAAAGAATCTATTTAGGACGGTCATACTCTTGTCAGTGTGTCTCGTGCAAGGGATGGTTGCATTGGACAGGTTGTTCAGGGCTAGAACCTAAAACCATACGTCCCCGTAATTTCTATAAATCTTTTGTGGCTCCCTGCTGTTCACGTCCAAGGGTGTCCCGTTGTCTGAGCCTTCGCGCCCTCCACCCCCACTTTCATTTTGGTTCGTGGTTTGCCAATGGTTTATATGCGGTACTCTACATCGTTGATCCGTTTTACAACTTTGTATGGGCCTTCCCAATTACACTACAATTTCGGGGACAAGCCTTTTTTACGTTGTAGTTTGTATAACAGCACCAAATCTCCTTCCTGAAACCCTTCCGAATTAATTGCTTTATCGTATCTGGCTTTCATCTTGTCACTCATAATCTTTGCTCGTTGCCTTACCAGATCGTGTGTCTCTCTCAGCTTTTCTTCCAAGACACCAGTGGATTTCTTGACATTTCTCTCAGCATCGGTATCTATCTCATACTTCAAATCAGCAGGCAGTCGAAGGTCATTGCCAAAAATTACCTTTGCGGGAGTTTGGCTCGTTGTCTCATGTACTGCCGATCGGTAAGCCATCAAGAATAATGATATGTGTGTATCCCACTCCTTATTGTACTTGTCTACTACTTTCCTTAAATGTCCTCCAATATTCTATTGAAACGTTTCACCATACCATCGGACTGAGGATGCAATGCAGTTGTCCGTGTTTTTCGAATGCTCAACTTCTGGCACATTTCTTGGAACATAGCTGATTCAAAATTCCTGCCTTGGTCAGAATGTAAGTCCATTGGTACACCATACCTTGCAACCCAATCGTTTGTAACCACTTCTGCTACTGTTTCCGCTTCTTGGTTTGGGATTGGGTATACCTCTGGCCATTTACTGAAATAATCCATAACTACTAGTACGTATTTGTTTCCGCGGTTGCTAGTAGGAAATGCCCTGGCGATCCTTTCAAATGGTGCACCTGAAATATACTGCTTCATCTGGCCATGACTTCGTGTTTTGGCCCCTTTCGTTCTGTTACAAACCACGCAGTTGGCAATCCACTCGGTGCCCGACTGACGGCAACCAACTCAAAAGAATCTCTGCTTAATTTTCTCGAGCGTCTTCGTGATTCCAAGATGACCTCCACTTGGACCCATAAGCAGCTCGCTGAGCACGCCAGGAATCCCCTTTCTGGGAACAACTATCAGTTTTTTCTTGCATTGACCATCCTCACTCTCCCATACTCGATGAAGGCAACCGGATATCAATTCTAAACTGTTCCACTGTGCCCAATATGACTTCGCAATGGGACTCTCTGCCGACATCTCTTCTCTGTTTGGTCTTTCGTTTCGTTCGAGCCCTTGCATAACATGTGACAGATCTGTATTTTCTAGCTGACACTTTCTTAGTTGTTCCTTGTCCCGTTCATTCGTAGACGTTATAGTCATTAGCCGGACATCTATAATGTCTTCTTTAGCCTCGGCCTTTGAACAGTGCTTGCATTCCAAACTACATGGTCTTCGTGACATTGCATCAGCATTTTCATGGGTACTGCCTTTTCGATGCTCAATGGAAAAGTCATAGCTTTGTAGTCGCTCGATCCACCGTGATAATTGTCCTTGCGGATTACGGAACTGCAGAAGCCATTTCAACGCTGCGTGATCTGTCCTGACGCGGCCGTAGAGGTATTTGTGAAAATGTTTAATCCACTCTACCAATGCCAACAGCTCTCTCCGTGTAAACCAACAGTTCCTCTCTGGTTTTCCAATCGAACGGCTGTAATATGCAACTACCTTCTCTTGTCCATCGACCAGTTGTGATAAAACGCCTGCTATAGCATATCCACTCGCATCTGTATCTAGAATAAATGTTGCTCCTGAAATCAGATATGCCAACATTGGGGCAGTGCATAAATGCTCCTTCAATGTTTGGAAAGCCACTTCTTGCTCCTTCTTCCATTCAAAAGCTTTATTTTTTCTTGTAAGCTCATGGAGGCTGTGGGCTACGCTGGAAAAGTTTGGCACAAATCGGCGGTAATATGTGAACAGCCCAACATTTCGCTCTGACAGGGCTCGCATATTGTTCATATCTTTTGGAGAAGGCTCACATATGTATCACTTTAGCGATGATGTATATGCCGACAGAGCGTTAGGTAGACGTTTATATGATGTATACATACATATGTATATTCCCGAAGCACTCAATTGCTTAGAAGTATCACCCATAATAGACGACCCTCAGGTAGGCGTGCATACATAAGTTGATGGGATAAGTGCACAACTCGCTAACTATGGGAAAACTCATATGAAAAACAATGAAGGCTATTCAGTACACAAGTTTCCTTTTTCTGGGTTTTTACCATGTCGTGTATAACTGGCAAGTTGTTCAACAATTTTGGACTCCGAAATGATTTTTACACTTGTTTCAATTACCCAAGTTTCATAATGCTTATCATGGTGATCGTTTACTTTTTACTTTGCTGTGTATACATATTCTCACAGTTGGTTATTAATCTGTTGCATGTCAAAACATTTTTGACATTGAAGAACATTGTTTTTTGGACTTTTGGCATCCTAAAAGTGAAAAAAGTTACATTGCGCATCGGCTGCAAGGACAATGTCCTGCAACGGCATATCTTATCTGTCCGGTCAGGCGATGTACACCTAGAAATCATTAATATCTACATCTCTCCTGCCACCTGCTACCCCAGTGGATACCGCACTAACATTAGTGCGTTACTCACTGGCGAAAATCGCATTATCTTAGGCGATTTTAGTGCCCATCACGACCTATGGCATTCAAATTTGCAGGCGGACAGCAGAGGTGAGATCTTGGCGGTTCAAATAGAAGAAACGACGTTCTGCACAATAGACGGAGACGCCCCCACTCGTATGGTATGAAGCTGTCACAGTTCGCCAGATATATCAATCGTGAGCGCAGGACTCGTAAACTGCGTCAACCGGCAGCCGATGGTAACATTGGCATCCGACCACCTGCCACTACTCATCTCGCTCGAGCGTACCGCCTACTTCATCGTCTCTGAAAAACGCACTTTCATAAACTTTAAGAAAGGAAAGTGGGAAGAATATAAATCCTTTACAGACAGCCGCTTTGCTGCCCCCTCTATCCCGACTGATGCTCACCAAAGGGAACGTGCTTTCCGCAAGGTCATTGAATCCGCTGCGGCTCTCTTTATTCCCGCCGGAAGAATTCCCGAAATTTGGCCTCACTTTCCGGCGGAGGCCGCAAATTTAGCGAGAGAACGTGACCTTATAAGACAGCTCGATCCCGGCGACCCCCAAATAAGGGACATAACCAACACATCAGATTGCTTGTGGATGAACACAAGCTGGCGAAATGGGAGGAGCACCTAAGAAGCTGTAACCTCTCTGCCGGTTTGTGTAAGCTTTGGTCCACCGTAAATTGCCTATAGAATACGTGCAAGCACAACGACAAAATTTCCATCGCCTTTGGCGATAAAGTGCTGTCGATGCGAAAAAATGCGCGAGTGCCTTTTGCCGACAATATATAATGCTAGACGGAGGGCCAACAGACACGCGCCCAAACATAAATTCAGTGCGTCCCCAATTACCATCACCGCCAACGAGGTTGAGAATGCCATCGGTCAAGCTAAACCATCTAAAGCGGTGGGACCTGACGGCACAGCCATGCCGATGCTTAAAAGCCTAGGAAATAAGGATTTTAAATATTTAGTACCTGTCTTCAACCTGTCTCTTTCCACCTTTGTCATTCCCGAAAAATGGAAAGTGGCCAAGGTAGTCCCGCTACTAAAGCCTGTGAAACCAGCTATCATAGGAGAGTCATATCGCCCGATATCTCCCTATCGGCAGTAGCCACGACGCTTGAAGCCATTTTGCTTCCCTACCTCAAAGCAAATTTGCAGCTAGCCTGTCATCAGCATGGCTTCAGAAAACTCCATAACACCACCCGCTAAATGCCATTAGCACCCAAATAAAATGCGATTTAAATCAAAACCCCCACCACAGAACAGTACTCGCTGCGCTAGACCTATCAAAAGCTTTTGATACGGTCAACCGTGGCACGTTATTGCAAGACCTGGAAGGGTCTACCCTTCCCCCAAGTCTTAAAAGGTGGACCGCAAATTATCTGGGTGGACGGCAAGCATCGTCGCAATTTCGAAAGGAAACGTCTAAACCAAGGAGAGTTAAACAAGGGGCGCCACAGGGTGGTGTCCTATCCCCACTTTTGTTTAACTGCTACATATCAAAGCTACCTTCGCCACCAGAAGGAGTTACTATCGTTTCCTACGCCGATGACTGCACAATAATAGTCACAGGCCCAGGCCCACAGCTCGATGAGCTATGTAGCAAAATAAACGGCTACCTCCCTGATCTTTCCAGTTTCTTCACCTCGCGAAACCTGACATTATCATCGACTAAATCATCGGCGACCTTATTTACAATATGGACGTCCCAAATGTCGACCATTCTGAACGTCCACGTCAATGGCACTACGCTACCGACTGTCTTACACCCCAAAATCTTAGGTGTGACGTTCGATCAAGATCTACATTTTGGCGAACATGCAGCAGCAATTGTACCGAAAATTCAGAGCCGTAATAAAATCATCAAATATCTTGCTGATAGTACCTAGGGAAAAGATAAAGAAATGCTCATTACCACTTACAAAGCAATTGGCGATCCGATTGCATGCTAAGCGTCCCCGATATGATCGCCAAGCCTAAATATTACCTACTCGAAGAAGCTACAGGCCTCTCAAAATACTGCCCTCAGAACCGCCACGGGTTGTCTCCTTATGTCCCCAGAACACCATTTACATAATGAGGCGAGAATATTCCCAATAAGGGAAAGAAATGAAATGCTAACCAAACAGTTTCTGTTGAATACCCAGAAACCTGGGCATCCCAACAGACATCTAATTGATGAGCTAACACCGCCCAGGGGCTTAAGGAGTCACTTCCGTAAGCACTATAGGGAAATACGGCACCTGAGAACACAGCGGTGTGAAGCCAAAAAACACAGCAGGTCCTTTGTGAACTCCATAAACATGCGTCGGACCTCTATATCAGGAATTACCCGGTGAATCCAGTACCCAATAAGCAATACCCGAAACTTGCGGAAGAAGAACGCACACTCCCTATGGAAAGGCGAGTCTCTCTAGCCCAACTTTGATCTAGATACTGTAACAGGTTAAACTCTTACCTATCCAGATTCAACCTCGAAATACAAAATGTATGCCCTCCTTGCAATGTGTCCCCACATGACACCAACCATCTCATCAATTGTAATGTGGAACCAACGCCTCTAACACCTCTCTCATTATGGTTGATGTTTCCGACAACATAAAAGTTTGAGTGGTTTTGGAATCGTTTCCACTTAAATTGTTACGAAAATTAAACTTGCCGAATTATATGTAAAGTTACTCCAATGGTGAATGACCTTCCTTCGATTTGATTCTTTACTTTTCTATAACTTACAACTTCTCTATTTAAAATGTTATATTCAACATTTATACTAAAATTTTGTTCGAAACAATCAAGTGTGGCAACTACCTGCGAGAGAAGAAATTGAGAATGAGCTGAGCTGCAACTGAAAGAATTGAGAAACAGTTTTGTGAACACTATTTTCATTTCTATTTGCAAAGCGAAGTTCAAAACTATAAATTATAAAATATAAAATTTGGTGAAAGTGTGTTTATAAAACAAAATAATAAAGTGTATAATGTTTAATGTGTGCCAGAATATTTGATGTGCAGCCAATTGAAGTTCGGTTAGTAAGTGCCACCGTGGTGTGATGGTAGCGTGCTCCGCCTACCACACCGAATGCCCTGGGTTCACACCCCGGGCAAAGCAACATCAAAATTTTAGAAATAAGGTTTTTCAATTAGAAGACCATTTTTCTAAGCTGAGTCGCCCCTCGGCAGTGTTTGGCAACCACTCCGAGTGTATTTCTGTCATGAAAAGCTCTCATTGAAAACTCATCTGCTTCGCAGATGCCGTTCGGAGTCGGCATAAAACTAGTAGGTCCCATCCCGCCAATTTGTAGGAAAAACTAAAAAGGAGCACGACGCAAATTGGAAGAGAAGCTCGGCCTTAGATCTCTTCGGAGGTTATCGCGCCTTACATTTATTTTATTTTAGTAAGTGCATACATATGTATGTATATGTAGCAAGCATGTGTATTTATGTATTCACATATTTACGTATGTATGTATATGGCAACAAACAACTTTTTTTGTTCATTTGACTAGTAAAACGGTCAATTACGAATCAACGACCTGTGCGCAGTTCATTCAACATCTTGTTGCGATGGATAAAAATTGACAGAAATTTCGGTTGAATTTACCGAATTTCAGTTGATTTTACTAGTCTTTTTCTTTCAGTGTAGATACAGGAGCAGATATCTCCATTATTAAATAGAATCAAATAAATAGTAATGTCAAAATATGGCATTGATCAAGGTATAACTAGCACATTAGGTACAGTTAAAGCGGATTTAAAAGGTGATGACCTACTAATTTATCACAAATTCCATCTAGTAGAAGACGACTTCCCAATCCCATGTGATGGATTTATAGGACTAGATTTTATAAAGAAATACAATTGCATTCTAGATTATGGCAAAACAGAGGGCAAACTAATCCTAAGACTATGCGATTTTCCAGAAACTATAACAATGCACATAACAAACTGTTTGGTCGTCAATACAATCACGGTTCCCGCTAGGTCTGAGGTCATTAGGCAAGTTAGCGTAAACTCCGATAATAAAAATATTTTCATACCCCATCAACAATTATTTGAAGGTATTTTCATAGCAAACACAATCACAAATAAAGGGAAAACTTTCGTTGGAATTATCAATGCCACAAGTAAGAACACAACTATTCAAAATTACAATATTACTACTGAAAATTTAGACAATTACTTATTAACCCAAAAACCACAGACGGTAAAAATAATAATGACACAGAGAAATTAAAGAGATTAACAAAAAATGTTCCAAAATTTGTAAATTCCCAATTAAATTCACTATGTTCCGAATTCGTAGACATATTTGCGTTAGAAACAGAACCAATTTCTGCTAATAATTAAAAAAAAAATAAGTAAACAAGTAAACAAATGAATTGAAGATGATATTATAGAACCATCCATATCCGAATACAACAGCCCAATTTTAATAGTTCCTAAAAAATCACCATCAGGACACACAGAAAAGACTTGGAGATTGATTGTCTATTACAGACAGGTAAATAAAAAGTTAGCAGCAGATAAATTCCCACTTCCAAGAATTGATGACATCCAACTGGGAAGAGCAAAATATTTTTTCGTGTTTATACCTTATGTCACGCTATCACCAAATAGAATTAGACTTAGACTCTAGGGATATAACTTCGTTCACAGCCGAAGATGGTACATATAGATTCAAAAGACTACCATACCATTTTGTGCGATCTAACCAAATACTTGGTAGCAAACCCAGTCCCAAGCAAACATGCAATAACAGTCGTTAAAGCTGTGTTCGAGCATTTCATTCTGATCTATGGTTGCATGAAAACAATCATAACTGATATGGGAACAGAATACAAAAATAGCTTATTTTAAGAACTGCGCAAACTGCTAAAAATTGAGCATAAAACCTCAACATCGTACCATCATCAAACTTTGGGTACTGTAGAGCACAGTCACAGATCATTTAACGAATATGTTCATTCATATATATCCAGTGACAAAGATGATTGGGATGAATACCTCAGCTATTTATCGTACTGTTACAATACAACGCCGCCGACCATACATGGATATTTTCCTTTTGAGATTATATTCTCAAAAACCCTACGACTCACGAATTCTTAGGAGATAACACAATCAGTCCAATATACAATCACGAGGCTTACGACAAAGAAATCAAGTATAGACTACAAATAGCGCAGCAACTAGCTAGGAAATTAGTCCAGCAGACTAAAGAAAAACAAAAAACAAATTATGATAGAAGTAGCTACAGTAAGGAAATAGGTATAGGCGATTTAGTATTAGTTAAAGATGATACAGCCCATAAATTGGATAATAAATATAAAGACACGTATAGAGTAAAAAATATTGATAAAAACAACAACTTTACACTAATAACACATAGAATACGAAATAGTTAGGACCAATAAAGATAAGGAAATAATAATTCATAAGAATAGGAACCAATATAAAACCTCTAGTAATAACCAAAATAATTTTAAAAAAAAAAAAAAAAACACAATCTCACTATAAGCATTCCGCTTTATCCATAGTTATCACTAACCACAAAAAAAAAGAAAAAAACAACAAGAAACAAATGTCAACTCAATATGTACTGCAAAGAATGAAAAAAAATAAATAAATAAAAACAGCATGATATGTTCAAATGTAAGGATAAAAAAAAACGAAAGTCAGCATAATGGGTACACATGTAAAACAAATGAAAAAAAACAAAACACATAACAAACTCAATACTTTTGGCATGAAATTGCGATTATGTCTTAAATACGACCAGACAACAATTGAATGCGATAGACAATTCAAATTTTGTATACCCAAGCGAATTAAACGGGTCATTAAACGTAAAATAATACAGAACGGCACACTTGAAATCTAATTATGTCAATGTCATTAAGAATAGTCACACATAAGTTGTGCACAAGTTATGTATGACCATTCTCCAAAGGCTGGTGGTGTAATGTGTCCTTAGAATTAGTTCTGCTTTCACTATATTCAAGTGTTCGTCACATATTTATACACATGCAGACCTCACACGTCAAGAACAATTAATATCATATTTCTAAGTATGCACTTATGAATTGACTGTACATATTTGTTTATATCGGTCAATTGGTCACACTTTGGCCATATACACACATATGTACTCAAGTACCGAAACAAGGTCATTCCAATATGCAGACTTTACATATAGGAAATATGTACATTTTATTCCATTAGTATTAGTGTAAATAGATATAAGTAGAATAAGAATATTTTGTATAAAAGGAGAAGCATTTCCAAAATAAAGACAATCACTTTTAATGAACGAACCAATAAACATCATTTTATAATACATCTTCATTCAGTGAAGTATCAGGATTGTCCAAAAATGTCGGTAAACCTTAGTTTGACTAACCACTGCTTAAATGCAAATAGTCTTATTTTACAGTGACTCAAAAAACTTTTAATATGATTTATGTATGTTATGAAGATAATTGCGGCTAGTACTGATCCTAGGTTTACCACAGACCTATTTCACCTTCTATTTCAGGAGATATCACGCTTCTAATTACAGTTTTCTGTTTTCTTCCTGTAAGGTAGCTTTGAAGCGCTTTGCTGCTGTATTTCGTACGCCGATGTTGTACAATTCCCTCAACATCATATCTCTGTCAATAGTGCAAAATATTCAAATGCTCTTTTAAAGTCAAGAATAACTGAGGCTGTTCTTAGTTTGCAAGACATTCCTTCTTTCCCTTCTACTATCACTATGCTTAGTGCGGTTTGACAGGAGTGTTTTGATCTGAACCCTGATGGCTCGCTTATAATAATTTCTTATTTATTTACATATTCGAGCAGCTGTCCTTCTACAAATTTCTCTATTATTTTTTCATCACTAGGTAACGTAATTATTGGGCGTATTTCTTCTAGTTTTGCTGTTCCTTTAACCTTTTCAATATAATTGTAGCCCTTTTTTAGCATGCCGGAAAAACACCACTATTAAAACTTTCATTAACTATGCTAGTGTAATTGTATCCTAAGTACATCATACTATCTTTAAAGACACCTTCTGTTAATAATTTTTTCCCACCTAATTTATTTTGTAATGTTGCCGCTGTACGCAAGAACTGCTCCACATTTATATTTCAGATCATGATACAAAAAATGGAGGTAGTTCCATTTAGTGTGACCATTGTGAATTCATACAAATGGCGAACGATCGATAAAAACGTTCACAATAGCAAACAGCCTCGATCACCTGTTCAATCGCTGTTCGATTACCTAAATCATTTGCTCAGTAGTGTTTGCAAACATTTTTGTAGACGACTGGTATATGACATTATTTACATATTTTAAAATGCTTGTTTAACTGGCTGCTCAAATGAACATAGCATTAACAACTGCAACCAGGCTCGATGCCTCGGGGCAGCTTGAGCGCCGACCATATGGCCATAGTAGTATAGCGTCATCACACACAATACGAACAGACTACCTGTTTCCCTATCTCCGCTTCGAGGGAGATCTTAAAGCCACAATAGAGGTGGACGGTTGGCGCAAGGGTGCGCAAATGGCGGACGAGGCGATAAATGTATACACAGATGGTTCGAAAGTAGTGGAAGGAGTAGGGTCTGCGGTATACTGTGCTGATCCGGAAATAAGTAGATCCTACAGGCTGCCGTTTTTCTGTAGTGTTTTCCAAGCGGAAATATTAGCCGTAATCAAAGCAGTAGAAGCCCTGGAAGATAATAGCTTAAGCTGCAACCGTGTTAACTTTTATATTGACAGTCAAGCAGCAATTAAGGCAATAATCTCGCATAGCACAGCATCTAAATGCGTGTTAGAGTGTAAGCAGTCTCTGCAGAGAATCGGGACAGGGATAAGCATACATCTATATTGGGTCCCAGGCAATATGGGAATAGATGGGAATGAAAAAGCGGACGAACTAGCTAAAAGGGGCGCATCCCCTGAAGCTTGCTCCGTAGACGTCCCAATTAGACTGGGCGAGATTAAGCGAATGCGAGAGTTGTACATGATCGACCAAGCGGGAAAGGCGTGGGTTCAAGCGCAGGGCTGTAAAGTGTCGAAGATTATGTGTAGGTCTTACAACCTTAGACTAGCAAAGTTGCTTCTATCATTAAAAAGAGAGGACTGTGGACTGATGACGGGTATTCTGACTGGACACTGCCCTCTGGCATCACATGCCTTTAAATTAGGCTTGGTCAGTGATAGCAGATGTAGGAAGTGCACGTTGGAGGATGAAGCGATCAAGCACGTTCTGTGCTCGAGCCCTGCACTTGCCAGGCTAAGACTGCAGGTATTAGGAGTGATACAGCCGTCAGATCTGGAAGCAACAAGTGGCTTAAATCCTAGGAAGCTTCTAGTATTTGCCAAGAGGACGGAGTTATTTTATAACATAGGTTCTGGTTTTTGATAGGGGTTTTCAGTTTGGTCGTTAAAACAAACTTCTGGTAACACTACGGACTCAATCGGTCTATGTGAGGTCTTCACGGACCGACCAGTTCAACCTAACCTAACCTGGCTGCTGAAATTTGATCTATTAACTAGATTTTAGAAATGAATATTAATATGTAGTCTCATTTTCTGTATACACATTTAAAAGAAAATTTGGTTTGAAACAGAAATGGGCAATTCATGCCACTTCAATTTAATAACCGCGAACAAAAAACAAACCTTTCTTCCATTCTCTGGCCATTCGCGACAGCGGTTCTCCCTGTAAGCTATTATTTGACAGGTAGGTAGGTATGGCAATGAACGAATAAAAAGATTTTTCACTTGTATGAATTCACAAGGAGTGTGACTTTAGCCACTTGCTTTTGCGGGGGCAATGACAATTTCACCAAAAACAAGCTACCAGACAGAAAAATGTAACGAATTTTTCCAATTTTGATGGACTATATATTAACGGATACGACTAAATTACTTTCATAGGTATTTTAAATAAAAAAGAAAAAAATTAGCCGCATGATACGAAATATCAGCCTAGAAAAGGGTTTTAATTAGTTTTTCGAGCTCCTGAAAATTGCTTTGGTGAAAGAAACATGCACTGAAAGAAAAGGACTGGCAAAATCAACCGAAATAGGGGTCAATTCAACCGAAATTTCTGTAAATTTTTATCCATCGCAACAAGATGTTGAATCGACTGCGCACAAATCGTTGATTCGTAATTGACCGTTTTAGTAGTCAAATGAACAAAAAAATTGGTTCGACAGCCTGGTATGAAAGTACCTATGTTGCCATATAAATAAATAAATGTCGTCGTGCGTCGTGCTCCTTTTTAATTTTTCTTACAAATCGTAAATACTAATATAGGAAAATTTATATACCAAATTTCAGGCAAATCGAATAGGACGTATGTAAATAGGTATGTGGGTATTATTAATTCATGTCTTTATTTCTGCTTCGCATGCATATTATCAGTTTTGCCAGGCTGATGCGACGAAATCGAATATCATAATGAGAATTACTTTAAAGCTCTCAGCAATAGCTTTCATTTGATATCCATAATACACACATATTCTACGGGTATCCGGGTCCATGTTATGGCCTATATCCCTATTCTTTTTATTTTTTTTTCAAATTTTGAATTTTTTCTAAAAAAAAAATCATAACTCAAGAATGGCTAAACCGATTTGGGATTTCAAAATCAACTAACCATCATCTCTCCTTCCTGTATCTCTCCTAAAAATTTCATGGCAATCTTTCTATCCGTTCTCGAGTTATGGAGTGACAATCAAAATGTACACATCTTTTTATATATATAGACTAGCAGACCCGTCAGACGTTGTTCTGCCCTAAATTTGGTCTACCTGCATACATTTTAATAAGCGTTTTCTCTCTAACTCTTTCCTCCCTTTTTCACTTCTTCTTAATCATTTTATTCTCTCCTCCCTCCGTCTTTTTCGCTTCATCTATCTCTATTTTCGTCTCACTATATCTCTTTCTCAGTCTCCTTTTCCTTCCCTCTCTTCTCTTCTCTCAAGTTTTTCCCATTCTTCTTCATCCCTTATTGCCAGTCCCAGAGGGTGGTATGTATTTTGTTCCAGTCCCATTCCGAGTTCCATTCCCACTCCGAGTCTCAGTCCCAATCCTAGTCCTAATCGCATTCCCAGCCCGTCTCTGGTCTACTTCCCCGAAAAAGGATCGTAAATACTAATATAGGCAAATTTATATACCAA
Organism: Eurosta solidaginis; assembly: GCF_040869045.1. Lineage (NCBI taxonomy): Eukaryota > Metazoa > Arthropoda > Insecta > Diptera > Tephritidae > Eurosta > Eurosta solidaginis. The sequence goes on along the minus strand of NC_090323.1, from coordinate 98,978,135 downwards.
ATTTCAGACAAATCGAATAGGACGTATGTAAATAGGTATTTGGGTATTATCAATTCGTGCTTTTTATCGGCTTCGCATGCATATTTATCAGTTTTGCCAGGTTGATGCGACTAAATCGAATATCACAATAACAATTACTTTAAAGCTCTCAGCAACAGCTTTCATTTGATATCCATATTACACACACATTCTAGCCATATCCGGGTCCGCGTTTTGGCCTATATCTCGAGTCCCTAGCCACCCAGCGGTATAAATTACTCTGTACTAAAGCATACATCAAAAGCTTCAATTTGATACCCATAATGTAAAAACACATCCTAGTGTTACCCTGATGTACGTTTTGGCCTATATCTCGAGACCCTTCACAAATAGGTATGAAAACTACCCTGTACTAAAGCACTCATCAACAGTTTTCATTTGTTATCCATATTGTATACACACTTTCTAGGGGTACCCGGGTCCACATTTTGGTCTATATCTCGAGACCCTAGTCACCCACGTGTACGAAAAATACCCCGTATCAAAGTACCCATAAACAGCTTACATTCGATACCCATATTGTACAAACATATCCCAGGATTACCCAGGTCCACGTTTTGATCTCAAGACCCTATCCAGAACGGGATAAAATTAGCCTAAGCCTGTCTCCTGGTTCTAAAATACCCCTCCACCAATTTTCACCCAAATATGTTCATCCGTTTATTCCTCTTCAATCACTTTTTTCTATTAAAAAAAAAGCGCATCAAAATCCGTTGCCTATTTTTAAAGGTTTAAGCATTCAAAGGGACAGAAAAAGCGACTTTGTTTTATACTATGTAGTGATGTGCATCCATACATGCCTATAAACCTACGCCCGATGTTAAATAACGCAGCGAATGCTATATATGTACGTATGTATGTGTCGCATCAAGCCTCACTCAAAAGCAATTTGCGCGTACAGTTCACAGCGAACAAACACACATACGTATTTTTTGATTAAAACGTTACTTTTGTTTAAACAATTTGGCTGATATAAGAAAGGAATTAATTATTTTTTTTGATGCAGATCGAAGGTAAATATTTCAAAGTTTTACTGAAAAGTAGAATTTTTTAATTCCATCCATCCGTTTATGAGTTATAGCTGTGTAAACAAAAATTTTATGATTTTTTACTACATTTTGGCAATTTGCCACGCACCTATAATATTGTCACGGATATTAGCATCACTAAATTATCCCATCACTAAGGCGATGCTAAGGCCATGCCAAGCAGTATTTACGTTAATAATCAAATCAAGTATACACATATATAAGGCAGCCCAGAGAGATGTCACACACAGATGCATTTACTTATACGCCTATATGCGCGCGAGAGACTGTAAACTACAAACATTCACATCAATAATTCAATCTTTATGTATCTACATAAACGAATAAATAATTGCGTCTACACATATGTACCATGTACGAATACGAGTAGCGGAGAGTCAATGCGCAAACACATACATATATCTGAGAAGTTTGAGAGCTAATGGACTAGTAGATTCTGGAAGCATGTATAAAATTGTGCAATTTTAGTTATAGCTGAGAAGTTTGAGAGCTCATGGACAATGCTAGTACATTCTGGAAAAATGCGAACGAGGAAACCAAAGCGTATAAAAGGCAACAGATGAAGAGGCGCTGTAATTCAGTTTGAGTTGAGCAATCAATCAGTTATTGATTAAGCACGCGATCTGGCGGCCAATAGTAGAGTTCAATTTGAATTATCAATCAGTTTGATTATTAAGCCAGCGAGTAGCAAAGTATAAGTGTCATTGTGAAGTACTTTAATAAAGGCCATTTTTCCATTATTCAATATTGGAGTTATTTATTCAACAGTTTAGTGATTCGAACTTAGCAGAGGATTGCAAATAAGAGGATTTGCAAGTAAATTCGTTACAATTGGTGTCAGAAGAGGAATTGTTGAATAAATTCCAAAGGACAACAAGGACATGGCAAAGTTCAGTGAATTGAAGATCCAGCAACTAAAGAAGGAGTTGGAGACCCGTGGATTGAATACAAGCGGCGTTAAACTTGAACTTCAGGCACGGCTACGAGAGGCAATGGAAGCAGAAGGAATTGATGTGGAAGAGTATTTCTTTCATCTTGATGGCGAGGAGACAACAAAAATTGAAGAGAAAAACGAAACATCGCAAACGGTTACCAGCACAGACTTGAACGTGATATTGGCTGCAATATCTGCACAAACGTCGACAGTAACATCGAAAATTGAAACACAAGAAACACGTATTTCAGAAATGTCGACACAAATTTCTTCACAACTGGAATCGCAGGAAACCCGTATAACATCCAAGATGGAAACTCAACTGGAAGAACAGAAGACATATATGGCATCGCAACTGGAAGAACAGAAGACATATATGATATCTCAGTTGGCTCAGCAGTTGAAAGCGCAAGAGGATCGCATATCATCGCAGTTGGAGGGTTTTAGTGAACGACAAGATAAAATGGAAGCTGAGATGGATGCTTTGAAAGATCGGATTCAGCAGTTACAATTAAATCGTCCAGCAGTTTCAGCGAGTAATCCAAAGGTAAAAACACCATCCTTTGATGGTTCTGTTCCTTTCCAGGTCTTTAAGCTACAGTTTGAGAAGACCGCAGCAGTGAACAACTGGAATGTGGAAGATAAAGTTGCCGCACTCTTCGTAGCATTGAAAGGACCAGCTGCCGAAATCTTACAGACTATTCCAGAGTACGAACGGAACAGTTATGACGCATTGATAGCTGCTGTAGAACGGCGATACGGAAGCGAACACAGGAAACAGATATTTCAAATAGAATTGCAAAACCGCTACCAAAAAGCTAACGAGACTTTGCAGGAGTTTGCTTCGGACATTGAAATATTGGCTCATCTTGCAAATGCGGATGCACCCGTGGAACACACGGAAAGAGTGAAGATTCAGAGCTTTATAAATGGCATACGGGACGTCGAAACGAAGCGAGTCACATACACGAACCCAAAGCAAACATTTTCTGAAACGGTATCCCATGCATTGACTCAGGAAACGGCGTCATTATTGAGTAAACCAGCATACAAAGCTCATCGTGTGGAAGTAGACAGGCCGGAGTGGGTAGATACAATTTTGGAAGCTCTGAAGGGATCACAAGAGAAAAATACCGGAGTTATGAAATGTTTCAAGTGCGGTAACCCAGGTCACATTGCATGTCATTGCAGTAGCAATTCCAATAGTTCCAACAATGTGGGTGGCCGTAAACGCAGAGCTGAAGGAGACGAGCAAATCTCCAAATCCACTCAATCGTTAAACTAAAGCGAGTCAGCCGCAAGGGGCGACAGCTGGCTCCCTCAATTGAATGCCCCATAATCTCTATCTCGCAAATTGGAAGAAGGTCAAGCAATCTTACTGTCGGAGGACATGTGGATGGAAAGGAACGTTTACTAACTGTAGATACGGGTGCATCCCATTCCATCATTCGATCAGATTTAGTCAACAAGAAGATAAGACCATTGCTTGGAGCAAGATTACGTACAGCCACGGGAGAGGACACCCAGGTAATTGGAGAAGTAGAATGTGAAGTAGCAATTGGGAACGTCATGGTACTTCACAATTTTATAGCGGCAGGTATTGTTGATGAAATCATAATTGGAGTGGACTTCTTAATCAACCAAGGCATCAAGATCGATTTGCAAAGCAAGACGATGCGATATAAGAACATGGATGTGCCACTTAATTTCGGCTACGAGAGAGGCTACAGCAGTGAACGAGTGCTGGTGGAAGAGAGTCAGCAAATACCACCAAAATCAGAAGCAGTCATCTGGGCAAAGGTAGATGGAGATTGTGGGACAAACAAATTGTGGGTTGTCGAAGCAGCAAATAAATCAGCACTGAACATACTTGTAGGAAAAACCCTGGCTATGACAAAACAAGATGGACGTATTCCGGTAAGAATACTCAATGAGTTCAAGTCACCATTCAAATTGACCAAAGGAGCTATTTTGGGAAGATGCCAAGAGGCCGAAGTAGTTATTAACTGTGAACAGCTCCAGGAATACGTTTCATCTAGTAATACTAATCTTTCAAATGATATCACGGCATGGACGCATGGGCTAGAGGAAGCCTATCAGAGTAAGACAAAACAACTGCTCCTAAAGTACGCGAACATATTTGACCAGGATGATTCTAAACCAGGCCGCACCAACGTTGTGAAACACCAAATTGACACTGGAGATGCGAGGCCGATCCGTCAAACTCCACGTAGTGTTCCACTGGCGAAGCGGGAAGTTGTGAGTCAAATCATTCAAGAAACGAGCGACAGCGGCGTCATCGAACCATCAGCAAGTCCGTGGAGCTCACCGGTAGTACTTGTAAAAAAGAAGGATGGAAAAATGAGGTTTTGCGTGGACTACCGGAAGTTGAATGACGTAACGAAAAAGGATAGCTACCCATTGCCAAGAATTGACGACACTCTGGACTCTCTATCTGGTACGAAATGGTTTTCCACGCTGGACTTGAAAAGCGGCTACTGGCAAGTGGAGGTGAAGGAGGAAGATAAAGAGAAAACAGCCTTCAGTGTCGGTGATGGTCTTTGGCAATTTACAGTGATGCCTTTTGGACTTTGTAATGCACCAGCTACTTTTGAGAGACTCATGGACCAGGTACTGAAAGGACTACATTGGAAAACATGCTTGGTGTACCTGGACGACATCATCGTATTGGGCAAGAACTTTGATGAACATCTTAAGAACTTGGAGGAAGTTTTCCAGAGAATAGCTGGCGCTGGTCTGAAGTTAAGTCCCAAAAAGTGTGCGCTGTTTAAAAAGGAAGTCAATTATTTGGGTCACAAGGTAACGACAGAGGGCATCTGCACTGCGAACGAAAAAATAAAGGCTGTAAAGGATTGGCCAGGACCACAGAACCTACATGAATTGAGAAGTTTTCTTGGGCTGTGCACATATTACCGCCGATTTGTACCAAATTTTTCCAGCGTAGCCCATAGCCTCCATGAGCTTACAAGAAAAAATAAAGCTTTTGAATGGAAAAAGGAGCAAGAAGTGGCTTTCCAAACATTGAAGGAGCGTTTGTGCACTGCCCCAATGTTAGCATATCCGATTCCAGGAGCAACATTTATTCTAGATACAGATGCGAGTGGATATGCTATAGGAGGCGTTTTATCACAACTGGTCGATGGACAGGAGAAGGTGGTTGCATATTACAGCCGTTCGATTGGAAAACCAGAGAGGAACTACTGTGTTACGCGGAGAGAGCTGCTGGCATTGGTAGAGTGCATTAAACATTTTCACAAATACCTCTACGGCCAGCGATTCCGTGTCAGGACAGATCACGCAGCGTTGAAATGGCTTCTGCAGTTCCGTAATCCGGAAGGACAATTGGCACGGTGGATCGAGCGACTACAAAGCTACGACTTTTCCATTGAGCATCGAAAAGGTAGTACCCATGGAAATGCTGATGCAATGTCACGAAGACCATGTAGTTTGGAATGCAAGCACTGTTCAAAAGCCGAGGCTAAAGAAGACATTATAGATGTCCGGCTAGTGAATATAACATGTACAGATGAATGGGACAAGGAACAGCTAAGAAAGTGCCAGCTAGAAGATGCAGATCTGTCACGTGTTATGCAAGGGCTCGAACGAAATGAAAGACGAAACAGAGAAGAGATGTCAGCAGAGAGTCCCATTGCGAAGTCATATTGGGCACAGTGGAACAGTTTAGAATTGATATCCGGTAGCCTTCATCGAGTATGGGAGAGTGAGGATGGTAAATACAAGAATAAACTGATAGTTGTTCCCAGAAAGAGGATTCCTGACGTGCTCAGCGAGCTGCATAATGGTCCAAGCGGAGGTCATCTTGGAATCACGAAGACGCTCGAGAAGATTAAACAGAGAGTCTATTGGGTTGGTTGCCGTCAGTCGGTCACTGAGTGGATTGCGAACTGCGAGGTTTGCAGCAGAGCGAAAGGGCCCACAACACGAAGTCTTGGCCAGATGAAGCAATATAACTCAGGTGCGCCATTTGAAAGGATCGCCATGGATGTCGCAGGTCCATTTCCTACTAGCAACCGCGGAAACAAATACGTACTGGTGGTTATGGATTATTTCAGTAAATGGCCAGAGGTATACCCAATCCCAAACCAAGAAGCAGAAACAGTAGCAGAAGTGGTTAAAAACGAATGGGTTGCAAGGTATGGTGTACCAATGGAGTTACATTCTGACCAAGGCAGGAATTTCGAATCAGCTGTGTTCCAGGAAATGTGTAAGTCATTGGGCATTCGAAAAACACGGACAACTGCATTGCATCCTCAATCCGATGGTATGGTAGAACGATTCAATAGAACATTGGAGGAGCACTTAAGGAAAGTAGTAGACAAGTACCATAAAGAATGGGATACCCGCATACCATTATTCTTGATGGCTTACCGATCAGCAGTGCATGAGACAACGGGCCAAACCCCTGCAAAAGTAATTTTTGGCAATGACCTTAGACTGCCAGCTGATTTGAAGTTTGGGATAGATGCCAATGCGGAGAGAAATGTCAGGAAATCCACTAGTGATTTGGAAGAAGAGCTAAGAGAAATACATGATCTGATAAGGCAACGAACAAAGATTATGAGTGACAAGATGAAAGCCAGATATGATAAAGCAATTAATTCAGAAGGTTTTCAGGAAGGAGATTTGGTGCTGTTATACAACCCACAACGTAAAAAAGGTTTGTCCCCGAAATTGCAGTGTAATTGGGAAGGCCCATACAAAGTTGTAAAACGGATCAACGATGTAGTGTACCGCATACAAACCATCGGTAAACTACGTACCAAAATGAAAGTGGTCCATTTGGAAAGGCTGGCAACGTTTAGATCGAGAGATTTGTCTGATCGGGACGATCAGACTTAGGTGGAGGGCAGTGTCACGGATATTAGCATTACTAAATTATCCCATCACTAAGGCGATGCTAAGGCCATGCCAAGCAGTATTTACGTTAATAATCAAATAAAGTATACACATATATAAGGCAGCCCAGAGAGATGTCACACACAGATGCATTTACTTATACGCCTATATGCGCGCGAGAGACTGTAAACTACAAACATTCACATCAATAATTCAATCTTTATGTATCTACATAAACGAATAAATAATTGCGTCTACACATATGTACCATGTACGAATACGAGCAGCGGAGAGTCAATGCGCAACCACATGCATATATCTGAGAAGTTTGAGAGCTAATGGACTAGTAGATTCTGGAAGCATGTATAAAATTGTGCAATTTTAGTTATAGCTGAGAAGTTTGAGAGCTCATGGACAATGCTAGTACATTCTGGAAAAATGCGAACGAGGAAACCAAAGGGTATAAAAGGCAACAGATGAAGAGGCGCTGTAATTCAGTTTGAGTTGAGCAATCAATCAGTTATTGATTAAGCACGCGATCTGGCGGCCAATAGTAGAGTTCAATTTGAATTATCAATCAGTTTGGTTATTAAGCCAGCGAGTAGCAAAGTATAAGTGTCATTGTGAAGTACTTTAATAAAGGCCATTTTTCCATTATTCAATATTGGAGTTATTTATTCAACAGTTTAGTGATTCGAACTTAGCAGAGGATTGCAAATAAGAGGATTTGCAAGTCAATTCGTTACAATATATACCTTCAAATTATATTAACTGTACCATCTCACGTAGCTATGCTTCCAAATGTAAAGAACCGTTTTAAAATCGGAGCATTCTGTGTGAAGTTATGTGCATACATGGCATTAAGCGACTTTACTTTATAAGATTTATAGATATATAGATTGTGTTCTTCAATAGTTTAATCACCAATTGAGGACATTCAAATTTAGGTTAGTACTTTTGCATGCAAGTACCTTTTATATGGTAAATTGGCAACACTTATTAAGAACGATGATAATTTTCGGAACAGGGATGTTGAAATATTTGTCATTTAGTTTTTTATTATTAAATTTTTAGGACAATTTCAATAAAAATACTTTTCCAGTTAACTTATTTGTGCTTTCTTACCATTGAAATAACGAAAAAACTGATCATCACGGTAAATAATAAAATTTTTGTGTTGATATTTTGTAGTGGCTTTAATAAAATGCAATCATGTGATATTTTAGCGGGTTTTGTACATGTACGACATTTTTCATAATTGATTGGTACTAGAAAGGTGTGTGCACACTCAGCAAAGGCTGCATTCATTTGAATGCTTATTCTGTGTTGAAAAATGGATATGTTTCATTCAATTACTTCATTCTTTCTTCGAATGAGTTCAGGAGTGCAGTCTTTTCTTTCACTAGTGAATGAAGAATGGGTTAACTTTTAAGCCAGATTCCTTAACAAGGAATAAATGAATGAAGAAACAGCATTATTAAATCAATGATCTAAAATTTCAAATTATTGCACAGTTTTACAGCTCTACTAGTCGGTTGAAGCTTATCAATCTTCCAACTCCTGCAAGTCGTAGAGAAATGCTAGGCTTAATGTTTATGGCTAAACTTCTGAATGGATTTAGTTGTAGCCCATTCCTTAATTCAAGTTTAACGTCCCATCACGGGTGTCAAGACGTTACAAACCTCTTCTTTTGAGGCAGTGTAGAACCAATTTCGAATTAAATGCACCTTTTCGGTGTTTGTGTCATGATTTTAACACTCATTCTAATTCATCTGGTATAACGGATTCACTATTTACCACAAAGAAAACTGTCCGTACTAAAAATGTTCACTTATATAACAATGTAGTATGAGTAATTTCTAACTCATATGTATAATACTCAGCTGATGATTTTTACTATGTAGCTGAGCAGTTTTAGATCTCGACGCTTAACAAACCTGCGCCCGTCGCGTCGGTTAGGCGGGCTTTGGAGGGTGTCAATCCGTTGGGTATTATTATTATAACCCAACTTAGGAATATGTATACCTACATTCGTAGCAACTAAAAGAAATATTTCCCTAATTACAAATCAGAACGGCTAAACATTATTGCTTCTTAGCCGTGTTAATATTTTGAGTAATAGTCTAGAAAAGGGGTCGACTGCTAATACGCGTCCAAAAAATCGGGATGAGTGTCAAACGACGCGTCTTGACATCAGTACTCGTATTAATAATCAGAAGACGGGAAATAAAAATTTTAACTCGTTCTAAAGATATTAACGATAAACGGAAAAATCACCCCGGGTGCCTCCGAAACCAGGGGTGGGATCCATACTATTTTTGCGCAGACAACCTGTGTTGGCAGCCTTGGGCCGCACTTATACAAAATTACCCTGGCCGGTCCACCAATGGTGTGGGATCAAAATTAAATTCGTGCAAAATCCCTTTGTAGACAACATTTTTTTCAGTGCACAACAACATAGATAACATTTTTTTTCGGATAATTATTGTCGAAGTCAATACGCGTCTTTTGACACTCTTCCGGATATTTTTGGACGCGTATTAGTTGTCTACCCCTGTTCTAGACTATTACCCAAAATATTAACAAGGGTAAAAAGTAATCTTATTTAATCGCTCTGATAATCAAAAGCTTTTTTCATTGCAATTTATTTGTCTTGAAAAAATTGTTCGTTCCTTTCAATTCACTTCTGAATATAAAATAAAAAATTAGACAATACATTTTTTTCTTTACGTATGTTTTTTATAAACTTCAAAAGCAGAACCTTCCACATTCTTTGTTTGTATTGGAAGAGATATTTATTTCTTTCTTTCTATATTTACAATTAAATTTTACTTGTTAACAACGAGTTAATCAAAAACTTAGTAGTATTTTGAAGAGTTTGAAATATTCCACAAAAAAGTTTGAAATACTGTTTAAACCGATTACAGGTTTAAAATTTAGACTCAAATTTTTAACCGTGTACCTGGACTAAAGGAGACTCCCTTACAAGCAGGTATGTAAATTCGAATTTCTCTTGATGTCTTCCAGCTTCGTATGTAATCATGTGTTAAAGATATGCGTTGTGTAACGTAGCGTTACAATAGTATGGCCCCCACTGTAACCATTTTTCTCCTACGCCTGAGACCCCCACTCTAACCCTTTTTCACCTACGCCTGAGAGTATACATACATAGTACATTAACAGGTAGCCAACATCAGCAGCTACATACCAATGCATGCGAATAGCATTTGGCGATAACAATAATATGTACACGGTACGCCAACTCACAGTAAATGGCAAACTGAAGTACCCAATTAGCGGTTCATTTCTCACTCGCATCATAGCAGAAGCAGTATAAAAGAGAATGAATTGGCTGTTGTCACTTCATTCCTCGCAGGTCCCCCCGCCGCCGCCACTGGGACAGCGTAATCACGGGAAGCCGCCACCCGTAACCGCCGCTACTGGTAACCCCCCCGAAAAGGTAACCAAGTAGAACGTTTGCACCGCCACCTCGTCTTTGCCACGCCACTGGTACGCGCTCCGTCGCCCTGTTGTTGCCGTCGCTATCCTACCACCGTTGCGCCGCTGCTACGACGACCGTTAGCCGCTGCTACCTCACCACCGTCCAACCAGCTCGCTGGTACCGTCACTGCGTCCATACCACTACATCCATCCGTCCGCTAATACTATCCGCCGTCCAGCCGCCGTGCTAATCCCGCCACTGCATACCGCTGTACCAATCTGTCCGCTAATACTGTCCGCCGTCCAGCCGCCGTGCTAATCCTGCCACTGCATACCGCTGTACCAATCTGTCCGCTAATACTGTCCGCCGTCCGGCCGCCGTGCTGATCCCGCCGTTTGACCGCCGCACCGACCCCTCTGCTATTACAACGACCGTTAGCCGCCGCTCGCCTCCCTCCCCCGCCATCTTTGCACGGAAAGCTGCTGCTTTCACTACCCGTCAAGCCGTGTGTGTGTGCGTGTATCGTCATTAACACATAAAAACTGTGTTCTTATTAAGTGGGGGTTAGTGGGACCTCTACTTGACCCTGGTTTGACTGAGTGCTACCTCAGCCTTCGACAAAACCCACCTCATAGTTGTTAAGGCGGTTTCAAAGAAACTGGTGTTGTTGCTTTTGTTCTATTTATAGAACTACAACGAATTAACCAATGTTGTCTATTTGTATGAATTAAGCGGGGATTGCCCTTAATGCTTTAAACATATGAAAACATTTATTTGAAGCAATTTTTAATATATAATTTATTTAATAATTTGGGAAAAATTTAAACAACGTGACATCAGGACGGACAAAACGACAGCTGTTTCGATTATACCTTGTAAATCCCTTCAAAGCCTTTTCTCCCGGGAGTGGGACTTGAACCCGCACTCCTACGATGGTTGAAGTGTTACAAACGCAGATAATATTTTGGCTTCCCAATACCGACTGATTTCCGTCAAGGGGAACGTGCTTTCGGGAAGATCACCGAATCCGCGTAGCTTGTTTTATTTCCTCTGAGAGAATTTCCCAAATCCGGCCACATTTAAAAACCGTGGCCGCAACTTTAGCTAGAGACAGTTGAAGTGTACGGAAGTGTTTTTTGACGCCCTTGGTTGTTTATACGCTCGGAGCTCTTTCCCCATTTTTAATGCTTTTTTTTTCCTTTCAATTATGGATGACTTTTGTGAAAAGTGAAATAGAGGCTTCGGCAGAACCCAGGATGCAATCATTGTGCCA